>NC_136599.1:24742126-25342126 GCF_910589615.1 Taurulus bubalis | reverse complement strand
TTTTCTGCTGCCACCGCTCGGTGTGTTACGTTACCGTCCCATGTCCTCCTCTGCCTCCTCGGATACTTAATCTACTGTACTAACAGTCCATCTGCACAGCGCCCCTTCTCACCACCATTCTTTTCCCTGAGCTCAGCTCTTTGACAACGGTCCGAGATTAGTCTTTTTGCATGCATATGTCAGGTCTGTGAATGACAGATCATCTCGTCCTTGTTTGAAAATAGAACTCTGGAGGTCAATCTGAGGCTCTGCATATTCATGCAATGCAGATTTAGGACGTTGTGACTGATCTTTGCTTGCTTTCTCAGAAGTAAGAAAATAGTATCCAAGACAGAGTGGATAAACCGATCAAATAGGTCTGTGCTTAGCAAAGAGAATACACCTGTTTCTCAAACAGAGGGTGGGGTACCAAGTGGTGGTTGCCAAAACTCCAAAGGGTGTCATTAGGCCCTCTTGACTTTAAGGGTTGTGAGAGGAAAATGTGATGAATCTCTTTCCATTTAATGCATCGCTGTAAGAACAAATCAAGCAATTTAGCTCCAGGACTGGCAATGTTGGTCGGGTCAGATTTCAATAACCATTGTGTGACTTGTCATGGATTCATGAAGACATTGGTGATCTCCAGAGGATGAAAGCTCTCAGCTTAAGGCGAGGGCCTGACTTCATTCATTTTCTTGAACACCGTCAACATCTTCATCCATCCAATTTGGTTTATGACAAAGAACTTCAAAATTACATCCTGGTCTCCTAAAAAGTGCATCCACACACAAACTGCACTGCACTGTCAATTATGTTTTAAGGGACATGCATTGTCCCCTGGATTTTGTAAACACACAGGACTTTCACCCAGTAGACCTTGGCTTGTGTCCTCTGTGAAAGTTCAACGTTGAATTCATTAGATTGCTCTGTGTAACTAAAGAAACATAGTAAACCTACTTATTTTAATCCAAACTATGATGTTTTAATCAAATCTGACAAACCAGTTTCGTTGCCTAAACATTTACAAAGTCATAGACCACTTGTCGTAAACAGTGACCGCAATATGGGAGAAAATATTTTCCACTGAGAATGCAATTAAATTGTATTGGAACGTAATTTCGCTCAGTGCTAACTATCAAATGTTAGCATCTTAATGCTCTAAAATAAGCATGGTAAGCCCTAGGATTTTTATTGTGAGTGTGTGCGTTAGCATGCTAGCACAAAGCATTTAGTATGTAAAACTAAGCAAACAGCACCTCTAAAGCTCACTAATTAATACGTTCTATCTTTGTTTAATCAGTTCAAAACGTGGCTAGACAAGATGTGGTTCAATAGTGGAGACTTCAGGAAATCCCTGGCCAAGAAATAGTCAGGAACATAACACCCAGTAAAACTAAGACGTCTTTGGTGTAGCATTGTGTAAAAAGTGCCCAAAAAATATATACGACAAATGTTTCTTTGACTGCAGTTGCATTGGTGTTTTTCACAAGCATCAGATCCAAAATTAATCAAAATTTAATCCAAGTTGCTTATTACTAATAGTTCTGTCCAGTTATTGTTGATATTGTATACAGAATATACATACATCTCTGAACCCTCCGGCTATGAGTCTGATGACTGATTACCTCTGGGGTCAAGGAGCTGTGTGTCTGGGGTTCAGGTGGAGCCAGCGGATATTTTTTAAATGTGCTGCTCAATGTTTACAATCCGATTAGCAACTTGAGATGTGAGAAATCCAGAATGGTCCAATTTACAAGCTCATTTTGAACCAATAAAAAACACAATCATCATCAGACAATAACGGGATCCCAGATTGCATTTCGGCTAAAGCATTCTGGGACTGATCGAATGTGATCAATACTAGTACGACTCGGACTACGGAAGGAAACCGGAAAGCTTCCAATATCAAAATAATCTTGGCTCTTTGCACTATTAGGGATTGTATACATAGCCATGGATCAGTAGAAATGCTCTATTTTTTCCTCAATGATGTGCGAGGTGTTTGGTAGGTGAACATCTACCGTAGAGCATCAAACATATTTTATGATATTCTTGCCTTTGGATCATGTTTCTAACGCATGTGGACGTCCACATTTTGAACCCATGAGTGACGCGTAACTCCACCTCCTCCAAAGTCTTGCCCTTCAGACTCCAACAGTTTTTGGTTCGAGCTTCTTTAAGACCGAACATGCGACCCAACCGCACGGCGGTGGCCCCCCGCTCAATCTACCCCTCTGTATTTTTGGCCCGGCCAAATAAAGAGGTGCAGGCCTCTCTCCAGTCAAACAGCTGCCCTGCTACACACACACACACACACACACACACACACACACACACACACACACACACACACACACACACACACTGAGAGAGAGAGAGAGAGAGAGAGAGAGAGAGAGAGAGAGAGAGAGGGTACAGACAGCATGGCGAGAGATGTTCACTTTGTGTGTTTCTGCGAGCTGATGAAGACTCTCAGGTGATGTGAATGTATCTGCGTGGAGGAAGAGACACAGTCAGAGAGAAAGAGAGGACCCGGGAATTGAGAGGACGGGAGGAAGGGAAGAGAGACGGGGAAAGAAAGGATATTGATTTCGACCTTAAAGAGGCAATCTCCGCTTCTCAGGAGCTCCGGGGACCAAAGCATGTGTCTACGCGCCTGTGTGTGTGTGTGTGTGTGTGTGTGTGTGTGTGTGTGTGTGTGTGTGTGTGTGTGTTTGATCCGTCCTGGGATCAACGCTGAGACTGGAGACACCGGCACACACACACACACACACACACACACACACACACACACACACACACACACACACACACACACACACAGAGAGAGAGAGAGAGAGAGAGAGAGAGATCTGGAATGTTAATGGTGTAAAACAGTAACACAGAGAGACAAAATAACACCTTCAAGCGTTCACGTTTCCCGTCGGGCTCCTCCACAGGCGTCCCACTACTCCAATTAGTCATATTACCCTTCTTTCCTTTTTTTCTCCGCTACTTTAGAGCCTTTTATTCATTTGTTTGTTCTTGTTCTTCACACACCTATACTTCTCATCTGCTTTTCAGATGCAAGTCAAAGACTTACATTTCTCTGATGAGTCAGAGTTTTCAGTAACAAATGTTCAGGTGCCCTCAAAAATGGTGGCAGAATTCTTCATCAGGAAGTCTTCCTCACTCTCAAAGTCCTTGTACTCCCATGAATAGATACCAAAGCCACTGATGTAACATAGCAAAAGAAACTGCAAAGCTTGGCCTTACAAGAGCATATGAGTCCATCTTACATGTTTATAACACAATTCAACCATAAATATTAACATACACCATAAATATGACTCGAAGGACTCGAAAGTGACTCGAGAAAGCTCCCCAAGTTGTAAAAACATAAATTTGTATAGCTTAATGCCACATGTGATTGGCGCACCTTTCTGGAAGCTTACGACCTACCGAATCTGCCGCCAAAATTGCGCCAAAACCACTGTCAGACAAAGCCTCAGCAAGGTATCGACCACATTGCATTTTTTCCCAGCCAAAAAACTGAAATATGACTTACTTATGGATGAAACGATACTTGCTTTGTATGTATTGGTGCATCTGCTTGAGCAGAGCCCCTCTGTTGTGGAACCAGAGGCGTCCAAGGTCCAGGAAGAAAGTTAGGGCATTTTTGCTTTCAGCGGACCTAAACCTACGGTACACGAAATCTGCACTAAATGAATTACTAAAACTATTTAACTTCACTTAATCAAAGTCAAACTTTGCAGAGATACTGTAAAAACAAAGTGTTATTTCATAGTAGAAAAAAAAAGCGATGATATGCATAATTAAAAAGAGAACTTTTTTTTCTGTGTTTTATCATCAACCAATAAACCAGTAACACATATACTGGTATATAAACCTCTTAACTTAAGCGTGTTCTGTATATTATACCTTTTGAAATTATTCAAATAACCCTTGTGGTTGAGGAGATATTCTGTATTTTGTAAGGGTATGCAAACTATTCGGAATCTTTGAGAAAAATGTCTGTTTCTTTACTGGGGCTAAACGATTAAAGTGCAAAACATGACAACGAAGGCACAGAATACGGAGTGAAATTTGAATAGTGATGCATGTGTTTTTCATTCACAAATAATTAAAAGGGACATACAAATTGAGGTCAGTGTAATCCCTGAAAGTTTGTGAATGCCTTGAAAGTTTTAAAATATTTAATACAAATAGTGCATGCAATAATGTAAATACAAGTTTTCTATTATTTTTAATTAGCGTTAGTTATAATTGTCGCCTTGATCTGCGTCTTTTACTTTCCTATGTTGAGTCCTTGAATTTGAGAGAATTCGTCCTGAATAGTCCTCATCTTTTACGTCTCAGAAGATGACAAATGTGTATGATAATTTGGTAATAAATTCATAAATGCATACTTTCCCAATCCAGAAACAACTACCACCCTACTTGAATGTAGACAATACAATATTCCAAATACAATTCTCCAACTTTGAGAAGTAACTACCCAACTGGAATAAATGTAAGTATTACTGACTCCTTTTGTCCATAAAGAATGACAATTTAAAACATCACTGTTTGACATTAACATTATAGTTATGTAGTTTTTCATGATCAATAGAGCTTGTCTTTTTGACAGAACCTGTATGTGTATCAATGAAAATACAAGTAGCTACAACTAGTTGGTACAACTTCAGTTGTTCCCGATGAGGAGGACGCGCCTGTGGCCGCCCATTGGGAAACCCTGAACCCGGCCTCTTTTTTGTTCCGACACACAATAAAAAGCCTTTTGGGAGCAGATCGGCCGGGCACTGTGTTGAGCTATTATGACCGCACGCCTTGTGTCGACATGCTCTGACGTTACGGCCGTCAGCTTGAGCGCTCGTTAGTCAGAAACAAATACATAGTAGCCCAAATAGTCAATGAAAGGCATTATGAAATGCTAGTCTACCATACAACGGTGGTGATATGTTGTCAAGGTATTGTGTTCAGAGCGCTTTTTTGATGAAACGCTGGGTTGAAGCGCAACCAGAAGAAGGCACTATGTGGACACAGGCTCGTAGGCGAGCTCTATATTTCACCGCCTGATTTCCCGAGTGGCAACACTAAATACTGTGCATTGTATTTTGTAGGTGTATTAAGAACGAACAGCGGATGAGACTTTTGAGGCTTTTCTTCCCAATGCTGTCAGGTGATTTGTGATAATTTACATTACATACACATTTGTGATCATTTACTCACAAAACCTCCCGGTTTGAGGTTTATAAAACGTGTTTCTGCCACCACTATTGGTACCTATTTCTCTCCATCGAGAGATGCAAATGGCGATAAATAAATTGCAAAAAGAAAAACAACAACTCTTATTTTGTAGGGGCTTTTTTCCCTGTAAACTGCGAGTTGAGGCACTTTGCCATGAGAAGTATTTGTAATAGTAAATGGACCTGTACTTGCTCAAGGACACATTGACATGGGCTATCAGAGCCGGGGATCGAACCACCGATCCTCTGATTGAAGGACAACCTTGCTCACCACTGAGTCACAGTCGTCTTTGTGATTGGGTCAGTGTGAAAAGGCTGTGTTGAGTCTTCAATTTCTGAAAACACAAACGCCCAGTGAGTGAAGTATTTTTAATTCATGCTTGTGTGTGTGTGTGTGTGTGTGTGTGTGTGTGTGTGTGTGTGTGTGTGTGTGTGTGTGTGTGTGTGTGTGTGCGTAAGCATTCCTGCTGCATGCCTACCTCTTACCAGTCCTACCTGCAGTGCACTTTAGAGTCTGATCCGGCCTGGCGAGCAGACAGAATAATGAGGTTGTGTTGTAGGACAAAAAAACAATAAGTTCCCTTCTAACTCCGTCTCTGTGACAAACTGCAAGCCGCCGAGACCTAACACCAAAATTTCCACGTTTGTTTTTTTGTTCCTACGGCTCCCCCCCCCATGTTGCAGTTAAAGTTCCCGGGGGACCATTACTTTAGCTGCCCTGTGAAATGGCCTCGGAGATGAATGCTTTCTCTGCATTACCTGCTGGCAGGGGAGAAGCAATGGATACAGCGTACAGATCCTGCAAACGCTTTTTTTATCTGGGGGAGAGAGAGAGAGCTCTCTGATCCGAGCAAGCGGCGGGATTGAAAAATGTGAAAAGAGAGGAGAGGGGCCAGAAGGCAGAAGGCGAGGAGGCAACAAAAAAAAGACAGAAAGAAGGACGGCAGATGTGCGATTATACTTTTAATTAGTACCACCAGAGACGAAAGTTAAACGTATGACTTTGGATAATGCTTTACAGGTTTTTCATGCTAATGAAAAATACTCTCAATTTGGCTCCAACAATTAATTGTGCTGGACAACGGCCGTCTGTCCCCGAGCACCTCACGAACAAGGGGGACCAGACCGGGGGCGAGGGGCCGCCGCCCACAAACAACAGTCCTCGTCCACGCCGAGGAGCGGGAGCCAGAGGAAGCAGATGCTCTCCGAGGTCAATGGCCAACTCAATTGGTTAAGTAGTGGTTCAAATAGCAAATAGACTCATGGATGATGCTCATATAGTCCTTAGCAGCCATTGTGTAGCAGCCAATGACCTTGTGTTGTTCTGAAGTTCGGACTAAATTAAAATCTTTCGTTTATGGAGGGAGAAAATATGCTCCTGCGGGTGCAGGCCAGAGTGCTGATTGGTATTCATTGTGCACGGAGAACGAGATGCACCATCAACAAACCCGCTCTGCTCTGCAAAGTTATACACACACAGTTTCAGCTTTTTTTGATGAGCTTGATGAATTTTACTACAACACCAAATACACAGGTAGCTGAGGCGAGTATGGTGGTCCATTCTTCAATGGCGAGGCTACAGTTGTGGCATTAACATGAATATAGAAGGCTAAGCACGGACGTGTTGCATTCTAAAGTCAATGTCAAGGATCATATGCCTCCTACAATTGGTTGTGATGATTCATAAGCACTCCACACTAACAATAATAAACACAGTCCAAAAATAGTAAAAGAAAAGAAAAAGCATTCTGGTGGTAGGGTATTTTCACACTTACAATCTGGTTCATAATTATTGCATTTTAGTTCTGGTCCGGTTCTGCTTTTCACAAAGAAACAAAGAGGAATGAACATAAAGTTATACGATAACTGACAAGTAACCCGTTGACTGGACGGTTTTGGCGATTGTCATCCTGCATCATCAGGACCAACGACGGGGAATCAAAAAATTCTAATGACTGACAGAAGTTTATGCAGAACGTTCTCTTCTGATGTGGACACATGTCAAGAGGTTCCGTGTTCTGGATTAAAATCAAGGCAGAGTATCCTGAGCTCTGAAGCCCTGCCTCCAGAGTGCACATAAAGGTTTAAGTTATGGAGTAGAGTCAGTAGATTGGACATAAACAACAGACGTCGGGGCTCGGCCTTTTTCCCCCGTCACCCCGAGACGGAACCGGCTCGTAGCAGAGAAACAAGCTCAGGGCTCCACTAATGCAGCGTCATGGTGAGTCGTATCTTTATGCACTTTATAATTGTCTTTACGCCGGTCGTATCATTTACATCTTATTTATTACGTCATATTTTTCGCACACACTGTAAAGGCCGGTCCGTGAAAATATTGTCTGACAGAAAACTGGTCCGTGGCTCAAAAAAGGTTGGGGACCGCTGGAGTAGTAGACTGACTCCATAGTCAGTTATACACTGACTTAGTGAGAAGTACGTCATACAACCACACATCCAAACTATCTCCTTAAGCTTGTGCTAGTGAGTGCACTGTGGGCACAGTTGTGTCCAAATCTCACAAACGACTCAAGACGGACTCAGTATTAATTAAATAGTCGTTAGATATCTCGGTAAGTGTGTGAGATGCGAGTCTTGCAGATTGATAAATGGTCCTTTCTCTGTATTTAAATAGAAACATGAATCAATTCTGAGGAACTCAACCCCTCTATTCCCTTTGCTCCGGTAGAGTTGGACCACTGAGTTAGTGCCACCACTGAGCCGTCCAGAGGTTTATGTCTGATATATATATTATATGGAATATCACCCATCTGTTCAAATATCAGTTTTAAGTTCATGGCTCTTTGATGAACCTGCTATTAAAGTTCAGTGAATCTGCCAAGAAGGGCGCAGGCTTGGTGAACTGGAAGTAGACAGTAGACCGTCGCTGCTGTCATGTTGAATGATAATAAGTCTAAAGCGCTATTCACAGGAGACTGGTGCTGTCCAGGACCTTCTAGTGGCCACAGGTCTGTCATTTGGAGTCCTACACAGGACGGGAAATGCCCCTGAACCCAATGTGCATCCATGATTTGTCTTAAAAAGAGAGCCTATCTGAAAGGGACTATGGAGGCCCGATCCTAATTGTAACGAGGATAATTGGAGCAGATCCAAAATGTAGTTGACATAAAAGACCAAACAATATATTAACACCAAGGAGGATGGAAGGCTTGTCTCAGATATCAGCTTCACCGTAACAGATAATCTAGTCCCTTGCCCCAAGATGCTTATTTGTCACACAAACACTGTCGTTGTCTTAGCATCTAATCAGACGTGTCAATTATATAGTGAAACTTTAATGAGAGCAACAAAACACTGGGTCTTGGTTTCCTACGTCAAATAGGTACAGTGGAAAAACCATAACGGCATATACAGCTGAATGGTTGCAAGACATAACTGCAATGTCGATGGTTCAAATGGTCAAGTAAAATTCCGAAAGGTAAGACCAAAATATTATCGAGCGTTTCCTTGATGGTGATCAAGTCCTGCAAAAGAAAAATCTGCATGCAGTCAATAGACGTTTTAAATCCCATTATGCAGTGAAACATGTTTTGTGTTGGAAAATGTTTGCTTGAGAAAAACATTATCCGTATTTCTGGTAAGGTAGCCCCGCCTTAAATCATAACCTGCTCTATGGTCTGTTTGACTCTAAAAGACCATCATTCACTAAATGAACATCTTGCTGTATTGAAGAAGACTTGAAACTAGAGATTGAGACAAAAACTCATGTTTACAATGTTTACTGAGGGAATAAAACAAGAGAAGTAGAGTCCTTTTCTCATAGACTTCTATACAACCCAGAGGTTGCCTACTGGCTACAATATTGAATTACTACTTACCGTACACAGTAAGGCATCAGTTACAAACAAATCAACAATACAATAAAATAACAAGAGTGAGTACTTTGAATACTCACTCTTGTTATTTCTCTGACTGTAATTAACAATAGCACCCCATCCCTTTTGATCATGTTAAGAGTGTATCAAATGCACCACTTGTAGCTAAATGAAACCATTTAAAATCAGCCTGTTTCTATCCTCCCGTGTGCTGTGGACCGGCCGTATGATTTAGTGGCTGCAGGATTTGGCCAATCTCTGTGGCACAGGCAGAGTTATGGGCCGCAGACAGCCCAGTGTAGTGTGTCAGCGCCAAATCGATGCACACATCTAAATATAAACTTGTCTCATGTAACGCTGACAAAATTGTCATCCCGTTTAATTTTTTTCAATACAAATCCAGCCGTCCGGCGGCAGCGTCTGTGTGTATGAGAGAGTGTGTGTCTGAGAGAGAGAGAGAGAGAGAGAGAGAGAGAGAGACTGTTGGGTCGACGATGAGCGTTCATGATGCCGCTGCACTGCTGGGTTTTGACTGAGGCATCACTCAGAAAGGTAGAGATAAAGGGAATATCCCTCCCTACACACACGCATGCACGCACACACACACACACACACACACACACACACACTAGAAACAGTCAGGTGAGGCCCATGGCTCTGGGCCAAACTGATTTTTTTTTTGTGTCTACATGGACTTCTTCCTTAGGCTGAGAATAGCATTGACTTGCCCTTTGTTTCACCCAGATATATAACTGTCTCAATGCCAAGGTCATGTGACAGTTTGGCGCCGCCTCTCTTCTGTGGGCCCATCCTCGCTCCATCCCAGCTGTGCCGTCGCATTACGGCGGGACAACAACCAATGAGAACAATGTTAAATCAAGGCAAGTTTCAATTATCCCTGATGTCAGCGAACGTGTACCTTGTCTCTCTTGCCAGCGTTCACCGCTATGCTAATGCGCCGCTATGCTAATGCGCCGCCGGTCGGTGGGCCGGAGGAGGGCGACGAGTGGGAGGTGTGGGGGGGGGACCCTCAGAGGGGACTCTGGGAACAAGCCGGTGACACATTGATGGATCTCGCTCCTGCTTCGCATAATCATTCTCCTGGCCACTCGGGGACAGAGAGAGAGAGGGGGGAAGAGAGACAGAGGCCGGAGACAAAGAGACGGACGGAGGAAATAGAAAGACAGAGTGGGGGAACAGAGGAGGGGGAGGTAGGGAATGAAAACGGCCGAGAGGCAGAGAGAGCCAGAATGCCAAGCGGTGCATTATTCTCAGGGAGGGGAAGAAGAGCAGAGAGAGCTGAGTGATGCAAAGCACTCGAACGAAGCACGGGGGAGAGAGGGGGAGACGGTGAAGAAGGAGAGAGAGCACGAAGTCAAAGGGTGAGAGAGAGCTTGTAAGGGAGGGCCGAGGGAGCCGAGCGTGTCGAGGGCTGGTAGAGATCAGAGCCGCAGCTGTGGCGCGCGATAGCACCGCTTGTGTTAACACGCTACCTCGCTCCCCCCCTCGTACATCTGTTCATTCATTCTCCTTTCGCTAGGAGCCGGGCCGCCGCCAGGTGATCATTTTCTCTGTGAATTAGGACTCCCGGCAGAGTACAGTCCATTAGGGCGGATCGCTGCGTATCAGTGTCTCTCACAACCAATTGAGCGCGAGAGAACGAGCGCACACAAAGTAGCGGCTGTCGCCGAGAGCCGGCACAGCGCTCTACAAATGTGACACTTGTTTAGTTTTTCCCCCCATATTTTGTTGCTTTAGAACAATTGCATTTGTTAGCAATGTTACACTGATTTAAAATGGCATATACACATTTTTGTTTGTTGTGTACTTTTTGGCCTCAGTTTATGTATTTGCTCTAATCTGTAAATGTTGTAATTTTACATTGTGGACACACACATATGGACACACATATAATCCGTATGTCTGTGCTATTTTGCACCACCGAGGCATTTTGTAGCTCGTCTTCACTGGCAGGCTACCAAATACTGAAGCAGGGCTTTAAAGTCCCATTGACATGAAAGTTTAAGTATCTTAGGAACAATGTGTAACATTTAGAGGAAATAATTGGCATGAATAATGTGCATGACTATGTTTTCATTATGTGTATAATGACCAGAAACTACGAATTGTCATGTTTTATTTAGCTCAGGAAAAGCCATTTATAAATACACAGGAAGCGGGTCCTCTTCCACGGAGTCCGCCACCTTGCAACGCCATGTTTCTACAGCAGCTCAGAATGGACAAGGAGAAGTGAGATGCTGAGAGCAGAGAGACGGCAGTGGTGACTTATTATTAACCAGCGACTTCACAACCGGAGCGTGTCTATGTTCCCTTAGCCCTATGTTCTATCAGCCCTATGTTCCCTTAGCCCTATGTTCCATCAGCCCTATGTTCCCTTAGCCCTATGTTCTATCAGCCCTATGTTCCCTTAGCCCTATGTTCTATCAGCCCTATGTTCCCTAAACCCTATGTTCTATCAGCCCTATGTTCCCACAGTCCGATGTTGCCTCAATCCTAGGTTCCATAAGCCACCCACCGGGACGCGGCCCGGTACTAGTATGTGGGTCCCTCGGTACCGGGCCACGCAGAAAGAATGAATGAAAAAAATTCAAGGTCGGAAAGATTTTTTTATTTTGAAATATGACCGGATACATCCGTCTGTGTGTAACCTCCGACGGAACCTCTTGAACCATCTCAAGATGTTCTGTGATACGTTACCCCAAAAATGAAACTATGCCGGCGTTCTGGATTAAAACCAAGGCAGAGTATACTGAGATCGCCAAAGAAACATTGAAAACCTGCCTCCATTTTCAACATCCTGTCTTTGTGATGCGGGTTTAAGTAACGGAGTACACGGGACATAATTAAAAGAACACACACAGGGGGTCGTTGTCTCCCGTCACCCCGAGATGGGACCGGCTCGTAGCAGAGAAACAGACTCAGGGTTCCTACTAATTCGCCGTAATGGTGAGTTGTATTTTTATGCACTTTCTAATTGTCTTTATGCCAGTCGTATCATTTTATTACATCATATTTATTATGTCATATTTATCGCCCACACCGTGAAGGCCAGTCCGTGAAAATATTGTCTTAAACAAAACTGGTCCGTGGCGCAAAAAAGGTTGGGGACCGCTGCTATAAGCCATACGGTCCCACAGTCCTATGTTCTCTGAACCTTTTGTTTCCTTAGCTCTATGTTCCATCAGACAAATACCTCCGGCTGTGCCATGCCATTGTTCTGACGGTTGATTATTCCGAAACACCATTAGTCCAATAAATGTCCCGAATGGAGCGAAAGAACGAGAGCTCCTTATCCCGAATTTCCAATGGTTCAGAAAACCCATCGATATATAGCTAATGGTTAATTGTTATGCAGAATAATAATAACATCCCGGTTGCAGTATTTTTCTCCTAATATGGCAAAGCCTTGACCCTCCCTACACTGCCTCTGATTGGCTTAGCCTAATATTCTTACTCCAACCAAAATCAATCTCACTCTTCCTCAATAAACTGAATCAAGCCCAAGAAGGACTGTCTGTCTGTTATTGAATATTGTTTGTGTGATATTTAAAAAAAGAGATATTTGAACATGGGCCAAGGCTGATGCTGAGGGAACATGAGGCTGACTCCCTCCAGACCAAGCTGAGCATTACACTTGTTCAGGCCTGGACTGGGACAAAAATTCGGCCCTGGACTTTTTGGTCTAGACTGACCCACCACAATCCACGCGCAGATACTGTGCCAACTCGGTCCGTTGATGTACTGTACATATAATCACACAAGCCCTCAATAACACTACTATACTGAAATGGGTCATTGTCTCCTTGTGTTAAAAAAAAAGAATAGCATGGACAATAAACCATAAACACTGACAGAAAAAAATAGGTAAAGCACATTTGAACAAATTGGAGCTTAAAGAAAGTATATTGATACTTAAAACACTTTAACTCTGGTGACCTGATTTGTAATTATAAAAATTGTGAAAAAGCAGATCTGCATGCTCAAACCACAGCACCATAAAATAGTGGTTAATTAATCAGGATAGTATTTCATTTTCCAACACTTTAGAACTAGATTTACACCACACGCTATCTATTATGTCAAGTAAAGTTCATAGACAACGTTTCTGAACATTTAGTGAATGAGTGTTTATCCACAACATCAACATGTTAGCTAGCACACTCACCTGCTATCACCACCACCAGTCTCCTCCTCCCCCTCCTGTATGTTGTCACTTGTTTTATTACATTATTTACTCTTATTGTGAAGAGCATGGAAACAGGAAGTGCTTTTACTTTGAAGGCAGAAAGTACAATGATACGTGCTTGTTGACGCTAACTAATGTTGAATGTTACGTGTGGAAAATATATACATGTCGGTTGCAAGAGCGCGTTCTCAATGCTTTAACAGTTGTGATACTGCAGTTCACCAGTAGAGGGAGTCCGTTCATACAGACGTGTCTTGTCCTCATTAGAAGCTCCCCTTCATGTCACTGTGCCACCATGGCAGCGGGAGCCTCACTTTCACTGTCCGACGACACCTGAGAGGGACCCGCCGCGCCCGGCGCGGCCAAAGCCCCGGAGCCGGAGGCTACGCCACCGCCGCCGGCCCCGCAGCAGCAGACATGTTTATTATATTTCTGCTCTTAGCAGCATCAGTTGCGAGAGCTTTTTTTTAATTTCCCTCAGTTTTTCTGAACCGCCTTTTCGTTTTTTCTCCATTTTTGCTTTCTCTTCTCTCTCACAGATTGCTAATGATGTGTCATAAGCTCATCATTAAAGGTGATTGGACGAGGGGGGGTCTGGAAAATGCGTGGGCGGGACTACTGGGCCTATCATAGGGCCACTGGGCCTCTTATGCGTCTTTACATACAAAAAAAAGCTACTGCCGGCCCATTACTGACCGGCCCACTGGGAAAACTCCCGGTACTCCCTATGGCCAATCCACCACTGCCGCCCTAGGCTCCGGAGCTCCACCAGAGAGGGCAGCAGAGGGCACCGTGACCAGCCTGCCTTCCACCAAACTGGTTCAGACCAACGGCAGTAATGGGAGCAGTTTTGCTCTCGGAAATCTGAGCCACCATGATGCCTCTGTGACTAATGTGATCCAGCCCACTGTAGCCCAAGACCTGAGAACAGGCTCCAAGCGCAAAGCCTCCACCCTGTCCCCAGATGAGCGGCCCAGTAAGCAGCCCTCTGCAGGCATGCACTCCTCAGCCCCTCTGGCCACACCAGGCTTCCCCTTCACTGGGGGCTACGGCCTCCCTCCTCTGGGCCTCAACCCTGCCCTGTTGGGTGGGTCACTGGGGCACCCGCTCTTCATGGGTGCAGGCTCGCCTTACTTCCAGCCCCCCCACACTCAGTTGAGGGACCCCAGTTACATGTAGCCAGATCTCTTTGGCTTTGGCAGAGCCAGCAGCGTCCCCACCTCCTCTTCCTCCTCCTGCTCCGCGACAACCACTGCGGCCGCGATCTCCTCTTCCTCATCATCTTCTGCATCGGTCACAGCTGCCAGTTCAGTCCCAGGAGCCCTGCCGCCGTTCATGCTGAGCCCCAGCATGGTGGGCATGACCGGGATGCTGCTGCCGGGCTTCCCTCTCTCTTACAGTCCATCTCTGGCCAGCCTGTACACGGGGTCGATTCTCCCCGGTGGCCTTCCGGGTTCAGCCGCCACCCCTGGGCCAGCTGGAGCCAGCTTCCTCTCCCAGTACCCTCCCACTGCTGCCTCCAGTTCCTCCTCATCGTCTCCTTCCTCCTTCTCCCCTTCAGCACGGTCTGAGGGCCACCGGGGCCCAGTGCTGATGAACGGCAGCAGCGCCAGCAGCTCGGACGATGACGATGATGTAATCGAGGTGAGGGGACAGTGACGGACGGATGATGCGGTTGTTCGAGCGAGCTTGATTCAATTTAAAAATCATCAGTGGGATGACATCCTGTTGGCCGGGAGGCAGGCTAAGAACGGTCTGCGCCGAGGCCATGAGGGAAATGGACAAGAAATGAAAGACAATTGTCACTGCTGAAGTGTTTCCTCTGGTCATCTCTACTGCCTTTGGAGAACTAGTCTGAGTGGGGATGAAGACAGACTGGACACAAAGCGATCTTTATGCTGGATTTTAGAAGATGAAACCTGAGGAAGGAAAAAAAGCTCCAGAGGGAAGAAGAAAATAAAAATGTAGAAGACTTTGGGCTTCCAAAACTGGCATTGAAATAATAATCACTGGACTTATAACTGCTGAGTTTGGGCCTGCAGTGACCACAAATGGCCACTAGTTGTAGTGTTGACGTTAGAGACTGTAGTTCTGCAGCTTTGCGAAATGTGGACTTGTTGCTTTATTTCAGCTAATTCAAAAGATGACCTAAGGTGGAGTTGCTGGGTTGATAATTGATTTAGCTGGTAGTAACATTTGTTCAATATCAGTAACGGAAATGGTATTGTTTGTCAGTTGTTGAATATTACTACTGAATATTTCTTCAAATGGTAAAAAGAAAAGGTAAAAAGATCAAACGGAACTTTAAAAAAACATTTTGATTGAACTGAATGATTCACTGCCAGGACACAGGGGTATTGTACGTTTTTGTTCTGAAAGAAAAGAGAGAGAAAAGGAAGCGGGATGGAAGAGGCGGTGGCGGCTTGTTGAGGATGACGTTAGAGACGATTACTGAAACCTTAAATTTCTAATGAAAGAATGCATGCTTCAACAAATGACTTTTAAAACAGGCCTTTTTTCAGAAGACTCCTTCTATTTAGGCATCAGACATGGGAAGAACTGATTCCTCTTATTCTTTTCTTCTTTGCCTTTTATATTTACTTTTCAAAGAAAAACTATTGCCTAAAAAGCAGCCAGATGAAAAAAAGAAGAACATAACAAACAAACTGTGTTCTTGTGAGGTGTCCTCCTCGTCGCGGAGAACCAACCAACAGAAAATGCCTTTTTGCCTCCATCTTTCTGAATGTTCACTGTGAGAGAGGAGAGGTAAAGAGAGACAGGCGCTCACTGCGGCTCTCTGAGTCTCACCCACAGTCTTACTGTAGCCTAGCGAAAAGAGATGCAAGACACTCACTCAAGCCTATATCCTGTTTGTATTTGTGCGACCCCGGAGGAACGAATCTTGCAAACCCCAGTTTTGGTTACGCTTGTGTCGTTACTGTGTCCGTGTGTCGTGTTCTTAGGGTTACAAAAGGAACAACAATATATATATATATATATATATATATATATATATATATATATATATATATATATATATATATATATATATATATATATATATATAGCTCAGTTTGGTCACATGTTCCACCTCTGCTCTGCGGTTTGCATCTCCCTCTCTCTGTCTCATCTCCTTTTGGAAACAGAGGTCATTGTGAAACCAAACAGTTTTTTTGTGTGTTTTTGGAGAGAGAGACGGTGTAGCGTTCGAAGAGGGTCACGTCTGAAGACACCAAATAATGTAGAGCAGATTCAAACTCCACCGCAGCAACACGCTCCGTCTACAGCGTCCTCAGTCGGAGTACATGCCCGTCTCTCCGTGACCTTGCAGGCGACGCCGTACGCTGCACTGCACTGTACAAGAGACACAGACCTGGATACCTGTGGACCGGCTGAGAGCTGGGAAAGCTTCACGGGACCCAGTTCTCTTTTGATTAACCAGCAAATCCACTCTGGTCTGCGCTGGTCTCGTGTGGGAAGTCTTCTCCTCCAGAATGGCCCCGGAAAGAGCTTTAAAAAAAAGAAACACCAGCTCTTTGGTTGAAAAATAAATGAAAGTAAAGACTGATCATTTCCTGTTCTTTAGCTTCCATGTCATTTTTTTGGTTGCTTATGTCAAATTTGTTGTTCTCTTCTTTTTTCAATATTTGAATTTACCAAATGTATTGTATATGATATTTATTCATTTTTTTTGTACAATTTTTTTTTCTTTCCCTTTTGTTGCTTTTGCTTGTTTGTAATAGTGTTATTGTCACATTACCATTGTTGTTACTACAGATGGAAATGACTTTGGTTTCTTGTGATTTTTGTGGACCAGCACATGTGAACTTGCATGTGGACCAACCAATAAGTGCGTTTCTGTGCATATTAAGAGCCAGAGTAGCATCTGTGAGAAGGGCTGATTCATTATCATATCCCATTTGTGATAAGTCTGATCAGCTCTTGATTAAGAGGAACCTAAAAAATACTAAAAAAGGACATCAGGTATAAATTGACAATAACGCAATACTGAGCTGTGAGCTTAAAAACCCTTTTCATCCGTATGAGCTCAGATTCCTTCGTTGGAATATCCTGCCTGTTCACAAGTTTGTTTGCAATTGGGATGCAAACCTTAAGTATGTAAAGACAAGAGACATTTGAGTGCATGTAAACGAAGCTCATTCACTAGCAAAGAGTCAGAAAGTGAAGCAGTCCAACCGCTCATCGTCTAAAGAGAAAGAAAATAATGATATCAAGTGTTCTTCTGTCTAAATGTTCCGTGGTTCGCTATCGTATCACCAGAAAATGTCCATGCGTGTCGATGTCCAACGAGCGAGTTTCCTCAGAGTTTAATTGTCCGGCTGTCAGCTCTGCGTGTGACGTGCTCTTTTATTTCACAGCTTTCTACTTGAATTTACATATTTATTCATACAAATCGCTTTGAGCCATGCCAACTGTCTGAACTCCATTTTAGCCGAGGAGTTAAAGCTGCTGTCTTCGAGGTTCGGCTGTTGTTGAAGCCTGTTGTGGATCATGTGGATGACCTTGGATTACTTTTAGATCCTTTTTTTTTTTGCTTTTTGAAGTTTGTAAATAAGAATTTAATTTAATATAATTTGTCTCTGACACACACACACACACACACACACACACACACACACACACACACACACAGACTTGCAGGCAACCGTGCGCATGTAGTGGACAACAATAAACCACTCTTACAGTCGCACAACAAGAGTTTAATGTGCTCTCGAATACAACCCCTGGTAACTCCATGTAAACAATGACATATTTATGCAATTTTAGCACTGTAATCTACAGTATATTGTGTGTGTGTATGTATGTATGTATGAGTGTGTGTATATATATCTGTTCATCCACGTAAGCTTGACAGAAATTCCTAAACTCCGCTTTTCTTTTCAAGCTGGGATGGAGATTGTCCCCGTCTAGCTTCATGCAGCTGGGCTTTAAGGCTACAAATGTTCTTCTGCATATCTCTGTTCTTTTCTTGGGGATGATCCAAGAAAGTCCTCCTTGTTTTCCAGCTGGACCTTGATGTTTTCTTTCTTCTGTCCTTGTCTTATTCTGTGTGCTTGCCATTGCAATAGTTAAAGTTGTCTCTGAACCAACAAGGAGTGAATGAAATTTGTGTTAGAACACAACTTGTTTTCCTTCTATTGAAACATACACCCGAAGGAATAATATTGAATAACTCTTGAATTGAGGTTAAATGAATAAAACTAACACAAGCTTTGTTTCCCACAGAATCTGAACTTGCAGGTTCAAAGCAGAGTTTGACCTCTAACATAGCACTAATTCATCTCACCATGGCTTTATTCATTCATCCATCCATCCATCCATTATCAGCCGCTTATCCGGGGTCGGGTCGCGGTGGCAGCAGGTCCAGCAGGCCGACCCAGGCTTCTCTCTCACCTGCAACACTTTCCAGCTCATTCTGGGGGATCCCGAGGCGTTCCAAGGCCAGCCGGGAGATATAATCCCTCCAGCGTGTCCTCGGTCTTCCCCGGGGTCTCCTACCAGTTGGACGTGCCTGGAAAACCTCTAATGGAGGCGTCCAGGAGGCATCCTGACTAGATGCTGAACACCTCAGCTGACTCCTTTCCACACGAAGGAGCAGCGACTGGACTCCAAGCTCCCCCCTGATGTCCGAGCTCCTTACCCTATCTCTAAGGCTGAGCCCGGCCACCCTGCGGAGGAAGCTCATTTCGGCCGCTTGTATCCGAGATCTCGTTCTTTCGGTCACGACCCAGAGTTCGTGACCATAGGTGAGGGTTGGAACGTAGACCGACCAGTAAATGGAGAGCTTCGCCTTCCGGCTCAGCTCCTCTTCACCAGGACGGACCGGTACAGCGCTTGTTTTACTGCTGCAGCCGCACCGATCCGCCTGTCCATCTCCCGCTCCACCTTACCCTCGTGAACAAGAGCCCGAGATACTTGAACTCCTTCGCTTCGGGCAGGCAGTTTGTCCCCACCTTTATGTTAGCAGCTTTTTAATTAGTGAGCCATAGAGGTGACTTTCTGAATGCTTCTTAATAGTGTTGACATTCAGGTTTATTATGCAAGATATATGTGTAAATTTCTCTCAAACGTTTCGGTTAATAGGCAGACAATTTTCTGCAAGCCTTTATTTTGTAAGTTTCTTTTTATGTTTTATGTCCTTTATTTTCTGTCAAGACCGGAAGTAAATGCAAATCTCATAACTTGGCTTATGAATACATGTTAATTGTTCATTATGAATACATATAATAAATAGTATAGTAAACTCAAAATCAGACTTTAGCCGATTGAGACGGGATGTATTTATTATTTCTGTGTTTATTAATCTCAAACATCTGTGACTTTTCACATCATTAAAGCTTCAACTACCTGCAGTTATTCAGAGAGACATGCATCCACACAACGAGAGAAGAAGTCTGGTGTTACTTAAAAAAACATGTTTAATAGTTTACAACTCTGTTAATATTTAAATTACCAGTAAATAATGCTAATGTAAAACATATTCATAAACCCCTCAGTATTGAAGGTCACATGTGTATTACTTTCTCTAACCTCAAAAACGTATTTTATAACAATACCCTTTTTTTATCAGCTTCAGTTTATTAAAATCATAACTCAAACCGCTACCAGCATTTCTTCTTTAAAGTCACCATCATGTCATACATTTGTGTTAATACAGTCTATATTTAATAAGAGAGGCGGGAACACATAATTCAATTATTTGTTTTTGTTTTATTAATTTGTTTGGGATAACCTGATCACCAGGAGAATACCCAACACTATTAGGACTAATTGGAAATAATCACTTAGTTTCCAAAAGCCTAAAGTGAATATTGCTACAACAGGGTAAATCACTTACCACTGTGTAGCTCTGTGTGCTTATTCAATTCAATTCAGTTTGTACAATCTGTACACACAAGACATCCCTGTCCCGGGACCTCACATCGGATCAAATTAAAACCTTTCACAGGAAAAAATGGGAGAAACCTTTGTGAGAGCAACCGAGGAGAATCACTCTCCCGGATGGACAGAAGCTATAGATGTCATGTGAACAGAATGAACAACGTAAAAATAGTTACAGCACATTCGATATAGACAGCCACGATCCATGAAAACTCGAGGCGAGAAAAGGAAAAACTCCCCAAAAATAGAAAAAAAAACCTTTCACAGGTAAAAAAGGGGAGAAACCTTTGTGAGAACAACCGAGGAGAATCACTCTCCCGGATGGACAGAAGCTATAGACGTCATGTGAACAGAATGAACAACGTAAAAAAAGTTACAGCACATTCGATCCAGACAGCCACGATCCATGAAAACGTGAGGCGAGAAAAGGAAAAACTCCCCAAAAATAGAAAAAAAACCTTTCACAGGTAAAAAAGGGGAGAAACCTTCGTGAGAGCAACCGAGGAGGAGAATCACTCTCCCCGACGTAGCGGAGTCCTAATCGCGAAGATGCCTCATTCTATTCAAAAGGAAGTTGGGGGGTCGAGGCCTCTGGCCTAAGGTGCTGTGTGTTGGCACCGTCTCCGCCTGCCTCTGCGTGTCCCGCATTTTTGTTTTCATTTTTTCCAATTCAACTTCTCTTGCCTGCATTCTCCTGCCGAAGGGGCCCAGACACCTTTTTTTAAACTTCAGACAGATGTCCTCCAGGAGCGTTTGATCGCTTTGGGCCAGCAAGCTATTATTTCGGCTCAGCTCGGCCTTAAATTTGTTTTCCAGAATTCTCTGGCTTGTCCTGGTCACTTTTCTCATGGACAGAATGGTCTTCTTTAGGTCCTCTTGGTGCGTTATTTCCAGAGTAGCATACTTCTTTTCCCAGTGCTCATGTTGGATCCTTATCTGATCGTTTGTGTCATCAAGCTTGGAAAGGAGGTCCTCAATGACGTTGAGATTCACTATCTCCTCCTTTAATTCTTTCTCCTCGCTCTGGTGCTTATCCTGAAGTACTTCTATCTCCTTCTTTAATTCTTTCACCTCGCTCTGGTGCTTATCCTGAAGTACTTCTATCTCTTTCTTTAAATCCTCTTTCTCCTGGCAGAGATTGAGGATTGTTTTCTTTGATTCAGAGAGTTTCCTTTGGAGTTCTGACTCCCTCTCTTGTTGACTGTGAATATGCTTTAATCTTCTTTGAATTACATTTTGAATGCTTTCCAGAACCTTTACTTCTGAATCATCTTCAGAAATATGACAGAAATAAAGCTTTTCAGTCTCAGACGGTCTCTGAAATTCCTCCATGTCGCTGATCTTCTTCATCAGACTTTGTATCTTGTCATTGGCAAGAATCAGAGCAGTTTTCAGACAATGCTCTTCTGAATGCTCCTGAGGACCAGCAGCCTGGTTTCTCTCGTTGTTTGTTATCTCCATTATATATTCACTAAAAGTACAGTCCGACTGTAGTAATGGAGATTTAAATCCGAATGGTGGAATGTGTCCTCTATTTATAGAGTTCTGGAAGGTCAGATTAGTCTTTGATGCCACAGGTCAGATTTGCCTTTGATGAGGGCACCCCCTAACCCCGCTCCCTAGCCCCACCCTAACCCCGCCCCTAACCATAACCCCGCCCCCTAACCCTAACCCCGCCCCCTAACCCTGGTGATGAGGTCATCAGGGAATCCGGGATGCATTCCATCTTCATGGATACAACCTGGTGCAGTGCACACTCAACTATGAGCCCACAGTGACTCTCCATACTTTAACTTTTATTATTTAAAGTTTCAAGTGTTAACAAAACCTTGGACTTTATTTGGACAAATTGGCATTTTTATTTTTTTTCGCTTTAAAAAAAAAATTAAAAATATTCTTCATATAAATTCAAACTATCCCTTAATATACAATTGAAATAAAAAACAAAATTCTATTAAAATGTTCTATTTAGTTTGGCTCAAAATAATGGCAAAGGTCAAATGACCGGGCAGTTTTGGATAAGCAGCGAGCAGGTTACGTGAGGCCGCTGTTTGCAGACCCCTTCTCAGCGGATGTGGAGACTCAGAGCGTCCCGAGTCTGTTGCAAATGGAACTTATTGACTTGCAGAGCAACAGCGATCTAAAAGCTAAATTCAAAACGGCTTTTCTTGACTATTCATTTTAATAAATGAAAGTACAGGTCCAGACGTAGTGATGCCTATACTGACGAAAATATGTTATTAATGTAAAAGTAAATAAATAAGTAAACTTTCAAAAATATTGCGCTTTCTGTGTGGCCCTACAGATCACAATACCAGCGGTGGCCCCAAGCCAAATTGAGTTTGAGACCCGTGCTCTTAGATTAAGCAGCAAATGATATGAGCCACTGCCGACCCACATTTTAAATGTTGGCACCTTTTAAAGGTTAACCTTTGGATTTTGTAACATGTGTGTACCTTCACTTCACTACTTAATTTATTTAAAAATAGCAATGTTTTTTTCTATATTTTTCATAAAGTGCGTATTCATATATGTATTGGCACCTTCAGTAACACGTTTGTTTGAACTGTAGTCTGCTGCTGTTATTTGGTGCTATCACATCTTAGCTTGTTTTCATCCTTCCTGTTTGCTAACTCTCCTGTCATTTCAGATCCTCCCAGTCTGACCAGAGCAGCTCTCATTCCCCTCACCTGGTTCTCCACGCCCATCTCACCTGCAGCACATCCCCTCTTCACTTACTGATAGCACTTTGTAGTTTAACTTTCTTGAAGAAATTGTACTTTCTTGATTCTTGTTGTTCCGAGTTTGTACTCATGGTTGAATTGCACTTATTGTAAGTCGCTTTGGATAAAAGCGTCAGCTAAATTAAATGTAATGTAATGTCATCAGTCCCTCGCTATTTAAGTCCTCCACTTGCACTTGTTCCCTGCCAGATTGTCTTGTGTGCTACTGCCGAGCGCTCCAGCGTTATTTCTGATTACAAGCTCTTGTATGGCTGTTCTGACCCCAGCGCCTTTTGCATTGTTTCCCTTTATGACTGATCTCCTGGTGTTGACCCTGCCTGAACTTGAGTAAACTGAACTGTCCTGGTCTATCTGGGTGCGGTCGAATAGTCAAAAATGACCTCTTAACGTCTTAAACAACTGTCCTTGCCCTCTGTGGAAAGCGTCACAGGGTCAAGAAAAGATGTGAAGGAGAATTCACGAGTTAGGAAAAGACAACCGCGGTGTTTAGAGAATCCGAGACTCTACTTTTACTACATAATTATGATGCGACGGCAGGAGGATGTTAGTGACGTGGGTCTGCAGGGGTGAAACTACAATGTTCAGAAGATGGACTACAAAAAGAAGATGGCCTTGGTGTATGAGCAGAGGAGGACAACTGCAAGGAGGGAAGAGGGAGACATGAACTCATGTGTATATGACTGTTAATAAACGGCCACTCACACGGTGGAGTTTCCATGTGTGTGAGACCTCCATGTACATGTTTATTTATATAGAATTTAGATCAAATTAGACATGAAACCAACAACCATTGTGTAAATCCCAAAGATTCACCAACCTTAATTTTGCAGGTTACTTAAATGATGGCGGCGTCATAAACACCCCACCAAAAGAGGATACAACCGATTATTATGATGGATGCATGTGCTTCCATTTCCAGAGTGAGGTGTGATAAAGTCTGAATGATAACAAGGAGCATCTTGTTTCATTGGATTAATGTCCTGCATCTGTCTTTGCAGAGACAAATGTCTGAGTTAATGCAGCTCGAGCTCATTGGCATGGTTATTAAATTGCAGAACCTGACTGCCTGTTTCGGTTTTGTTTGTACACCTGCGCTATATCTCATTTGAGCCATAATGTTCTTATTTACCATCAACAATGACTACAATGCAAAACTCACACCACGATCACCTAGAACTAGGATTTTCGAACAAGATTGTGCTTCCTAGAAACCAGCTTATACTTTGCGTAATCATCAACCACGGACGGAGACAAATCGGCTGGTGGTAGTATCTCTAGAGTGCTGGGGTCTTCAAGTTATGAATACAAGTGTTGTATGAGTGCTTAATTATGGGACGTGCATATAATGTACCACAAAGCAAAGTAAATATATTATCTTGGGTTGTTTGCTGTTTATATTTAGTGATGCTTGAGCTCGTTCTCTTTCTGTTTCTGTAAACTGAGTGAAGGTTGCTGTTTAGTCGGTGTCCTTGTCCCATGTTTTCTTGTTACAACATTTGTATTTGATTTTTCTTTTTCGTAAATGTGAATTGAGTTCCAATTGTTCAAATGAATGTGTCTGCGTTGTTTTGTGTCTTTATTCCATTATTATCAGAGTATAATTTGCTTTAGGAAAGAAAAAAGGAAACACTTGTTTGGAGATTAAATGTGCAAATTACCCATTTTTGTGAACAATACTATCAGACTAAAGTAAAAGAAATGTGTGACCTAATGTCCCTTATTATTAATGCAGTATTTCCTCAGGAAAGAGAAATACAACTACCACAGACAGTTCAACGCCTCCCAAAGTGTAGAACAAGGTACTTCACCTGAGTATTTCATTTTCCTGGGGCGTTATACTGACTTGTTTGACATTTCATGGCTTCTTGACACTAACAATTGTGTATTAACATTAACAATTAGTCCAATATATACTCCATATTTTTTTCTGTTTTGGTCTACACACCAACTGAAAATGATGTGGCTTTTTAGTTACTAAATGCACCAACACTTCAACCAATGTGTTGCTAAATTGGTCTGTTTGCAGTTTGGTTCTGGGAAGATAGGATATCATTGATTGTTGGAGTTTAAAACTTAATTAGACATAGACAAATATTTCAATTGTGTTTGCAAACCAAAGTGAACACTTACAGACATGTAAAACTGCATCTTAGTGTAGCTTTAAATATCTTAACTTACTCTAGAATGTTCTAGAAATTAACAGATGCTGAGCTCCTTTTTCCTAACATGCATTGATAAAAAGATGAATGTAACTTTATATTGATTTAATGCAATACAGTAGTTTAATAGTTAGGTAATAATTCAAATGTTTACATTAATTCAAGTGTTTAACAGAGCAAAATAGTTCACATTCTCACCGGAATCCCAGGTCCTTCACTGGTAGCACAATTCAAGGCAAATTACAAATGAACAAATGTCACTTTGTTCAAATGTCCTGAAGGTAACGGCCAGTGGGAGAGGCTGAGTGCACATGTGTGGGGGAGAAGAAAGAGAGACTAAGACAGAGAAAGAGAGATGAATACAAGTAGAGCGCTAATCCAGTGATGAATCTGTGTGTATTTTGGCGCTGGCAGCCTGATTTATCACCAACACTTTATTCAAGGTCCTGAATTAGTAAGTCGCTCCACGAGACGAAAACCCCGACTTCAGAGATGGTGACAAACTGGGTGTCCGCCGAGTGCGTTGAGGTAAACGTGCCTCTCTCTACGTGCACACATGTAATGTGCTCATCGCGCGTGGGGTTGCTCACGTCTGCATGTAACGTGAGTCTCGGTGTGTTTCCTAAACGCTCGCCGCCGGGCGGAGGAGTGCAGCCGTGAACAAACCTAATGGAAACACTTTGTACCCACGGAACAAAAGTTTCTTCAAGGTGCACACATCCACTTCCCCGGGAGATGAACAAAATATTAACAGAATGACAGAGCGGAGCAGACTGAGGCTATTATAGAGGAGAAGGGTGGGAGCGCCGGGGGGGATGGAGGGGGGGCTGGGGTGGGGTGGGGGGGCTCCTGAGGACATTATGGGGAAGCGGGCACGCTGATGAAAAGGCTGCAGGGTACCGGCTGGGAGAATTTGTTGAGATATAGGTGCGATACAGCAGGCCTGTGGGCTCAGGGCGGACGCTGCCGGGGCTGAGGCCGTGAGATAATATAAAGTGCCTTTCTACAGCCTGAACTCCTCTCCGCTGCCGGGGGCACGGTGGTGTGTGTGTGTGTGTGTGTGTGTGTGTGTGTGGAAGGGGCCCAAATGAGCTTTTGTGCTCATCATCATGCCCTTAAAGTTGTAAATTGCACTAATCTCCCAATCCAGAGTTATTGTCTTCTTGCTGAGTTGTGTTGTTTGTGTTCTTGTTGGATGATCTCAGAGATAAATCTATTGACGATTATGTCTCATGTATTTTTTTTAATTTGATGTAGATTTCAAAGTGAATCTGGAGGTTTGCATTAAGCCATTTTTTTCTGCTTTCCAGTAATTGTTGTGCGGTAAATCAGAACAAAACTTAAATAACCCTCATTTAAATCATTATGTCATGAAAGTTGTCAATTTCACAAATAGCGGAGGAGTTATATCCCTCGGCATAATGAACACTTGCTGTATATATCGGCTAGAGTTAATTCCTTTTATTAGCTTAAGGTAATACATACAATATAATAATACACCCAAGAGCTTTGTGCTGTAAAGCTGTATTAACATCTCTGTTTCGAAACAACTGTCTATAACCCAGTAACAACACAACATAAATAGAGTGCTTTTCTCATTTACACTTATGTCCAATGCTCACTTTGTGCTCCTCTGGGAAGCGAGGCAAACAGTAAATAGTTATAACAGTATCTATATTTACAATATGTAATAAAATGATGTTTGGTTGTTCGACACAGGCCATTTCTGTTGAACTTTTGCGCTGCACTTTATCGGATATGTTTCCCTGCGGTCTTTTGATAGGACTGTCCTGCTGCGTGCTAAAGTTCTCATCAACACAAGTTCTCTGGCCATACCTCCTGCTCCAGCGGGTTCCTCCGGTACCCCGTTTTTGCGATGACGCCTCACACACAGACTCGCGAGGTGTAACCAACACCAGCATGGCTGTCCCGGCCGGTGAACACACAATAACACCCCGGCCTGGATGGGAAATGGTTCTCTGTTGCTGTTGGTGTGCTCCGTTACCAACCATTAATTGCAGCGGTTGGACTGCCAGAGTGCATTAAGGAAGAATCAGAATCGGCTCAGTGCTCAGAGAAATGTCTTTTGTCCGTTTTTCCACCTCTGATGAGGAGAAGATCACAGCTGCTCCCATTAACTTTGTCACATCGAGAGCCTGAGTCCCAAACGGGTGTGTGCCAGTCTGAAGGAGAGACGACGGTTTTTATTTAAATATTATCACTTTATTCTCATTGAATGTCAACTTTATTATCATAATATAACTTTGTTTCTCTCTCAAAATATGAAGACTTCTCAGAGAACATAGATTTGTGGGACATAGAGACACAAAACGAGCAGACATCTTCCTGGAACACACGTCCTGAATCAAAAGGAATGCCCGTGTCACGGAGGTGAACGGGTGCCACGAGCACATTTAAAAGAGATTAGTTAAAAAAGCAAAAGACACAAAGAGGACAGGAGAGTGAGTCACGACTACACGTGTGTTGACTCAGCAGAGATGGCACTAAGAGAGAAGTAGAACTATACAACATAGAAAATGCCTGACAGCCTCCATCACATTTCTAATTGTTTAATTCACCTGTAAATTAAGTGCTCAACATTTCTCAGGACTCTTTATTAAAGACGGAAGAGGCCTCACAGTAACTTTCTCCTGCAGATGCATCACATAAGCTGCAGCGGCAAAGACAACATGTTCATACGTATTTCTTCATGAGCTCTTTGTTGGAGCATGAGCACGAGTAAACAGATTGAGGTTCAGTAGAGTGCTGCCTGACCTGCTGTCCGTCATGCAGGTCCATGTAGAGCTGCTGATGCAGGGTCAGTATGAGGCCGTCAGCAGTCAGGCTGCATGACCACGCGTTTACAAATGTACTGTAACGTTTCACTCTGTCTTCATTTGGTGGAGGAAAAGGAAGCTGGATCCATGTGTTTTACTATTTAATGTTTGTGTCAACATTTCGTCAGGGGAGATGCTATGGCATTGTTTTTCATGCACTGATGGTCAGTTTTGTGATTTGGGGCTATTTTGCTTCTATATCATATCATCTATAATATCATGTTTAGGTGTTTGTTTGACTACTTTTTCATCTTTAGTCTGTCTACATTTCTCCTAATTTCACCAAAAGTTTGCATTAGATATTGCCTCTTTTACATATATAAACATAACATTTCAGAAAACTTAAAAAAATAATGGTCTTAATATAACTAGTTAGCTGGGGAAGTTTTATCTGAGCCAAACAACTTCTTACAAACTCACAGCAAACATTCCAGTTTCATTCCTCTTGATATTCTGAAGCTTCTTACAGAGGTTTGTTCATATATCATTCAGAGCCTGATTTACACAACATTTTATTACACAAAATGGCCCAAAATGATTTTTTTGAATGGCTGTTCAAACTATTTGCTGTGCTACAAAGACACATCCAACATTCCCTCTGTAAAAACCTTTGACTCTAACATATAAACAATATGAAACAAGAATTGTGAACCTGGCTTCATCAAATGTTCACATTTGTGTTTGTTAGAAAGCACACATTTGATAGAATAATGCCTCATTGGCAAACGTAACATTTAAATAAACTTGTAATACAAATGAATAACTGTCTCCATGTCAGCTGGATCGTGTCATGGTGGTGTCTATTTGCTCACCCTCTGTGTTCACACTGTGCCCATGTTTAGTGGGATCTGGGCCTCAGCTTCCTGCCTGCAGCCGATCGCTCCGGCTGGACATGGAGGCGTGCCGGCCGGACGAGGAGCATCTACTCTCTCCCTCTGCCTGGCTGTACGGGAATGGGCGAGAGCAGAGGGTGCTGGGGGAAAGAGATTAATGGACACTGGGAGAGGGAAGTGCGCAGAAGGTTGTGGGCAGAGCCGGCGTGTAGTGATGGAGGGTGGGAAGGACGGGGGGCGCAGGTAAGTGAGGGAGCGGCTTGTGGGAGTGGGGCAGGGCGGCATGGGGGGGAATCCCAATATCAGAGATTGCAGGTTCTGTGTTGAGATGGATTGGCGCTGGCTGGGCCGGTTTGTAGCCGCTATCAGTTCTGCGACGAGGGCCGAGAGAGAGAGAGAGAGAGAGAGAGAGAGGTAGACGCTCGGAGAAAAGACAATGAGAGGAAGAGTTAGAGGAGGCTCAGAGGACGAGGAGAGGGATGGGAGGGAATGAAAAGGAGGGGGAAGGGAAGGGACAAGAAGAGGACGGTTGTGGAGGAAGAGAAAAGTAGAATACGGGGGAGGTTTGAAACGGTAAAAAAAAAACAGCTCGCCAAGTTTCAGCATATCCTCCACCGCTCGCTCTCTCTGCCGGTCGTATGATTTATGAGCACAGAGCTCCAAAACACTCTCAGACACTGTCTTCCACTGCACTGTTGATGATGTGGGTATTTATACACACACACACACACACACACACTTGTGCAGGAAAGCGGGAAACTGCAGTGTGTGTGTGTGTGTGTGTGTGTGTGTGTGTGTGTTTGTTAGTGTACTTGTGCATCATAGATTTCCCCTGACTTAACCCAATTTCTGTGCCCTCAAAATGCTGCCCGGTGACTTTGACAGCATCAGGTTCTGCAGTATAGCAACTACACACACACACACACACATACACACACACAGACGCAGGCAGGATTACTGTGAATGCTCCGTATTTATCCCCAAGGCCGTGATGGCTGGGCCCGGCCACTTGACAGCTCTAAACACGACGGGGCTGCAGGACGGAGGACAACATTCATTAGGAACCTTTTGACCTTTCATGGACTCTCCGTGTCCACGGAGGGGCACAGGGAGTCCGCCTCTGCCGCACACTCTGTCTTGTGAGCACCGCACCCCGCGGGACACAAAGCACAGAGGAGGGGAATGGATGGAGGGGAGAAGAAAAAAAGGCAAAAGTTTTCCATAAATCTTCTTTTACGGTTTCTTCATATCATGTAATTCCCGTCCTAAAACGGCACCTTTGTGAATACAAAAACAGGTGAACAGCAATCACAGACGATGCATGCTTTTTACACGCCTATAATATAATACTTAATTGGTTTTAATTGAGCTTTTACTTATTCACGACCCGCTGTAGTCTCTTTCTTCCTTCCCCTCCACGTACGGGAGGCAAAGCTTTATTAATATGTGCGGTGTCTCTCCCACACACCTCATTCATTATAGATAACCTTACAGGACTGGTAGTGGGAGAGGATACAGCACGGGGGGGGGGGGGGTACTTGGGTGATAACTGAGCAAGTCTGAGTGCAGCTCTTTAAAAAGGAGCGATCAATGTCTCAGCGTATGCCCTCGGCTGCTCCACGGACATATTCTTTTTGAAATATTTTCATATTTTTCTTACCGATGGCTCTTCCATGTGCAAGGCACTACTTATAAGACATCCATTGTGTTCACTGTTTCCACTGCACTTCCTGCTTACTGAATTCATAGCCAGCTTAACCTGTAAATGGGGCCCTTGGTATTGTTTTACAGCCTTATGGTTTTAATTTAATAATTCAACCATACAGTAACATTACAAGCACATGCTAAGCTTTTCAGTTATGCTTAAAGTCCAAGTAAAAGTACACTTTCCCAGTGTTCATTTATATATATATATTCTGTATTTGTCTGTATTTTTCTTCTTCTGTATTTGTCATGCTTTTAGGTCGTAGAAAGTATACATGTTATTTTTTTATGAAAGGGTTTGTAAAAAAAGTTGTGTTTTGTACATGCAGAAGAAAACGCTGTACATCGGTTACACCACACTGACAATTGAAAGGGCAGAAAGAGAAAAAAGATCCTCTGAGGAACAGTTGAATAAGAATAGAAAGAATCACCGGTCATTGTTAAAATTAATGGGAAGCTTAGCATCAAAAAGTACAGATTTAAAAAGGAATAAGGTCATGTTTCTGTGTCAAGTGCACAAACATGCCTGTAAAAAGATGCAATATTAACAGCTATTCTTAAAACATCACAATATAAATAGAAGGTTAGTACAGGTTTAGAATATGAATATCTGATGGACAAAATATGGACAAAGAAATCACAGTGGGAAACGAATCAATCCACCACTGAGTCGACTGCAGAGGGCCCGAAATATTTAGAGCCCAAATGTTGTGTTGTTGAAGAATGAGCTTCGGTCATTTATGCAATGAAATGAATGCAATCAAAAACGATGGGCATTTGGAGGGGCACATAGTTGCAACAGTATTCTCCCCTGATATGTAACACTGTGGGAACTTTGACTAAACACAAGTTTTATTCAAGTAATTCTTCTTCTTGCTTTGGAGCCAAAACAATTACAAATGTAGATAATAAATGAAATGTCTGAATTATACTTTTTTTGTCTCTAAAATAGTCATCATTGAAGGAAAGAAAAAACATCAACATACCAGTGTGTCCAAAACTTTTGACTGGTACTATATATATATATATATATTATATATATTATTACGTCAAATCCACAGACTGTAAATGAGAAGTGGACGTAGTCACGGTGACGTCACCTGTTGGTTTGCAGACTGACGTTTTGAAGCCTTGAGTTCGACGAATATGCCGTCGCCATCTTGGATTTCGGTCATCGGCGTGTTGTTTTTTTCCAGCCATGTCAATCCTGTCAATCACCTTGTAGCCCCGCTCTAAATCGTCCCCTGCTTTATGGTCTGTTTGTCTCTAAATGACCATAATTTACTAAATGAACATCATGCTGTATTGAAGAAGACTTGAAACTAGAGATTGAGACATAAACTCATGTTTACAATGTTTACTAAATATTAAAACCCATTGCACCAATTATCATTACATACAAATACATTTGAAAAATACATTTTAATATGTATGTTTGCTTATAACTAAAATTATAAAGATTATAACACATTATAATGCATTATAGATAAGGTCTTGCGAAAAGAAGTTTGTCTGTGACCATCAATTGAAATTTCAGTTGCACTTCTAAGATGCACTAATACATTTTGGAATGCGTGATGAGTATTGTTCTAAAGCACCGCTTATAACTATAATCATACAGTGCTATGAGCAGGATTATCACCTATATTACGCTTCAAGTATGTTTGTAATGCATGACAGATATGGGTGTCATAGAAAGTGCTGCCGTGATGGTGCATCAACAAAAGTGACAGCGAGCGAAGTGAAGTCAGCCGACCGGGACGAGAGGAAGCGAACGCTACGGCGAGTGAAAGACTTCCAGCATAACTCAGCGTCACGGGCACAAGGTCTGCAGAGGAGGCTCTGCTGCGCAGCACGGGACATGCGAGGCAGTGAAGTTCGAATCAGCAGCATTTGGCGGCCTGACGGGTCGGGATCTATGGGAGCAATAAAGGCTGCAGGAGTTACAGAGTGCACCTGCAGCGCACACAGGCCCCCGGAGAGGAGAGGTAGCTATCAAGGCTCCGGTGTGGGAGAGGGCTCCAAGGAGGCTTTTAAAGGTCAAGGGTCGGCCGCTGCAGACGGGCCGAACAACCCACTGTTTTTCATCTCGTTCACTGCGTTTAAGCCACTTCAGCCGTGTTTGATCTCTCTCTCCCTCTCTCCCCTCTCTCTCTCGCTGGAGCACATCTACTGCTCAATATTTTAAGGTCAAAATTATCATTGATGTCAGCACACGAGCCAAAAGACTGGTCGCTACCACGCCGGAGCTTTCTATGGAGCCTGTGTCTATAATCTATAATAATACATGAAAAAACATATCATGCATTGGACTCTGTTTATAGCACTAATAAATAGCCATGATGCTTTATAACAATAATCATAACACATTCTAAAGCATTATATAATGACTGATACAGTATAGAATCAGGATACATCATCTGGTGCAAATATCATAGTGTATAATAATTACCGTCATTATTATGCATTATAATGTGATTATAAGTTCCTTACTCACTGTTTGTTGAAGTGAAATAAAAAAATATTATTGAATCTATAACAACACAATACACCAAACTTTACTGAAGCAGACCTCATAATCACATTATAATTCATTATTATAACATCAATGCATTATAGAGATTACAATGCTTTAAATTAGGGTCATTCCAATGCACTTGCAAAATATGATCCTTGCAACAAAAATAAATCAGTGAGTGACCAGCAATAATGAAGTTGTATGATATTTGACCTTGTTAGTCATTATAAAATGCGTTATGATGTGTTATGATTATTGTTATAAAGCATTCATTAGTGCGTATAACTAGAAGTATATAGTGCTATAAGAAGATTCTAATACAGTCTAACTATGTTTATAATGCATTATGGGTGTCATTCAGAGTATTGAGCATTGAGTATTATCAAATGTTGACAGAGCGCTTATATTTCAACCGGCGCAGCTTTTACGGCACTCGTTCAGCGGTCCAGGAACCATACCGACCAATTCCATCCATGTAAACCACAACACGTGATGCTACGCGGCCAGTCAAATATGCGTATTCGGATAAGCATCGCGGCTTGAGTGAGAGCCGGGGGAGACTGGACGAGAGGCGGAACAGTACGTGAGCTAGAGAAGTTCTTTCACACGGCGTTCTCCAAAAAGAGAAATGTGGACAGCGAGACCATGTCTTGAGCTATGTTCATTCTTCTTAAAGGCAGTTCAAAACTCGTATGTCTCATGTGTTCAGACGATTATTAAAAGCGCAATGTGAAGCTTTTCTGCGAGACAAAGTATAACTCTTTTGAGCAAACGCATCGACTCACATCCCAAAAGAAGGAATTTAATCTAAGAGCCAATATGATCAGAATCCTAACATTCATTCACTGTCCCACAATAATGTCAACAGAGAGAATAGAGCTGAAACAAGTGGTTTCAATAACTGATGTAGTCCCTCACACACATTTTATAAGAGAATAATATAATGTCATGGCTTTTTTGGTTGACATCACTAGACACCTGAATTAACTGAATTTAAAGCTACAGGGCAAAGACAATTAAGATAATTAATTGTTAATTGTTTTTGATAATTTATTTTAAGATAAACATTTTTCAAAACCTTTCAGTAATATTTATTTTCCATTTTTAAATCCAGCTCTTATTGTAATTGAAATGTGAGAAGAATATTTATGTGCCATGCGGCGCCGCGATCAGCTGTTAAACTAAACAGGCATAGGTACCAAATCCAGGCCCGCCACTGTTGTGATGTTCCGGACCTTTGCATGAGGACATTTTCTCAAACTGGACCCCTGCTTTATATTATATTAATGCTTACTTAATAGTTGAGCAATGCTTTATAGATGGGCTATAACCCATAAATAAGACCAACATTTGGATGCAAGGTTGTACATATCACTTGAACTGGTCTAACAGGTGTGTTTATGACCACTGACCTTCTGTGGAAGGGATACTGAGGATCTGAACTAACTAAGTATTTATAAATATAAGTATTTTGAATAATAAATTACCATTATTAAAGTCATGAGATACGAGGGTGCTTTATGAAAAGTGGTACCCACAACAACTATTTTTGTCACATAACTGCTTTGAGTGAATTTCTATTTTTCCTGACATTCGGCTCAAAGCAGGTCTGATCCATTGCATTATTTAAGCAGCCAATATACTTAGACTACTATAATTCTGCTGAAAATATATCTAGTGTGTGTGTGTGTGTTTTAAAGAAGTGACAGCAATTTGTCTTTCACGCCACCATTTAAAACATTTCATGGACCACCTACAAACTTCTGCAATATTCTTTTTTAGATGTTTTTTCTGTTGACAAGAAGAGTTTGTGGTTGTAGCTGTGGAATCTGTGTACTGGTTTCTTCAGCCTCCACTTCCTCTTTGCTAAGGTTTATTCTCTGACCCCTGTTGCAGCATCAAGCGGACTTTCACTTTAATTAACTAAACCATGACTCCGCCCATTGAGGACCTATTTAAAGGATCCATAGCGCATGGTTTAAAGTGCACGGCACCAGTGCATTTAGTGCGTGTCAAACTGCACTTTTGCTGGTTAAATGGCAAAGTTAGGCACTAAGGGTTTTAAGTTTCTTAATTAATCATAGTGTTTTTGGACCTGACATGAATAAAATCAATCAGCGTCACCTTCTATTCCCTTTAACAGCCCAGTGTGCGGGCACATTGCGTTTTGAAATGGTGGATCTGACAGAGTAGAGAAGCAAGCGGTTTTCTGCAGGGAGAATGCAGCCTTTGAAAGGCTAAACACCGACAAATATGGTTTAAGGAAGATTTTCTCTGTGAGATCAAATCGAGCGCAGCATTCGAATGTTGTTCAAATCTTGACGGTTTGAATGAAGCTCCCAACTCTTCGGGTCACCCCTAGAATTGCCTTTTAGTGATGAGGCGTTTGACCATCTAAATCAAGCGTAAACACATGTGAAGGGAAAACCTCCGAGTGTGTGACATTGTGTGTTCCTTTTCTTATATTAAAACTTTTCCACCTTAAATTTGTGGATAATAAGTGCCCTCATTGAACCTGCACGTTCCGGCAGATTTTACTATGTGAATACTACTTTAAATACTTTAAATACTGCACCATTAACTTTATACCATATTTTTGTTGGTCAATGACACAGTTGCTTCCTGCTGCCTCAAGTAAGCAATGTGCTAACCGTGGACCTGAACACACAAAGCGGCAACCTCCGGTTCTGAAAAGTGAAGCCAATGCAGAAGTGTCTTAAACCTACATTCTCTCTACTGACCACCAGGGGGCGACACCTCTGGTTGTAAAGAAGTCTATAGAAAATAGCTCTACTTCTCTCATGATTTATTCCCTCAGTAAACATTGTAAACATGAGTTTATGTCTCAATCTCTAGTTTCAAGTCTTCTTCAATACAGCATGATGTTCATTTAGTAAATGATGGTCATTTAGAGTCAAACAGACCATAAAGCAGGGGACGCTTTAGGGCGGGACCACCTTGTGAGTGATAGGTCGCTACCACAGTGCCGATCTGAGAGTTGTCCGTGTTTTTTTCTCTGACCTTTAACCCTTCATAATGTGTTTTCAGCTCATGGAAGTTAATTTTAACATTTGGCTTCCCTCAATTTTTTGTATTATTCTGCGTTCTGTTGGACTTGGCTCCACCTCTTGTATCACTTCTGGTTCCAAAAAAAACTGTAGTCGACAAACCAATGGGGGAAGTCACGGTGACAACGTCTACTTCCTACATACAGTCTATGGAGCGCACCTAAGTGTTACACCAACACGCCCATCCACTTTGAATGTCCAAACCGAAACATTTGACATTGTTTGCCTTCTTTTGGGCGTAACAAGCTTTCGATGACCTGCAGACAGTCATGCCAGGTGATCATGTTGGAAATACAACACAAGTCATTCAGCTCTCCTTCTTTTTACCCTTCTGTGGCTATTCCTTTCTCTTTAGTCCGCCTCTTTCTCTCTGAGCTCCCTCATCCTTCCCCCCTCTGCGTCTTCGGAGCCGGAGCTGAAATGTGATGCTGTCAGCGGCTGTAAGCAGAGCTCCGTCACCGGGGCTCTAACAGCCGTACGGTGGCTATTTTAGCGCGGACTCCCGACTGGTTGTGGCTGTCACGTCTGATGGCGAGGGAGGCGCTGATCGCTGCTCCCGTCCCTCTGCACACTCACTACGCTGCTGCTTTCCAGCTTCAAACAGACTCCACACACACACACACACACACACTGGATGACCTCTGCTTTGGATGAGCACATGCACACTAACATGCATGAACGCACGTCCATATATGGCACACGCGCAATCAGACACATACACACAAGTGGTGTGCACAAATGCACGGGCATGCAAGCACACACTAACAAGTGCACACAAAGCACACTGCCGCTCACACACACACACACACACACACACACACACGTGGTGCAGAGCAGCACCGCAGTAAGGTCGCCATGCTGCCATTACTTACAACGCTGAGCACTCACTTCTCTGCCTCCCCCCCACACACACACTTGGTTCTCCTCCTACTCCCTCCTTTCTCTGAGCATCTTATTTCCTTTTTATCTGACTGACTTTCTCTTCTCTCTCACCTTCCCATTTTTCATTCATTCCCTTGTTCATTTAGTGATTTATTCTTCATGACTTCCAGTTCTCTCCCACTCTCTCTCCATCCTTGTTCTCATTATGAGCTCTCTCTCTCTCTCTCTCTCTCTCTCTCTCTCTCTTCCCCCCCCACCCCCCTTACCTGACTCTCCTTCCCTTACTCAGCCACATTCACACCAGAGTGGCTCTTTTGTGTCGAGAGGATCGTATAACCCTTACACGCTATTTGAAGTGTTACAGCCCTCTCTCCCTCCCCCGTCGGGTCCAGTCCAGCTTCTTCTGGCCCACGGAGAGCGACCGGGTCTCGGCGATCTCGAGCCGCTCGTGTCTCTATGCCCGAGGTTTCAGCGGATCAGAGAAGAGATAGACCTGAAAGACAGAGATAGACCTTCCTCGCTCTCAGCCAAACGGCTTCTGAGCGCTGACAGCGCTGACTCACGCACATACAGCAGTGGACACATGTTCACCTGAGAGCCAGCATTTCACAGAACAGGTTACAGTGTTAAACTGTGAAAGTTATAAAGGGCACCATGTGACCCTGGCCCTTTTTTTGTTCTCGTTTGCGTCTGTTACACACTTTTGTAAAGTCCTGCCTTGAAAAAACAGGTTGATCTGAGACTTAACTCAGTTAATGAGCCAAAGAGCAGAGCTGGGACACGATTAGTTCATTCTAACTAGTCAGAGGAGACTTTAGTCGGCTAGGTAGCGAACTGACCATAAACATACCTTAAGTACATACAATCCATCACAGACGGCACTAATGTTGCTTCAAATGAACGCGTTAACACATTGGGACTCGAACAGCGGCCTCCATGTTGAAAGTCCCGTGTTTGTTTGGTTTGACCCATCCACAACTGGGTAGCATATTCACGCATGTGCGTTCACATTGCAGTGCGAACAGACTACACGTGTACAGTGACACGCAGGAATGACATGCTGAAGGACTTACTCATTGTAGAGTCTTTCATACGTCATTTGGTGAGACCAGTTTTGCAAGTGTCATTTCCCGCTTGTTACATGCATACACTGTCCTCTCAAGATAAAGTAAGGTGTTCACGGGAACTTGGTTCGGCTCCGGGAAAGATTGTGGTTTAGCTTTCAAAACGGTACGTTGCAAAACGGATTTGGTCATTTTTATATGGGACACGAACAGCAGTCTCCTAAGTGAAAGTCTTTCTTAATTCATCCATCACACGACATCACTCGTTAGACTCCGTCAACTAACTTCCTTCTCAACTCTCGCCATAACTAGAGTCTGACGTGTGTTCGAGCTGCCCAACAAAGTTCTTCAGCCGACCACAGCGGCTTTTGAACCTTTTGAAGCTCTTCAAGCTCAGCAGGGCGATGAAAGGGAAGAACTGTGTGTGCATTCACCTTGTCTGCACCGTTGTTTGATAAAGAATGCAAATCGTATAGGGGGTGATCACGCCCACACACACACACACACACACACACACACACACACACACGCACACACACACACACACTCCAATAGTGCCACTCAGCCATCTGTGTTACACCCCTGTCCATGACCTAGTCCCTGCACATGATTAATTCCGCTTTATTCCACTTTATGCATTAAAGTCCATTTCATAAAGGTCAGCAAATGGGTGGCACAGGCACACACACACACACACACACACACACACACACACACACACACACACACACACACACACACACACCATCGCCCCTCCTCCCAGGATCGTTTTGTGGACTCAAGGCCAGTTTCCTCTCAGTGAGCTCACATTCAATTCACTCAACATTCTTTTTTACCCCCCTCCCTTTTCTTTACATTAAAAAGAAAAAACCGATGCAGAGCGGTGCTACCCATTCAATTACTGCTAAACCCTACTTGCCCAGCAAAGAGAAAAAGGGGATTCTAATTCATTAGGTGGGATTAAATGACGGTTTAAAAAAGCATTCTGGCATCTGGTGAGAGCGGTGGCTGCTCTAAGGAGTGGTAGGTAGCGGAGCGATGAGGGGTGTAATTCGAGTCCTCCGCATTTTCCGCCCTCGGATGTCTTCCTCTCACATTTCACGCCTGTTGGGCTGCCTCAGATGGACTTTTTATGTCTGTTAAAAATAAAGGCGTCATCAGGCCCGACTCCTTAACAGATGCATGTCAAGTATGGAACCAGATTGTGAATACTGTAGATATCACTGACAACCCTGGGAAACCGTATATCATCAGGAGGCAACTACTGGTTCACAGTGAAGGTTTTGTTCTGAATGCATTTGAAGACACTTTTTCCCCACATTGAGGCTGCACTAATCTAATCTTGATATTAACAATGGATCAAATGACTAAGTAACGGGAAGAAGTTGCTCGTAGTGAATTACCACCTGACTCCAGTTCTCAGGAAAACCTAGAGGGAATTTCTTAAACAAATTGAAACAAATATCCAACATTCATACGTCATTTAGTGAGACCTGATCGGACTTTTAATTCAATTAAAATCCATTTATTTTATAGAGACAATAATCACAAATTTGCCTCAGATAGCTGATGAAATGATGACATGTTGGACAGTAAACTGCAAACAATCAAAACATTTTTTTTTAGCTAAAACCCAATTTGCGCTGCTTAGAAATGCATATTTCCCTCAGGATTTTGTGAAGAGCAATACGCAAATCTAAAAGGATAGTGAAGTACAATACATTTTTGAAAAACATGAAAAAAAAGCTCAATGTTTAGAAAAGCCACTTTTAGCCAGAACCGAGCCCCAGGAAGAATAACAATTTCCAGGTCTGTCATGTGATGCCAATGGACCTAAAAATACTTTTTCCCATTGACTTGACTTAAAGAGATGTCTGCAACTAACATAAAAAAACACATGAATAGCCATTATTTAAATAATTTGGTCTTAAATGAAGAATTCTCTTCCGTCCTCCGTTCATGTGAATGGCTGGGAGGCGGGGTTAAAGGAAATGCTAGGCCGCCTGCTCTATGGGCCCATGGGCGCCGAAGAACGCTAGTAGATTCTGGTTCTTCCCGGCTATAACCGGAAGTTGAACTTTTTTTGCTTTATGTTCTAACTAAGCAACGTTTAAGAATGGAATGGAATCGCTGTGGGTTGCTGCCTCCAATGCTGGATCGAGCTCCCTTTATACATCCATGGCGAATACATTCAGACGTAACAATCCCTCCGTTCGGGATCTTATGGCAAAACAATGCAGAAAGATGCAATGCAACAAGACAGTTGCCAACCATCTACCAACAACTTCCTGGTGGATTACTTCGTAACGTGCTGTATTTCAACGGTTTACCTTACGATTGTTGTGATGGAAGATGAAATAGTCTCTGGGATTACTTTCCAGATAAGCCTTAAAACTCGTGGGTCTCTTACTCAAACTGGACTCCCTGGGTCATATTGCATTGTCCTGCTGGTGCCCGCGGCAACATGCCTTGAGCACTTAATGCCAGTTGGAAGAATAAAGGGGCATCTCTGAATCAAGCAAAAGAAAAAAAACACTTAAGAAGACTGCCGGACTTGATTGATATCGATATGGCTTTATGCTTCACTCAGGTGGTTTTGTCCTCAGATCCTCAGATTCTATTTTCAGTCACGGCAAAGTGTGTAAATCATCGATAAAGAATACGGTGCGGCACTCTAATTTAAGTTTTTATTGCGGTGTAGATGATTCGGGCAAGATGCCATCTTTCAGCCTGCTTTTCAGGCAATAATAGTGTCAAACCTCAATTAATATTCATAAATCGACAATACAACCATTCACACAGCTGTGTCAAGAATACCATCCCTCATGCACTGATTCACTCCCACTAGAGCTAGAGGCTCTGTACAAACTGCTTTCTGGGTAATAATTTCTTTTTAGGGTCAGAGAAGAAGAAAAACAACCCCCACATAGATTCATAATAATTTTATGACCCGCTTAAATGGGGGGTGGGGAATATTTGGGAAAACTTGCTAAGAAATTCACTTGATGTTGTCTACAGTGTATTCCAGCTGGCGGTAGAGAAAGTTGCAAGGGCACAGGGAGAGAGGAGAGGGATTTCACTTTCGCATGTACGGAAAATATACATTTTGATGAAAAGTCAGGGCTCGCCAAAGGGATTGCAATTCATCCTCAGGGGAACATGAATACCTTTACAAAATGCCATTGCAACGCATACAATCTTATGGTGGCGCTAACGTCAGGCCGTTACCAAAATCCTCTCCTACATAAGAAGACAGACAGACTTGTTAAGCCTATTTTGGATTGTTGTTTTGTCTCTTTGTGGTCATTTTGAGTCGCTTTGTAGTTTTGGTGTTTATTTGTTGTCCTTTTGTGTCTTTGTCGTTGTTTTATGTCTCTTTGTGTGTTTTTTCATACTCACTGTTAGTCTCTATTTAGTTGCTTTGCATCTCCTTTATTTGCCCCTTCGTCAAGTCGTTGTGAGTCTCCTTTTAGTCTTTTTATTGATATTCTGGGTGTCTGGGCCTCTGAGCCTGTGCCCAGGCCGGTTGAGTAATCCATTCACGGTTACTTGGTAGCGAGACATGTGCCACAGATCCGGAAAGCCTTGCCGATAGAAAAGAATCTTTGACGCCGGCCACTGTGGAAAATGTCCCTGGAGATGATTGGGGAGGCTGCTGTTGGCAGTCACAAACAAACAAACTGCAGGTACAGCTTGGGACTTACAGACTCAGGTTGTGGAAAGAATAAAAAGGAGTCAATTCTTTCTTCACAACTGGATGATTCCACGGGCGTGAGCAATGCCACATTACTGCTTTAATGTTGGCTTCTTGCACACCCATCACATTTTAACAAACCGGTTTGTTTTTATGTTACTTATTCGATTTGATGTATAGGAGTAGCTTTGTAATTTATTAATACAGTTACAATAAATCATCGGATTAGATTATAATAATATAATAGAGTAACCAAACTTATTTGGGATATGTTTTTGAGTTGGTGGGCTCAAAGTAGATAATGTTGAGAAGCCCTGCTTTACAGAGTGTAGGATGTCTGTTACGCCCAGACCTTCTCTGTAGTTCTGTGTTCACTGTCTGTTTCTGTTGTGTTGTCTGTCACTCACCTTGTCTCTCGTTCCAGACTCCTCCCTCCTCGTGTGACGCCCTCCTGTGTGATTGCAAGCCCCGCCCTCATTGTTCCACCTGTGTCTCGATCCCCTGTGTGTTTAGTCTGTGTCAACTCCCTGTCCTGGGCCAGTTTGTCTTTTGATTTCTGTGAGTGTTTGCCTGTACTAAACCTTGTTTTTTTAAACCAACTGCCTCGAGTCTGCTTGTGGGTCCTGCTCGTTCCATAACATATACCAGATATAAACCAGACCATGGCTTGAAGTGGAAGTATTTTATTACTGGAGCTTAGGAAAGCTTTTAAATTAAATGCTTGATTACTTCCACCAAGTAATTACATATACTAACTATATCTTCCTGCAATGTACATTTGGGTTGCCACTGCACCATAACATTTGCTTTGATTCTTTATCTCTGTGCATTTATGTATCTCTCTGAAAACTACTTTGGGTCGGTCGCCCTCCACTTGATTGGGTTCATACATGAGGCGTCCAGGTCACAGTTGGATGGATCAATCATCAGTCCATTTTACTGTAACTGTACAATATACTGAATGTCCCATTGGAGACAATCTGGAACAGATCCCTTCTTTTTAGTTCAAAATCACAACTGCAAGAACATTTCTGAAAACTCTATGGACTTATTGACAGAAGCCTGCAGTATCAAGGGATGGGCGTAATGAGGAGAGGACTTCTGCAAGATCCCAGAGTGCATTGGGAGTCTTCCTGTCACATGCTACACTGCTCTCTGACATCTGAAAGCGGTTTGTCAACTATAATCACAGAGCTGGTCAGAATTACAGCTGTAAAAGGCTGTCTGTTTTAATGGTGGAGTGTGTGTATGTGAGATTGTACATGTGTGCCTTGGACTCCACCGTCAGCGGGGGGAGAGTTCCACAAGTTTTCTTGTCTCTTGCACTTTGCTATGGCTCATAATTCTAATACATTTTGACATTGTGTGTTTGGGTACAAGGTGGGGCACAGGCTTTTTTTCTTCTATTTTGCCGAAGCAATCATGTCCAACTTCAGAGATGTGGGTGGTGAACCCATGATGGTAGAGCCAATGTAGACAATTGGCAGTGCTAGGCAGCCGATGAGGAATAATTTCCTTGATTCCTGCTAGTTGGTGTTGATGTAGGTGGGAGTGATCTTGGAGTAAACACCATGAATGTCATGTTTGTTGACCACCATCGCCTTGGGCAAACAAACATAAGACTTTCACCCAGGAGACCACTCTCAACTTATTTAAATCATAGTTGTGTTATAACAAACATGTCTTTTTAACCCAAATTATGATATTTTCCTAAACCTACCAAACCCACCTAGACTGTACGATTATAACAATCAAAAAACTCACAAACGTCTCTATACGCGTCCAAAACTGAAGCTCGAGGTACCTAGGACGTTATGATGTTAACACTTCCGGAACTAGCAACGCAGGTCCGCGTTTTACAATATTTACGTTTTGTAAATATTCATATCTTCGCGATAAACGTCTCAGAAATACGTTTCAAATTCTAGAGGAATCAGTAGGCTTTCCGCTTCCGCTTCCTGCCTCCCATGAGCTCGAAGGCGATTCACACAGAGAGATAGGAGCAGGGATGTGTTGTGTGACGTGATTTGTTGAATCGTGTGTCTGTCGACATTTTGTGAAAAAACTGACCAATGAACACTCAAGAAATCACAAAGGACCTCCAAGACCCTACCCTACACACCTGAGGTTTAAAAACAAAGAGGACGAAGAGAACATTGTTCTGCAATTATTTATGTAACACATGGGTATGTATCTTATATGCAAGTGCCTTTAAAAGGTGAATTTAAGAAATTATGTAAAATCGAGAAAATTACTTCAGTCCCCAGAGGGTTAAGGGCCACTGACCAAGAGTTGGGAGCAGTGGCGGCTGGTGGATTTTTTTTGGGGTAGGGCCAGCCAATCAATTTCAGCAAACATCCCCGTATGATTCAATGCAAAAAAAAGTAGCACACATTACTACTTTGCAGTTCAAAATTTAATATTTATTCCAACACTTTGACATAATAAGGAGATCTTATTAATACAATTCAGTTTATATATACACACACAAACACACACATATATACGCCTTCAAAATAAAAGCATCTTATATCTATTTTACATAATTTCTTAAATTTACCCTTTTAAAGGCACTTGCATATGATAGATACCCATGTGTTTTACATCTAAAATTGCAGAACAATCTCAGCTCTATATAATGCATACCTGCAAACCCATAAGAGGTAAAAAAGGTGACAGTGGGGGGATTGGGCGCGCTTTTTATTGACAAAAGAAGAAATAAAACCCATAATGATCATAGTTTGTCAGCTTCTCGACGAGTGACGCTGTCCAGCCCGTCACGTCATATATATATATGTATATATATATATATATATATATATATATATATATATATATATATATATATATATATATACATATACATATATATAAATGGTTTCTTTGCAATTTCCTGCATGGAATAGCCTTCATTTCTAAAAACAAGAACAGACTGGCGAGTTTCACATGAAAATTCTCTTTTTCTGGCCATTTTGAGAGTATAATCGAACCCATAAATGTGATGCTCCAGATACTCAACTAGCTCAAAGGAAGGCCAGTTTTATAGCTTCTCACCAGCATAACTGTTTTACGCTGTGCTATCATAATTGCACAAGGGTTTTCTAATCATCCATTAGTCTTCTATGCGATGAGCAAACACAATGTACCATTAGAACATTAGACATCTTAACTCTGATTGGCCAAGACTCGACACGTCAAAGATCTTCTATTGCGAAGATCATGACATCACCTTTTTTCCGTGTCTCACTCCAATCTCAGAAACGCCGGCCAGTTGACAGTTACGTGTTAACGTTGCTAAGCTAACGTCAACAAACTAAGTTAGTTACAGTCTTACAAAAACGTCACTGAGATCAAACACTACTAGTACTAAGTTCACTGTAAGAAAGTTAACGGTGTTGGTGACAATATTTGATTTGCACCGTTCAGTCTTATGCCGTGTTCACACCGGACGCGACGCGAATTTGCAGCGCCGCGTCCACCGCTGAAGTTTACTCGCGCGAGTAGAAAGAGGGTGTTCACACCAAACACAAATTCGCGGCGCGACCAAAGGGGCGTGGCTTAGCTCTGTTGCTTGCCTCTGTGAGAGGCAAGCGACGAAGCTTTCATTTCCGCTATCGACCATGGAATAAATAACCACTAGTTCTGCTTTATACTTGTTGTGGAAGTCCCAAACATGTCGGAACATGAAACGCCCTCGTATTTAGGTTCATAACATCATCCGTAGCCGCACACAGCTTGGTGAATTTCACCGACTCCTCCAGGAACTGCGTCTCTCGTATCTCCGTAAAACGATACCGATTATGCCATCCACCATGGAAATAACCACCAGTTCTGCTTTATACTTTTTGTGTAAACTCCACATATGTCGGAACATCAAACTCCATGGTGTCTGGGTTCATAATATTATCCGTAGTCCCACAACAGCGTCTCAATGAAGCCGCTGTCAGCGCTGGTTCAGGCGGAGCAGCAGCAGTTTCATTCAGAAACGGGGAGACGGCGGTGGTGACGGGCGGAGCTTCTCAACGCTGATTCTCAACGCTGATTGGCTGCCGCAACTTTGCGTCACGCGATTTCTCCGCCAGAGTTGGGATAATTCAACTACGCGAATTCGCGCCGCGTCCTTCGCTTTGTTCGCCCCAGGTCAAACGTTCTGTTCGCGCCGCCTCCAACGCGTCTATCTCGCCGCACATTCGCAAATTCGCGCCGCAGCGCGTCTGTGGATTGACTTTCCATGTAAACTGGTCGCGCCGCAAATTCGCGTCGCGTCCGGTGTGAACACGGTATTAAACACGCAAGACCACACCCAACACTGCAGGAGTTACCGTTAGCTACCTCCCGTTAGCTTCCTATTAGCAGCAGCGATAGCTAGCTACAGGTCACGTTACTAACATAAATATGCTATTGCAAAGTTCAGTAAATACACTTACCCATCCCAAATGGATCCCTTTGTTTGGTGTTGTCCACGTTGGACACGTAGTGAGCAGCCATCGCAAGCTTGGCCGATCAGTTTGTCCATGTGGGAGAACGATGCTCAGCCTCTCCATAAGCGCTGTAGCGACTGATCTGGGACCAGTTGTTTCACCAGGAGTTTCTCCTTTGTAGTTATTCTCTGAAACGGGTCTTGGAGGAGAGAATTGATCTCGTTAGGGTTGAGTCTTCTTGAAGAGTAGTGCTGGTGCTGGGCGGACTCATGACGTTAAAATGGCGCTGCTAGACAAGCGAAGCCAGCGAGAGCACAAGAGACCGGCGTGACAAGAACACGTGAGATGAGGACGAGAGACTAGCCGTGAACGCGCACCGGGCCTGGCCCCGCAGAAGTCCTTTTTAGCGCGCGGATTGGATAAATGATATGTCCATCATTTTATATCTTTAATCAGTGATTGGCTAAACTGCGTACTAGACCCGTCTTTCTTGGACCAAATCACGGTCCCGGCATGTGCACGCGCAGCAGGGACCAGCAGAGCCGTGCACTAGCCACAGAGCTGAGGTGCATGAGCAGGAACAAGGAGCAGGAAAAGCAGGTATTTTGCGCAGATATCCTATTTTACAAATATTACTGGGTACATTGCATAGCTCAAAAACACAAATATTGACAATTTGTATAATTTATTAATATTTTTTTATAATTAATAAAATTATAAAAAATGTTTTTATTTTTATTTTGTTGGTGGTTTAAGGTGGGTGCCCTCTATGGGCCGGCCGCCACTGGTTGGGAGAAAGAACGTGTTTATATATTGCCAGAAATATAGTTGTGAAAAGAATATGCTAAAAGTTTTGAACTAATGGGCTGCAGGTCAAGACGATGACTGAATCTGAAACCCAACATTAACAAACAGAATCAGTTCAGTAGACAGCTGGAGTCACTAATAAACTCCTGCAACCGCCTTCATCCACTTATTTCTCAGCCTCCGCTCTTTTCTATCAATTAACCTTTAAGCTCTCTCTCCCTTCACAGACAACATTCACAGAAGATTGAGGAAGGGGTGTGTAAAACCAAATAAGTGCGAAGGGGCAGTCGGCATTTCCTGAGCTGAAGTAATCAATAGTCTATGAATATTCTGATCGGAGTCCTCGGGCCTGAGAAAAATGTCAATGTTAGGTCTACTGGAGCTACTAACCGAAGGGGCACAGATAAACAGAAACATAAATCACAAGAGAGAGAGAGAGAGAGAGAGAGAGAGAGAGAGAGAAACAAGGCTGGTGGTGAGCTGGTGTTGCCGGCCTTGGATGCGTTCATCACATACAGTATCAGTGCCTAGTTTCTGCTCAACTTCCATTAAATAAACAACTTACCGAAAAAATAAATCCTAGTTTCCCCTTATTAAAACTACAGGATCACAATCACAGGAGGATGTAATCGATGGACCTGAAGATTGGGCAGTTGGGTCGGTGTGTTCTCAAATATAAAGTTTAAAATTGAATTGGACCCAGTTGCTAAATTACAAGTACCGTAGATTTGTTAATGGAATAGTTTAACATGTTTGGAACTAAGCTTATTCAGAGAGTTAAATTAGGGGATCGACAGCACTCTCCTTTCTGTGGAGCTAAAGCCGGTTAGCTTAACCGAGCACACAGACTGGAAGCAAGCGGCCACAGTTAGCATTAGCATCTGCAAGAGTGAAGACATTTGCCTCCTTGCGTGGGGAGTTACCTGCTACGTCTTGGCTGAGCCAGTGATTTCCTGGAGTCTTATTGGAACAACATTGAGAGGCAACTTGCAGAAGTTACTGTTTGACCAGCACGTTCTCGTTCCCTCTTTTAGTTTACTTATTTTGTACAATTTAAAAAATACACAAACATAACAGAGTGCAGGAACAGGCAGAAACCCCGATGGGCTTACTTAAAGCCTTACAATTTCACAAATTTATCGAGAAAAGAAAATGAATATACCTAAGCTTTGATAGTACTTTAAAAAGATAGGATGTACAATAACAACAATAACAATACTAATATAATATGAGTATTCCCCTCACCTGAACTGTCTTTCCAAGATAATTGCCTCACCCAACTAAATTGTAATTTTGTAAAAAAAAAAAAGGCCTGTCCTTACTGCAGCATGATATGAGAGTGCAAGGTTTTTGATTTCCCACGATGCACTGCCCCAGAATCTGATCAACCAAAAGTGGTTACTGGGGACGACTGTGGCTAAGTGGTTAGCACGCCCGTCTTTCAATCAGAGGGTTGTTGGTTTGCACCCCGGCCCTGCTAGTCCTTGTCGTTGTGTCCTTGAGCAATAAACTTAACCCCTGATTGCTCCCCGTTGCTGTGTCTGCGGTGTATAGAGCAAAAATGTAAATCGCTTTGGAGAAAAGCGTCAGCTAAATGAAATGTAATGTGATGGAAAACTGTAGTTTTCGGGTTTTACTTTTCAACCAAAATTAACCTAAATCTTACAGTTTATTTGTTCTCTGTTGGTTTCTTGTCTTGAGTTCAAGCCAGTATAAAGTATTCCTTCTACACAAAGGGGGTCGTCCTGAATGTTTCCTCAAATAGAAAATAACCGGAGCAACATAAATTCCAGGAACAAAGATGTCTTTGCCACCAATATTAATGTTAATTGCCAGAAATCAGAGAAGTGTGAAGAAAGACAGCACTTCCATTGTGCTAAGCCAGATATATTAATGTTCATATGGCAGTTTTCAAAATCCAATTGCTGACGTCAAGTTCACAGTGACAGATTACTTTTACTCAATGAATCGGAAGTCTCCATCGTTGTTGTTGCCGGTGGGGATCAATTGGGGCCGAAGTGGCTTAGCATGTGTTTATTAGGGGAGGAACCACCTCGAGAAAGTGATTCATGTGCTGCTTGATTCAGTATTATGTTGAGTTAAAATTAACTCAAGGGTTTTTATCATTCTGTAATACGTTACTCATATAACATGTATCTACACAAATCCATATTCTAGATGACTTTATCAAATCATGTAAATAGGCACAGAAGATCATTTGTAAAGATGCAATTATCTTTTGACCATGGTAATGCAGTTTGACTGGCCAATGAACTGCTCTGATTAGAACACGTTGTAGCGCACGGCATGAAGTGTCCCTCCCGGCTCGAATCACTTGTGGCACTGGCTGAATGAAGTCCAGGACTGGTTGAACTGGTAATTGTTCCAAATCACTGGTTTCCACAAAGATGACAACTACCGTCTCGCTGCCCCACAAAGTCCTAATGTGTTCTGTGGCTGTTTTTAGTCTCGCTGCATGGCTTCCTTCACGAAGCACTACCTTTCTACATTCTCCAGATCACAGTGCTCGGGCATGGACAGCTGCAATTAGCTGATGTTACATCTGGTACCATGCTGCAATGAGCACAATAAGCTGCTTCCCACCAGTACGTTTCTGTTTCTTTTTTTTATTCCAATTGCATAATCACAGACTTACTACTACTAGTGAAATATATTTTTAAATGCTAATAACTGTGTCTGCAAAGCTGTTTTTGTGACACATTTTAAATTGTATTCATACAATCAGCACAGGCCTGTAGAGCTTGTCAATTATGTGCAGCTCACAATCTGTGTGTGTATTGTTTGTACAGACAATGTGCAGGTGTTAAAAAATGCCCTGATGCTCCATGTAATAATCGTCCAATGCTGAGGTGTATTTGCACTCTATTAGTGTCTGTTAGGGTCAATAAAGCTTCATTATCACTGGGTTACTTGCACCATATTGCCCCACGAGAAAGTTGATTTGTGGTTACAGTCCATGAAAAGTTTAACTTTGGACTGGGACAAAAAAACAGGTAAACTGAATACTGAAGTAATGAATTACACCAGTGGTTCTCAAACCTTTCCTGTCACGTCCCACTTTGGAGGAAGAAAAATGTTCATGCCCCACCGCCCCAACAAAATTGTAACAAAATGGTCCATGCTGAATTTTTATTGAAATAACTTTTTGTGAATCCTCCATCCGTGCTTTTTCAAATAATAGAAGAAAGAAAATTGCAATCACTTTCAAGTAAACCAGATTACTTTGTTTGAACAATGCAAATAAAGTTATCTAAAAAAAATAGCTTATTGTTTCTGCAATTAACCTGTTTTGCACTGCATATCTTTTCAAGATAATAACAATTACGTGCAACCTGTGCCAAACAAGAATTAGTGCAGATATGTGTGAGCCATCATGTTTTATCAGTATTAGCTGCTTGGGTTGCCTCCTTTGACTGTATAGAAGTCTATGAGAAAATGACTCTACCTCTCTCTTGATTTATTCTCTCAGTAAACATTGTAAACATGAGTTTATGCCTGTTCCTGTGCCCGGCACCCCCAAGCCCGGCTTCCCCTAGTCCGAGCTGGACTCGCTTGGGGGAGCGAGTCCAGCTCCACCGTCCCCGCTGTTATTGTTGCAGCCGTCTCCCGTCCCCGCTGCCTCCTCGCAGCCGTCTCCCGTCCCCGCTGCCTCCTCGCAGCCGTCTCCCGTCCCCGCTGCCTCCTCGCAGCCGCCTCCCGTCCCCGCTGCCTCCTCGCAGCCGTCTCCCGTCCCCGCTGCCTCCTCGCAGCCGCCTCCCATCCCCGCTGCCTCCTCGCAGCCGCCTCCCATCTCCGCTGCCTCCTCGCAGCCGCCTCCCGTCCCTGCTGCCTCCTCGCAGCTGTCTCTCTTCCCTGCTGCCGCCTCGCAGCCGTTCCCTGTCCCTGCTGCCGCCTCGCAGCCGTCCCCACTGCCATGTCGCATCTACTTGTCGACTATATCTTTACAGAGGAAATTATTTAATTTACCATGAATTTACAATGGATGGTTGAACTGCAGTGTTACCGATAATACTAGTCAATCTGTGTGTGACAATATGCTCCCTATAGCCTGAAGGGCAAACTATTCTCTGGCTGGTTTCATCTCCTAAGTAATGCCAATCATCCCTCTCCATTTAATCTGAGTCTCTCTCGCTTCAGCCCTCCCTCTATTCTTTCTCTCTCTCTCTTTCTTTCTCAATCTCTCGTCAAGCCAACACCTTTTAGAACCCGGTTTTCCGCTCTTATCACTGAAAAACTTCATAAAGTGTAGGATAATATTTATATTTATATTATTTCTTGCTCATACACATCACTCTCTATCTCCTCTACTCTCTGTGTTATCGTGTTCACACTCTCATCTATATTCCTGGCTATTTTTGTCTTCTGTTTGCTCCCCATGACTCTTTTCTCCCCTCTCTCAACCTCATTTTTTTTCAACTCACTCATTACTTTGGCCCTCTTTCTCTCCATAGTTGAGTTAAACCATTATGCCTCTCTCTTTGCGTTTCTCTTTTCCTTGACCCCCAAGTGGTTTCCTCTTGATTTTTTGGTATCAGCATTTTATTCCCTTACGCTGTTCAGTTTCACTTTGTGAGGGGGCAGGGGTGGGGTTGAAGTGCCAATCCCACAATCCCTCACTACAGGGGTTGGGGGTTTGCAAAATGGAGACTTGATCATCGTTGGACTGTCCTTCAAGAATCACTTCCTCCTTCTCGGAACCTGAGTCAGCAGCGGATCACCTTTTAGAGAGAAAGGTGTAATGGACTTCGTTCATTTCAGACTTCATACCGACGAGCCAGAAATCCAAGGTGACACTTGAAGACAGACAAACATACATTGATCACATACACAAAAACTAAGTGCCACTCCAGTAAAGCACACGGTACAGTATGGGCTGATCTCTCACAGCTCCTTCGCGGTGAGCTCATGTATACTTTTGTATCGGACAACAAAGACTGGCAGCGCATGAATCAAACCTGCCAACGCTCACAATGGACACAAAAGACTGAAGCAAGCCGAACCATTAACACTGAATCAATTATCAAACATCTAATTCCCTGATTTGATACAAGGACTTTTACCTGATTTGTCCACGCTCTCCCCTGGCAGACAATCCGAAAGGAGTCGCCATTATTGTCATCACTTTTGTTGCAATGAACCGGTTCATTAAATAAACACAATGCAGCTAATGTGTGAGGTAGGTTTAATTTAGAGCTTCATTTGGAGCTTTATTGTATCTGAGGGAAAGTTTCAAAACAAGTTGGTAATGTTGTTGCATTTCCATTTTCGATTTTTTTTTTTTTTTTAAGTCCGAGTAGAATTGAATGCAGGCTCACAGCCTGAGTTCTGAACTACGAGTGCATTAGCTCAAACTTTGCTTGTTAACCGGCTGCTTGTGAAATCATCTGGTCAAACATGACATCTCGCACCTCAAGTTGCTAATCAGACTGTAAACAACGAGTAGCTCACAGAAAAGGAAGTCTTGGCCCAGATATCAGCTGGCTACACCTGAACCCCAGAAATATAACCCATCGCTTCCAGAGGCTCATCAGATGGATTGCCCTGAAATTTTGTCCAGACATTTGGGGTTTAGACGATGAACCCTTCTGTTCACTTACACAGTAAAGTATCTTAATCTACTAAATGGATCGGCACAACATTTTCAATGACAATTAAGGTCACCAAACTGACAGACTATGGTGATCCCTTAACTTTTCCTCCAGCATCATCGTCAGGTCATAAAATGTCCCTTCATCTACTGTTTTGGTTGATTAACAAATAACTACAGAACTGATGATAGCCACAGCTGTTTTCTGCTAATTATCTGATACAATTCAATTCAGTTTATTTTGTATGGCCCCAAATCACAAATTACAAATTTGCCTCGGAGGGCTTTACAATCTGTACACATACGACATCCCTGTCCCGGTATAGGCATGCTAATATGCTAAAACAAGATGGGGAACATGGTTATGGTTATCAGTATACTTGCTAAACATCAGCATGAACATTGGCATTGTTAGCATTTGACTAGCTCTTCTAGGTATAGCCTCACAGAGAGGCTAGCATGAACACACATGATGTCAAGCTTTTAACTTGAGTTTCTTTTGACTTTGGAGACTTTGGAGGTGGGGATGCCAGGTTGGCATGTCGTGGTCCGTAAATCCTATAGCTGCCGTGAAACACAGTGCGGGAGCGTCGTTAACTCTTTGGAGAGTTCCCCCAAGGATGAATTCTACTAACTGATCCCTTCATGGTTCTTCTACCACCGCCATGAGGCTAACATTTCTTGACAACGAGTGGATGGAGTGCCATGATTTCACACCCACATTCACGGCTATCCTCAGGTTGAATTGCAATGACTGGTGAACATGAGTTTATTGTCTCTAGTTTTAGGTCTTCTTTAATGATGATGTTCATTTAGTTAATTATCATCCATTTAGAACATGGATCATAAAGCATGTTTAGGGTGAGGCTTGCTGTGATTGACAGGTCACTGCCGCTACGTTTGTCACATTCCAAATATGGTAACTTTTGTTCATCAGTTGCAAAAAGTTGGTGGTTTTATAAAGGTAGTCCACAATCCCAATGGTGACGTCACAATTACCACCTGCACTTCTTACATAACGTCTGTGGCCGCATGTACATCTGCTATGTGCTTGTACGTCCACCTGTAGGTCAATCTGCAACGCTTAACATTGTTAACAAATTCTAATCTGATTACCTGCTAGCCTTTTCATAATAAATATTTATATATACTGTATATATGCTTTTCACATCTGTTCAGTCCTGCTTCTTATGCCGTGTTCACACCAAAACAGTTGCGAAATATTCGCGCGTCCAGATTACATGTTAAGTCAATGCACAGCCGCGTTAGGTTGCGAAAAAGCGGATTTTTCGCCGGGCGTCGCGATAGAGGCGAAACGGAGTTGCGAATATTCGCAACGCCGTTTCGCCTCTTTTTCGCCGCCGTTCAAATATTTCAACTCCAGCGAATAATTCGCATGACGCGGAGTTGCGAAAGCCAATCAGCGTTGAGAAGCTCCGCCCGGCATCACCGCCGCTACTGAATGAAACTGCTGGTCCGCTGAAGGAGCGCTGGAAGCGGCTTCACTCAGACACTCGTCCTGGAGGAGTCGGAGCTGTGTGTGACTATGGATAATGTTATGAACCCAGACACGGGGCGGTTGATGTTCCAACGTGTGTGGGACTTCCTCAACAAGTATAAAGCAGAACTGGTGGTTATTTACCTGGTGGATGAAGGAAATAGTAAATGTTTTCAAGACACAGAGATAAGCCCCGCCCCCTTTCCACAGCGATGGTTGCGAAAAAACGGATTAACCACATAGAGCGAATTTTTCACCTGCGGCGCGATATAGGCGAAGTGGCGTTGCGAAAATTCGCAACTGTTTTGGTGTGAACACGGCATTATTGACAGAGCAATGGAGTCACCTTCACCTTTGACCTGTGTGGCGAGAATGTAAAAGATGTGTGGGCGCTCTACATCTAAAGACAGCGTCCCAGCGAGCTGCAGGGCCTTATTGATTTTTTATCTCCTAAAGCACTGTGTCATTATTGCAAAAAAAAAAAGAAAAGTCCCCTGCTTTTCCTTGATGATCTCTAATGTTTATTGACAATAAGCGCAGATTGAGTTTGTGTGGATGCCAGTGTCCCCTCGCTCCATCGTCGCGAGTGTTACTCTAATACAGAAAGTATCACTTAAGGTGTTCACGCGCATACGCACACACAACAGCCCGTTTACATCCACCGGCTACTGCATGCATACGTACTCGCACGTATGCACCGGTGCGGGTCGACCTCCGCCTTGCACCCCACCCCCCACCCCCACCCGGCCCCCTCAGCGCTGAGAGGCCGGCTCCTGCCAGCAGCAGTACTTTCGGGTTAATAAATGAAGCCCTAAATGGGTTTGACCTCCAGCAGAGACACAAAGCGATGAAAAACGGCACTTTGACACGGCACGGATACAGGTTCTATCACCGTACGGCGACCTTGATATTTTAACCAAGTGCTTTGTGGGCCGTAATTGACTTTCTCCTCTAAAGATCCATCCTCTCCTAACAATCAGATCCTTCACACACCTCCTCTCTCTCAGCCTCTCCCCTCGCTGTCCCTTCATCCATATGTTACAGCGGATCGCTGCTCATATATGTTGGAGAGGCCAGATTGATGTTACTGTTCATACTAATGTTGTCATGCACTACACAGGCCAGTACATATATCATACCGCAATGGGGAGGCACACAGGACGCCCATGTGTCTCAACAGTATGAGCTGGCTCTCAGTTCATACATGAGCTTTTCATACTGAGGAGACAATGATGGATGGTGAGAATAACTCAAGTCAATAGAATAGAAAAGATACATGAAAGTGGAAATTAAAATGGTTTTTGTCCAGTTCAGTTCAAAGGCAATAGTTAGTGAATATGTACAGTGTGTTCAGTGCAACTTAACTTTTAAATGCAACTTTTAAAAGGAGTGATTTAGTGCTTTAGCATATTGATGAACATGAAAATGTGAAGAAAAAAAAATGTTCCGGTATTTAGGATATCCAACATTTTAACTTCTTCTTATAATGAACCATGCACCCCTAAAACAATTGAGATGATTTGACTTGAATGACATACCAACCCCAAATATGGGCTTGAACTAAAAATGACATTTCCGAATAACGAAACTGCATCGTGAACTACACGTGGAATCGTCCTGGATGAACCAACTACTTTCGTTGCCTGAACTTAACTTAACTTAAGTCGTGTTGTAGTCACACTGATGTAGGCCAATAAAAATAACTTTATTTTTGTTAAAAAAATTGTTTGAAAATGTAACATTCTGTTGAACAATAACTCATAAATCGACTGAACAAACTCTCAACATTTAGTTCAGTTAACCAACATTTTTAAGTTAAATCAGCTTACACTGATTTACAGTGAAAGGGTAACTTTGGTTTTTGCAACTGATTGTTATTATAAGTGACAACAATATGGAAAGGATCCGACAGAGAAATACGTTTGTTTTTACCTTTAGCTGGAGAGGGTTAGGCCTTATTCTCTTAGTTGTCTCTGCCAACATGTCACATCCTGCAAGATTTCAGAACGAGACTTCTCCTTGAGTTGGACACAATAACAAACAGACTGGATCAAACGAAAGGTAAAGACAAATATAGGGTTCTTTCCATAATATTGTCACACTTATAACAATCTGATCTTGTCAACAGCATTAACAAAAAATGTATATTATTATTGGACTTACTTTGGGCTGCGTGGTGGTGTAGTGGCTAGCATTGTCACCTCACAGCAACAGCGGCCTGGGTTCGATCCCGGGTTAATTGGAGACTCTAAATTACCCGTATAGGTGTGAATATGAGCTTGAATGGTTGTCTGTCTCTATATGAGCCCTGAGATAGACTGGAGACCTGTCCAGGTGAACCTTGCCTTCACCCAGTGACAGCTGGGATCGGGTCCAGCCTCCCTGGGACCCAGAATAGGGTAAGCGGTTCAGATAATGGAATGGAATGGACGTACATTGACGATGAGGAATTGCCCAGAAGGAATACATTGTAGGCCGTTTAGCGGCTGCTGGACGCAGCGCTCAATACTGGACCAGTTCAACGATTGTTGTTCCCATAGACACAAAAACATGGGAAAATAGGGTCCAGGTTGTAAAATACCAAAGTTTCCCTGCCATTAGAACCTCTGTGCCTTCTAAACGCCCATTTCTCTCAAACCGCACACCTTCAGTTCGTATTGTTATTTTATCAAACTTCAGAAACTCATTATGCAACAATGTTCATCGGGCCCCGATATGTCAAATCAGTGTGGACAGCAACCATCTACCTGCACAGGCGGGTCTCATCCAGCATTCGTATCAACACCTACGCCAATATGTAGATATTCCACTAAATCATTTTGTATATTATCCATGTAATCATGAACGAGGAAGTATAAAGCACACACAGGGAGAGTGAGAGAGGAGGTGGCTGCATTCATGTATTTGTCACCTAACTTACGTACTACAGTAACAACACTTCTGAAGTTCTGTTAACTCAAATCAAACCCAATCGTTTCCTAAACCTAACCAATTAGTTTTGTTGCCTAAAGTTTACCAAGTACTTACACAAGATGGAAGTTTATTTTGAAAAGACTGGATGCATATTTGAGGAAATAGACACGTGTTGCTGGCTTTCCTATTTACATTATTATTGCATAATTAAAGACAAGAACACCTTATAAAAGTGAGATACTTCCAAACTCAACACGAGTTATTTAGACAAAGCTTAATCCCTCTCATGCAAACATCCACCGGGCCATAACTGCGGCTGCGAGCATTCTAATGGGCTTTGTTATCGAGGCAGGATGGATGATGATGGTTACTGTTCCACACTGGAAAACAGCTAGGGCATGAAGGGGGCTATAATTCTCATGATAATTGGGTTAATACCTGTCATGATATCCCCTATTACCACAGCAGTAAACAGAGGAGCGGTAGGAATTATCGTTGTTAATTAGAAAACATGTAGATCAGCAGCACGAAGAGGAACTGTATATCTCAGGTTAATGCAGAGCAGAGATCACCTTTATTGTTATGGCCACACAAGTGTGTGTGTGTGTGTGTGTGTGTGTGTGTGTGTGTGTGTGTGTGTGTCACCAAGAGGTTACAGTGTATACTTTTACATGTTGCTATTTGCGTCCGCATCTGTGTTTAAATATCCCTTTTTGAAATTGCTGTGCACGTACGAGCGATATTTGTGTCCCAATGCGCTGCAGATTGTGTGTGTGTATGTGTGTGTCGGTGCGTCTTAACCAGCAGGTGTGTGAAAATGTGACAGTGTCTGTCCCCCCCCAACCCCTCGCCATGTCTGCTTCCCTTTTCTGGGCTGGTTACTCGGGGGGCATGCTATAAAAGGAAAGGGCTCTGTCAGCCTGTGTGATGTAGCTGGCCGTGTCACACACACACACACACACACACACACACACACACACACACACACACACACACACACAGTGCTAGGATAAGGCAGCAAGAGGATATGGGCCAAAGGGCCAGCTGAGTTTACTAAACTTTCACAGGAGACTAAAATAGGTCCTGCCAATTTCTAGAGTTAATAATCTGAGCGTGTGTGTGTGTGTGTGTGTGTGTGTGTGTGTGTGTGTGTGTGTGTGTGTGTGTGTGTGTGTGTGTGTGTGTGTGTAAAAGAGAAAAAGTAAGTTCTTTTTCATTTTTTCTTGTTCTTATTACTCATGAAAGATGAACAACAGGCTGCAAGCCTGAGTCTTTGACTACTGAACCAAACAGTGGAGGCGGAGAGAAAGAAAACGTTTGAAAACAGCAGAAGTGTCAGGAAACGTCAGGAAACATGAAAAAAAACACAGCAGCACTGATAGTGGACGTCCGGCAAGAAGAGAATGAGATGGGATGAGATGAGAGGGGAGGAGAGGGAGTCGCTGAGGGAGTAACAGGTTGCAGGGCGGCTGCTATCAGCCAAGTGATTGCTGTTGAATTGACTCATGTCCCCTTGTGGCTGTGATGAGACGGAGTGGATGTCCCCCGCCTTCTCTTCTTTCTGCTTCCCTGTTCTTCTCTCTTCCTCTCAAACCCCGGCGTCCTCATCCACCACCCCCTTTGCTCCCCTCCTGTCGGTCTTTCACATTAGGCCTGTAGGCGAGGCCGATCGCTCATGCACGCAGAAGACAGTTTGACTGATACCAGACCTTCAGCGGCGCCCCTCTCCTCCACGCACACGCAGCACATTCTCCCTCGGAATGTTAATGCTTCTATCCGGCTGCTCACATTCGAGAAAGCGAAGTAGGAGGAAGACGGGCCGGGCCGAGAGGGCAAAGCGCCAAGCAAAGTGCTGCTGGGTAAAGCCCATGTGACCTTGTCCCCAGGTGGTTATATGCTACATAAACTACACACAAATTATCAACTAGTGGGAATTTTACGCAATATCATCTCCATCAACCAAACATTGTAGTCTGGTAACTCTTCAGCCGTTTAAGACTCCACATAATGACTTCCTTACTGAAGCACACCGATAAACTGAACAACCAGGCCATTGAACTGTGTTAACAAAGAGAGGGGATGGACTTTGTCTTTATTAAGTCAACGGCACCTGGTGAGTGAACTGCTTTTTCTGCTTTTTGTGTTTGTTTATATCACACCGCTTGGCTCTCCGCTGGCTCCCACCTCCACAGAGCTAGCTTAGCTCGCGGCGCTAGCTCGCGGCGTGGAGGTGTTGGGAGAGCGTTCGCTGCTAGACCTGTTTTCCATCAAGCCACCTCGGGTGAGCGTGGTGGCATCGTCGGTGGATGCCGGCGGGGTGGCTGGCTGAGAGGCGGCGTGGGGAGAACAGCTCGGAGTTGGGCTGCACCTCTCTGCTGATGTAGAGAGGTGCAGTGTTTTGTTGGATTGTTTTGTCATGTTTTGTTATAACTGGAAGCTATTATATTGAGTACTTGGACAGTTCTCTAGGAAGCAGTGTTCTGATGTAGGTTTCTGGGGCTTTTATTGTGAAAAATGGAAGGAGAGGAGAGAAATTGTTCTAGTGAAGTGTGGAACGAGAAGAAAAGTGGTTGCCATCTTGTGCAAACTACGCAGCATTGTATTGTTGTTTTATTAATACAGTGAGGTATAGGCGCAAGATAAACCCTTGCCTCCATAACTAAATGTGACTGGTTCTTGTTGATGTGAACTACATGCATTGGCCATTAATCATGCAGCATCCATCTCATGCGCGTATTTATGTAAACAATATCAGACGGCACTGAAGGCCTAGGTCCAAAATGCACGGCCCGCCACTGGCATGCACGGTTTATAAGAAGTGGAATGTAGTCATCGTGACATCATCCACTGGTTATGGACTGCCACACAGTTTGCCGATTTTGCCGTCGCCATTTTGGATTACAGCCGTCGCAATGAACAGAAGTTACCATAAATGGAATGCGGAGGAGTGATGTAGAGACGCCGTATACGTCACTGGTAACGGCAGCGAGCTGTCAATCACAGTAGCCCCGCCCTAAAGCTTACTGCTTTATGGTCTATTTGACTCTAATTGGACCATAATTTACTAAATGAACATCATGCTGTATTGAAGAAGACTTGAAACTAGAGAAACTCATATTTACATTGTTTACTAAATATGAAAACCCATTGCACCAATTATCATGTTTACATTGTTTACTGGAATAAATCAAGAGAGAAGTAATAATTTTCTATAGACTTCTAAACAACCAGAGGAGTCGCCCCTGGTGGCCAGTAGAGAGAATGCAAGTGTTAAGACACTTCCGCAATGGCTTCACTCGGCAGAATTGGAGGTAGTCGCCTGGGCGACAGTGGCAAGAAAAAAACCTCTCCTTTAATGGGAAGAAACATTGGGCCTATACCGGCCTTTTGGTGGGCGATCTTCTACCTTCTGTAGTAATAATAGAAATGTAACTGATAATAATGATAGTAGCAGTGGGCGTCAAGCGGCGGCCACGGCAGCAGGTGCTATCACGGACCAGGTGTAACCGGGATCCATGGAGACCTGCGAGACAAAACAGCACCAAGACTTCGGGGAAGAGGCCAAGTTAGTGATGTGAATTAATGAGATATAAATGCATGGAGGTAGAGAGGGAGAAGCTCAAGGTATCATTGGAAGTCTTCCAGCAGTCTAGCAGATCGGTATAGATAGTTTGTTAGGGCTGGCTTCAGGGCAAACCTGAGCCGGCCCTAAATATGAGTGTTATCAAAGAGGACATTCTCAACTTTAGTTGAATAAAATATCCAATGCCAATTATCCACCAACACCACCATCCCGCCAGAGACCAAACAATGATGACATTTAATCTGGACAAGACCTAATCAGCCCGATATGGGCTTGAAGGCTGCAGCCCCTCACGACCCTGCACTGGATAAGCTGGATGGATCGATGGCTGTCTCACCCCGAGCATGAAATATAAATCAATCAAACCATGTAAACCAGTTATTGTCATTATCATTCCCATGATGTTGGTTCTCTTGATGCACTGACTGGTAAACTGTTTTTTTTTTCCGTTTTAACAACGCATGTTGCAACATACCAGCTTATTATTACATTGATTTTTTGTAACAAGAAGGTTCTATGATATATCAAGAGGAAGTGATGTGAAGAAAAGTTTCTTGTTAAAAATTCTAATTATCATAATGAGTATTATCTCCGCCAAGCGCAAGCCAGAGACGGCACACTCTGCTGTGCCTAGAGGTTGCAAAATATAGAAAAATATACATGTATTCAGTGTTTATTTATTGGGAATCAACATCAGGTTTACGTATGCGTTAAAATTGACTTGAAGACTAAATATATGTTTCAAGTCGCATTCATGCTGTGAAAGCGGCTGAGATGTGAACCTGCACTGAGCTTCTGCATTGAGACATGAAAGTGAAAAATGTTTCTGATACACTGAGGTCTAGAGGGGGCAGTTGAGGTTTATTTGTTTTTGTCTTGGCCGTCGTAACTCTTTACATTTTTTTGGCAGATAATATATGAACACTTTACTTTCAGGGAGAGAGCAGAAGTTATTTGTCATTTCATGGAGAATAAACAATGGTCAGTTATGTTCGTTAAACGCATTCAACCAAGTAAGTATGCTCACATAATAATGTAAAAAAAACAAATACAAAGGAGCTGTGACAGGGTTCCGTTTATAGGCTACGTTGTTGTCATAATTAGCTCAGAGACAATGTGTGTGAGCAAACAAAGATAACTACAAGGAACCCTCTCCGGGGCCGTGTGAGCAAGAGCAGTAAACCGAGCGTAGACAATCAGCATGAGACACAGAGACAGAGGCAACAAAGGCACAAGAAACGCTGAGTGAGAGGGAAAAGTTTGCCAATTGGTGCTGTCACTTCCGTCACCGCTCTTTGGAACCGCGACTCGTTTATAACCTCGGCTCCTCTGTTAATAATCACTGGGGGGGAGGGGGGTCCTGAGAGGGGGTTCGGTGTCTCGTAGCACGGAGAGGGTTTCCACGTCTGCGTTCTGCAGGCGAGACGACGGGAGGCTGCGGCCCTCGCCAGTACGGACGGATCTCCTGCAATGCAGTGAACAGCCAATGCAGTTATATACTGCCCCAGAGGCGCACACACACACACACACACACACACACACACACACACACACACACACGCACACACTTAATCGTGCACATAACTGCATGCATGCGTCACACATAGAACACAGCATCCTGTATGGACCGACTCACTTGCAAAAAACAACCAAACACATACAGTATGCACATATTTAAGACACAAACCGTTTTTTTTGGTGCAATTGCACAAAATCTGGTTCTTGTGGCGGAATATGAAGCACCAATTTGTGTATCTATCTGTTGAACCATATGCACATGTCTGCGTCACATTAAGTTAGAAATTCTAAAAGACACGTTTATCTACATCGCCCTTGGACACTAAAAGCTCTGCGTGTTTGCTAAACATTGCCATTGAAATAGCTTCATTCAATTACCAATCGCCTGGACCCAGAATGCACCTGTGAAAACACCTGTGACCAATTAGATCAAATCAGAGCTTGAACAACGGTTTGGCATGGACAACAAAGGAGGTCATTGTTGGCGTGAGACTGTAACTGTGATGTTCTGTTTGTGTTTTAGCAATTGCAAAGAAAAAACTATTACTGGCTGGTTTAGCTGCATACAGAATAGGGAGTAGCGCCCCACCCCCACCAAGCTCCACTGTATTACTTCAGCTCACTGAACTGAGTTCATCTAAAAAATGTAATCATGGCAGGATGTATACATTCTATGCATCATGGTCTTCAATTATTGTGAGCAAAAATAAAACTTGATTTGAATTGCTGAGACGTGTCTTATGCCGTATTGCATTTCTGCACTACTTTAATAATGTATTACATGTAATATTTGGTGTGCCTGGGTTGAGATTACGATTTTTTTTAAACCCTGTTTTCAATAAAACCTTTTTGTTCACAAATTGTTCCAGAATTCTGCGCAGATTCAGAGTGACTGAGTGTTTGGCTAAGCGAGAGAGAGAGGGGGAGAGAGGCAGAGAGAGACAGAGGGGGGAGAGAGAGAGTGTGTGAGAGAGAGAGAGCGAGAGAGAGAGAGAGATAGAGAGAGGCGGAGACCTTGATGGGAAGCAGAGGGCGTCCAGGAAAACATCAATGAAACTCAACTGATGAGGACTAAAACTGAGCAAGAGCAGAAAAAAAACCTTGACTTTGACGAAGAGTTGGGCAAATATGTGGAGGACTTCAGAAAACCGACAGTGAGAGAGTGAGCGGGGTGAGAGAGGGAGTGAGCGAGTGATGGTAGTGAGTTGGAGGAGACGGGAGTGATAGAGACAGAGATGGATGGGTGACAGGCAGAGAGCATAAATAGACAGGCAGCCTGGCAGAGAGAGATGGACGGAGACGGAGAGCTGACACGGAGAGAGAGATGTTCATTTGGACGGAGCGTATGTCGGTGTCGGGGTCGCTGGCTGTCATCACTGGCCGCGGCCCGGTGTCAGCACCACTAAGCCAGGCACAGTACCCGAGCCTGTAGGTACACACACAGACTGCATATAAGAAGCGGACGTGGTCATCGTTACGTCACCTCATTGGTTTGTGGACTGACGTTTTGAGGCCTCGGGTTTGGCATGTCGCCGTCGCCATCTTGGATTACGGCCGTCGCCATGTTGCGACCAACCAACACACACACAACCAATGAACTGAAGCTACCATATTTGGAGTGCCGAGGAGTGACATAGAGACGCCGTATACGTTACTGGTAGCGGCAGTCTAAATGGGCCATCATTTACTAAATGAACATCATGCTGTATTGAAGAAGACTTGAGACTAGAGATTGAGACATGAACTCATGTTCACTAGTCATTGCAATTCAACCTGAGGATAGCCGTGAATGTGGGTGTCAAATCATGGCACTCCATCCACTGGTTGAAGACTTCCATACAACTTCTGTTTGTAACTGGAATGTAATAGATATCCCACAACATCAAGTTGTATGTAATCCACATAATCACGAACCAGGAAATATGAAGCCTGCAAAAAGCCAGATACGGTGCTGGGGAGAGGAGGTGGATGAGTCAAACAGAATATGGGCTTTCACGAAACTTCCATACTTCAGTAACAACAGTTCCTTAGTTGTTTTAACTCAAACCAGATATTTTCCTGAACATAACCAAGTCATGTTGTTGCCTGAACCAAACTAAGTTGTTTCCCGTGGAGAGGGAAGTTTATTTTGAAAAGACCGTTTGCATAGAACTAGCGGAAATTGTCACAAGTTGCTCGACTTTTGTAAGAAAACGCATGAAAAATCTGTGAGATATCATACGAACCGTTGTATGAAGATATATCTTAAACACTTGATTCCTACATGATTAACATTGGAAACTAAATCAAAACAAATAAAAAATGCTACAAAATCACTTGGTTATGTTTATGCAGCATACACCTACTTGGTTAGATTTAGTACAAATTAGTTTGGCTTAAAATGAGTGTTTGTTACTTTATTAAAGTTACGGGCATACATAATAATTAGTCAACGATAACTTTAGGTTTTACACGGGACACGAACAGCGGTCTCCTTTGTGGAAGTCCTGTGCAGCGTTGCCTTATGGGAATTGTTAAAGATTGTTCCAGAGGCGATCGTGTTTTGAGGAAGGTTATCGTACGCGAGTCATGACCACAAGATTTAAAAGACTTTTTGACATGGCTGCTCTGACATCATCTCTGCTCTTTGCTTCTCCTCTGTCCTCCTCACTTCTGTTTCTCAGCACGTATTTCCTCAATTTGCGAGTTCATTCAAATCGTAGCCTACACCAACCATGTTTGGCTACAGATGGAGGATCCATCACAGATTTAAAAAGAGCCATTTTGTAAGCGCCACAAAATGGTAAATGTGTCATACATTATGGCACTTTTGGCCGTATTGATCCGCCTGTTGTACAAAAACGTTAGTTATAGTGCATCTAGCAAAAGTGTGTTTTTTCCTTCTTCCTCGGGCTATGATAAGAAATGTATTTGTGATGTGTCAAAAACAATATGGGAGAAAATAAGTTACCCTTGAAACATATTTGACAATGCAATATTGTTTTATAAGAATTTTTAGGAGACAATGCTAGAAATGAAGGGTTTTGTAACAAAATACCTGATGTTCATTTTGAAATATCTGTTGCAGTCTTTAATATGTTGCTGATGCAGTTTTATGCCATTTAATACAAATCCCTTGTAGTTATTATCACAGCAAATGTGCAAACCGTACAAATTAAGAGGAACCAACTCCATCAGTCCAAGAATTCCTTGAATCCCATTATATTTTATACAATATACAAATATATATTATTGCACTCTTGAATGAATGTTATGAAGTAAGGCAGTGCAGACGTTTTAAATGCACGCTTACATAGCCATCCTGAGCAACGTTAATGTAACACTGACAAACATTTAGGCTATGCAGAGGTTCACTGTAATTGAATACACAGCGATTAAAGAGTACGCTAATTTCTATAATGTGCAGAAATGACTGGAAGCAAACGGCAGCCTGCAATGTTAGGATAATAAAAAACGCGGTGTAGCCTGCATCTGAAAATGGTTGATCCATAATTAAAACGCTCAAACTAGCTTTTACTTTGGTATATAGTTCTTTCAATACCACCAAAGTGACAACCAACATAATTTGTATACGAATTATGGAACATTTATTAATCATCAGGTGTGTACGATTTGCAGCCCTTTTTGGCTCGAAGGGCATTTGAAGGAGTTACTCACAGCTGCACTTACAGACAGGCTGTTTGCGGAAAATGCTGACCAATTACACGTCATTGCCGTGTAAAAACACATCAGAGGGGACGTACATTAGAGTGCCATTTTTCTAATTCTGGGCCGGGGTCCAGGACTGAGTCACAGAAAGATTTAAAACCGTCCTCAAATTATTGTAAAATTAGTATCCGAAGCTATTAGCCGTGTGACGTTGCCAAATCCTTCCCAAGACTCCCCAACAAATAACATGGGGACACAGTAGGTCATATCTCTGAAGGGGGAAAACGGCAGTGTAACACTTAGCAGTAATGTAGAAGCTGCACTACAGTCAGCAAAAGCAGCAGACGGGAAGCTTGAAGAGAAAATAAAGTTTGATCCCCCCCCACCACCCAGTGATAAAATGCAGGGGACGGATTGATGGGGCGATGGAGAGATCTGAGGGGAGTGAAGGGGAGGGCAAAGGAATAGCAGAGAATGATTATAGCGCATGTCTTATCACTCATATTCCTCAGTGGCATCCTAAAACACAGGTCATCCTTCATCAGCAAGCAGCCAGAGCTGGTTTGTGTGTTCAATGTCCACAGCATTTCCAGCCTGCTTCAAGGCCTCCACCATCATCCCCGTCCCCAAGAAACCCAGGATCACAGGACTCAATGACTACAGGCCCGTCGTCCTGACCTCTGTGGTCATGAAGTCCTTTGAGCGCCTGGTCCTGTCCCACCTCAAAACCCTGACTGACCCACTCCTGGACCTTCTGCAGTTCGCCTACAGGGCCAACAGGTCTGTAGACGATGCTGTCAACATGGCCCTCCACTTCATCCTCCAGCATCTGGACTCCCCAGGAACCTACGCCAGGATCCTGTTCGTGGACTTCAGCTCTGCCTTCAACACCATCATCCCGTCTCTGCTGCAGGACAAGCTCTCCCAGCTGCACGTGCCCGACTCCACCTGCAGGTGGATCACAGACTTCCTGTCTGACAAGAAGCAGCACGTGAGGCTGGAGAAACATGTCTCAGGCCCTCGGACCATCAGCACCGGTACCGGACTTACCGGTCACTTCACTGCACACTTCATATTTAAACACTCATGCCACATACACTTAACTTTAACTTTAACTTAAACACACACGTCACTTTAACATACACTTGTATTAATGTTATCTTTTGTCTGAGCACTTTATCCTTATCTGATTTAGACATCATTGCACTGTTGCTGTCGTTGATTGTTGTTTGTCTCGTCTAATGTCTAATGTATGCACCTTCCGCCTAACTAAATTCCTCGTTTGTGCAAACATTCCTGGCAATAAACGGTTTCTGATTCTGATTCTGATTCTGAGCATGCTTCTGCATCATGTGACCAGCCCTGCGTTTGTGTGTGATTTGAGGAATCTGTCAGTGATGTGGACTGTCGTCTGGACTTCATTAATCTAAGGCTCTGTACATTCATCTCCTGGCTCCTGTTTAATACTCTGGGTGTGTACAGGCCGTCAGGGCGCAAAGACCTGCCATCTTGCTTCAATAGGCCACAATCAGCAAATGAGAGAGAGAGAGAGAGAGCGAGAGAGAGAGACAGCGAGAGAGAGAGAAAGTGGGAGAGCGAGGGACAAGCAAAAGAGACGACAACAAGAGTGGGACAGAGAAGAGAGTCAAGCAGACAGATGGATAAACAGACGGATTAATGTAGACAAGCTAAAGAGACAAAACTTAGCAAGAGATGACAGAGACGGAGAGATAACAGAGACAGAGCGAGCAGGCGAGAGAATAAAAAAGAAGAGGAAGCCGCTCGAGAGGGGGAGAGACAGATGAGACGAGCTGAGAAAAGAGATGACATATTGCTGTATATAAAGGTGGCAACAGCTGGCATAGTCTGCTGTTGTCAGGGCCTTCGCGGTGCTGGAAAAGTAAAGTTCCCTGCCAATGCATCCTTGAATAGCCAGGGCTAAAGACAGACAGCTAATAAAGCCTGCTGAACCGCCCAGGCTAAAGAAAGACCCAAATGTTGGAGCCATTCAGGGACACAGCCGGGGACTTTGAGGGGGAAAGCAGCTGGGATTCAGTGGTTGATGGGTAGAGGCCTTTGGGACACCCTGCCAGCGACAATGTCACCTTAATGTTAGGTTACAGCAGGACAGCAGCCTGTCATTGTACTTATACTCCCCTCACACCCGTCTCACCCTTCTCCTCCTCTCTGGTATTCTATGGATGCATTGTACTGTATGTTAAACATGTGTTTGAACCCTCAGCTCATATGTCTTATTGTTAAAGTTGTTGGCCATAAAAAATATTCTAAAACCTTTAGACTAAATATTAGATCAGATAATGTACAGAGTAACGTAACTATTATACGGGGTGAATAATTGATGCAGTAACTAACTACAGATTAACGTACAGATTAACGTACAGATTAACGTACAGAGTAACGTACGAAGTTATGTACAGAGTTACGAACAGTGTTACATACAGAGTTATGTATGGCATAACATATGAAGTAATAACTAGCGTAGTGAGTAACTATTGTTCAGAGTAACTAAAGTGTGGAATAAAGTACGGAATTACATACAGAGTAACTAATGTAGGATATAACTAGCGTATGGCGTAGTTATAATGTCAAGTAACTATACAAGGGAGTAACTACAGGTTGGAGTTACGTACAGAGAATCGTACGGCGTATCGCACGGCGTAACGTACGGAGTAACGTACGGAGTAACGTGACAAATACCTGAAGGTGTGCGGCTACGGATAATATTATGAACCCAGACACGAGGGCGTTAGATGGTCCGACGTTTGTGGAATTTCCACAACAAGTATAAAGCAGAACTAGTGGTTATTTCAGTGGTGGATGGTGGAAATGGCAACCATTTTTTTCCAGAGATAAGCCACGCCCCCTTTACGGTGCGAATGAAGCGCATGACAGAATGCTGCGTCATTAACGGACAATGCATGTAGTTCACATCAACAAGAACCAGTCACATTTAGTTATGTAGCCGAGGGTTTATCTTGCGCCCATACTTCACTTTATTAATAAAACAACAACACGATGCTGCGTAGTTTGCACAAGACGGCAACCACTTTTTTTCTAGTTAAACACACTTCCTCTCCTCTTCTCCTTCTGTTTTTTCCCTTCACAATAAAAGCCCCAGAAATGTACATCATAACACTACTTCCTAGAGAGCTGTTCAAGTACTCAATGTAATGGCTTACAGTTATAACAAAACACGACAAAACAATCCAAGCTCGCGAGCTAGCTAGAAAAAGCAGTTCACTCACCAGATGCTGTTCGCTTAATAAAGACAAAGTCCATCCGCCTCTCTTTGTTAACAAACAGTTCAATGACGTGGTTGTTCAGTTTATCGGTGCGCTTCATGGACGCCAGTGAGGAACATTAATGCCAAACATGCAACCCTCCATGAGAAAGGCATAAAGTAAATCCACCACCAAGTCCATTTCTCCTCCTCTTTCAGCTGTTGAGTGTTAAAACAAGCAAAACACTAAACATGTCATAACTTATCTTATGTTTCAGCCTGAACTATTCTGCTAGCAGCAGAAGTCATGCTGGCCCACTGACCAATCACAGCACATGCTAATGGTCACACTGGCCCTGACCAATCATTCGTCCAGAGCTTGCATGCAAGCGCTTTTACGTCAAAGAATACGCCCAGCATGTCAAACTAAAGATCTGATTGGTTGAAGACTATGACAATCATCAATAATGTCCACTCTCCATGTACTTTAATCTGTAAAGACTAGCTAGAAGGCCTCGGGCAGCTCTTCTTTCATAGAGACATAGGAGGTGAAATCGGATTGGATGAAAGCTCTCCTTAAAAAAAAGCGTCAGGCGCTGCGGGCTGGAATAATAAGATAATCGGGAAAAATAAGTATAATACGTGTAGTGTATTTGTGAAAAACAATTCCATTATAAAATAGCTATAACTTTGTGATTCTGTTTACATTTGGGTCCACTACTGCCCAAATGTGGTCGCAACGCGTTCAGGAGGTATTGCTTTTGTTATGTAAGTCCTACCCAAGGTATTTACTTGAAAAATCTGAAAAGGTAACTCCTTCTGGCTTGGTTCTGTAGCTTACCATATTTGGTGACAATACACATGACAGTTGAAAGAAGAAAAATCCAGACGCAACTGTGTGTGGTTTATGTGTAGGGATTCGTCTAGACCCACAGAATCATGTTTTTGTTTCCGAGACTTATTCTTCATTTACATTTCAGGCAGACGGTTGACATGACAACAGCTGGGGGGAAACAAACAAACAAACAAACAAACAAACGTTGAGATGAAAGCACGACAATAGGTTGACAACAGTCATGGCGTGTAAGTCATTATTATAGTAACACAATTAACAAAAACGTCTTAATTTCTCTTAATATTTTATTGCAAAATCAGGACGACAAAAAATTTAGAATATTGAAACTTTCAACGCTAATGCTGTCTGCCTATTCTCTGCCGGACTCAAACTTACAGGCCAAAACAAGTCAGATGTTTTAGCGCCACCACCAGGCCAAACTGCACCAACATTGACACAGCACATCATTGTCTCCCGAGCAAAGAACCCGCCAAGTGTGAAGTAGATGGGATGAATGATTGTTGAGATATGTGATGGGCGTATGCCCACAGACGGATTCCTTGCTTATAGTTAGATGTGTTGACAATACGATTAGTATAGAATATTACCAACTTTATCCTTTAAAATCCTGTTCTATGCTTGTTGGCTTGACTTCCGGTTTCGGATTATGTCAAACTGCACAGCGACCCCAGCCCCACCTTATTCTCTGGTGCCAATGATGGCAACCAGCTGTTCTAACAGCATTGCAATGATGGGAATGGTGGTGGCTAATTTGGGGCAGAGAATCAGGCCAGGTACCAAATGAGTCTCAAATAAAACTGTCCACTTTCTTCTTCAAAATGCTCAAAATGATGCAGCTGAACAGGAAAGAAAAAGATGTCTAAGAAATCCATTGTTCAAGCACTTCATACTGTCGACTCACACTTGTTCAAACATTACTTAGAACATGAAAATGCTGATGCGGGCAATTGTATTTTTGTACATATATCTTTGCAAGACAGTGAATATATACCAGTTTAGACAGCTGCAGTTTGTAAAGATGAATAATTCCCTTTTGGGGGGAAAAAAAAGTCAAAAAGGTGTACCCGTCTGTCATGCCAAACTAAAACACAAAACATGATTTCTCCGAAAAAAGATACAGGACAGAAGCATTATTACAAACGCTAAGAGGCTTTAGTTGAGAAGGCCAAAGGAAGTAGTAAATGTGACGTTAGGAGGTCGCCCATGGGCATATTTTATGAAACTGCTGCATGTTTTGATAATTGCAAACACCCAGCATTTACCCAGCCCGAACATGTTGCAAAAAGGAGGATATGCGGGCGAGGCTTTCCCAGCTTCCCCTAATGCCCCAAAAAGTTCCACAGGAATTAGGTACAGCAGTTTTTTATGCTTTTCATGCAGGTTTTTTACACATGCCATGGCTATGCTGGATAAGATGGGACAAGGGACCGTCCAGCAGAAGGCAGTAATTAAACTTAAGCCCACATGTACGTGGATCAGGCAGCAACCTGCATATTTAACGCAGAAGTGCCTTAAATTTGCACTGCCTTTAATGACCATCGGGGGGCGACCCCTCTGGTTCTATAGAAGTCTATTGAAAATGACTCTACTTCTCTCTTGATTTATTCCCTCAGTAAACATTGTAAACATGAGTTTATGGTCTCTCTAGTGTCAAGTCTTCTTCAATAGAGTATAATCTTCATTTTTGTAAATTATGGTTCATATAGAGTCAAACAGACCATAAAGCAGGGCATGCTTTATGGCGGGACTACAAGTTGATTGAAAGGTTGCTACCACAGCCTTTTCTGGTCATGGTCATCCATTCTTTGGTTGCCTAAAAATGTCTTACTAACTTAGCCACACCCTCCTGTGTCACTACTGCTTTCAAAAAAATTAAGAACTTGAAACCATAGTCCACAAACCAATGGGGGACGTAAGATGTCTCTTATTATTTTCAGGAACATAGCAACCAGGGGCTTTTCTTTTCCAGTGCTAAAGTTCTTGCAATAAATGTAATATTCAACGAGCTTGCTTGACAAGTAAAATATAAACTAACAAAACGAAAGCATCGGCATGGTGCTGGACGGTAAACAAGTCACAGATGAAAATATGCCGTGAGTGGCATCGTGTGATTGGTTTATCTCGCTTTGCGTCTTCCGTCAGATGGGCTAACCCTCTGTATGCTTGTCCCTGCAATGTTACGGCTTTCATTCACAACACAGACGTACCCGCATATTCCCTGCAGAGGTACGTGGTGTTGAGGTGAAACAAAGGAATATGGCTGATCTCCGAAGCACTTTAGTGTAATGCGTCCAACCCGTATTAAAATTCTACGCATCCTGTTTATGTTCAGTCTATAATGGTTCCATTAGTGTTGTCACCTACCTCCTCAAAGTACAAAGGACCATGTCACTGTTGTTGCTCTTATTGTTTGTCCTGCCATGTTTCTTCCTCTCCTCGTCTTTGTCCTTTTCTTCCCCTTCACACACTTTTTAATTATTTCCCTGCCACATTTCCCTATAGCCGGCTATCAGATTAAATGGGACGTGTTGAGGAGAATGGGTGTGATGTGTTGAGCGGTATCTGTGTGTGTGCGTGTGTGTGTGTGTGTGTGTGTGTGTGTGTGTGGCAGAATCTGTCCATATGTCTGCTTGTTTATTTCTGTGCCTATGTGAGTTCATGTCAGTGTGTGTGCAGGGGATGTCCTAGCGAGGTGATGAAAATGTAATTTTATCTACATTATCTGACAGAAGAGCTGAGTGAATACCGGCGCATGCAATGTGTGTGTGTGTGTGTGTGTGTGCGTTCTCGTGTGTGTGTGTGTGTGTGTGTGTGTGTACGACAGCAGGTAAACAGTTGTGAAGGCTGATCTCTGCAGGTGTTGGAAGCTTGTGAGTTCCGTCGATGGGCACAATGTGGACGAGCTGAAATGTGTTTGGTCCAACCCGTCCCTTTGCGTTTAGTGAGATGCCTTTTCCAGTGAAGGCTGCAACAGTTAGAGGTGTAGAACTGACTGGTTTGAATTTAAAAATCATATAAGGTAATTAATATAAAAAAGTTAAAGGACCACAACAGTGACTGATAATCGCATTAGCTATTGGATTGAATACGAAACAGCCATTCTAACACCTGGATAACACCGAGCACATCTGTGCCATGTTCCGACTGCACTGCGGCCGCCGTGATATGATAATGTCAGTCCCTCAAGACAACGCCTGTGATTCCACCAGACGCCACCCAGCGAGCAGAGCCTCGTGCGGTCGAGCCGGACAAGGAACAGCTTGAGCTTCCGGTCAGCTCTCCAAATAAAACCGCTTTGCAAACTCTCGATCGCATCGCTTTGATCCATGACATTCATAACTGGACTGTGAACAGTGTTCCCTTTGTCTGTTCAGCACAGACAATGTCACTTCTGGTTGCAGAAAAAACATGGTGATTAAAAATGACTCGAGGCTATAAAACCGTTGTCCACAAACCAATTGGCGGCGTCACGGTGACTACATCCAATATTACATACAGTCCATGACGGGACCTGGGTTGATGAAAGGGAGAGTAGTGGCTTCAATGAGAGCAAGAGGTCAACAGGGCTGAGCCATGACTCAGTGATAAATAAACTGTCACAATAAAACCGTGACGCGTAATTAATTTGATCGACAGCAATCTCACATTAACAGACCAACTTTGGAGGGCAGGGGAGGCAAGGATGGAATTATAGTGTGTGTAATGATAATTGGATTGTCGTAATTTACTGAACGGGACACTTTTGACACAGAATTACGGGGGAAGACAGATCGGGAGGTGATTTACAGGCAGATCATCTGAATGCGTGTTCGACAAGCCATACCCCATGAGTGGCAGGCGATGAATTGGGCCAGATGTTGCAGAAATGCCACTTGTGACAGTACCGGGAGATTTTACGTGGCAAGGGACATTATTTTGATGGTGTGTGTGAATTACCTCATGGTGGCAAACAGTCTGACAGACATTTCGTAGGTGAACCAATGCATAGTCAATGTGTGCAGAGAGTAGCTTTGCCAGGTTCTAGATAGGTTCCAACGGGTCTGTGCAGCTAAGCTTCTAGATCAGGTCAAAATTGTCAAGGAAGTCCAGATTGATTCGAATTGTCCTCTCAGACAATTTTGCTGTGACTGGTAAACTGGAAAAACAAATGTGTTTCCCACTGTCCTGGAAATCCACACTGAGGATTTTCGTATATCCAGGACGTGGGTACCATGTTTCTTACCGTGGAGCTGACAATAATCCTACAAGGATTATGGCAGTGGTGGTGGCAGATCTAACCATGGATGTATCGATTATGCTCCAATTATTCCGTTTAGGAAGGCGAGACCAGGAATTACAAGGGTTAAATGTGGAAGAGGAGCCAGTTGAGGGGACCACAGGAGGATCAGCAGTGGTAAGATGGGAGTCGGCCGCTGCAGCAGAGGAGGAACCTGGGTCACTGTTGCCTTTGTAGCCAGCGGTGGATTGAGGTGTTTACAGCACTAGCAGCTGCGGGTACAGCTCTTAGACCTCGGACCAGCAGCAGAGTGCGTGTCAACGGCTGCATCCACGGAGAGATCCCCTGGATGTAGCGGTACTTCACCCTAAAATAGCAACGGTATTTGAAAGGTCGAGGGGTGGTGCTGATTACTATTATTATTATTATTATTATTCAATCAGAGGGTTGGAGGTTCTGCTCCCCGTTGCTGTGTCTGCGGTGTATAGAGCAAACATGTAAGTCGCTTTGGATAAAAGCGTCAGCTAAATGAAATGTATTTGCAATGTATTATTCTTTTCTTCTTGTGATCCTTTACCACTTCCTCTGTCCAGGTAGCCAGGTGATTGGGAGTCGAGCAGGACGAGGGGTTAATGGATCTAACAGGAGGGTGTCGGATATAGCCAAGTTCATCTCTACGAACGTCCTCCTTGAGGTCAGTTCGCCTTCTGTGTGCCTTTGGAGCAGCTGGCAGTCTCAACAGTCCATTGCTGTGAGACACATACCTTGACATGCAACACCAAAGTTTTAGATGAACACTTTTTTATTCATATTGTCAATCTGTATATTTCACTTTAAAAACAAATGAAATGCTTTGAGGTTGAGTTCTAAGCAATGATCTGGGGCAACACTTTTAGCTGGAGTTGCTGAGTGTGATCTAACTAACCCTCGAACCAAATCCATAAAGACCAGATATGAGCATCCTGGACCGCACAGTGAATTAATTGGTCCATAGCCAGGCTCTTTTGGAAAAAGTTTCAGGTAACCCCACAACATAAGGAATTTTGCTATTTGGGTTTTAAAAAAGGTGAAAAAGCAGCACATTCTCACTCACAATTTGCCTAATAAAGACGCTTGGTGAGACGCTCTACACTTCAAACTATTACACCCCGATACCCCTCTAGCGCCAGTTTTGGACGTGTATGGTATGGCATTTCAGTTTCTGCTTGTACCATGCATACAGTCTCATTTCAAAATGTTTAGGTGTACTAGGCTTGGCCTAACTTAATACTAGGCATGTCTTATTTGTGGTTATGTATGGATTAAATGAAAATGAATTAATTTGCTCGGGGTTTATGACGTTGAACACGTCTTTAGTCGACTTAATAGACAGTACACACAGTGGGATACAAGCGAGAATATATACATGACTTATACCAATCAATCATAAGATCAACGCTTTCTGGACAGTTGGCGACCAGTAGATGGAATCAGTTCAGCTTTTGAAGTCGTGCTGAAATGACATATAAAAGTCCTGCAGTTGGTCCACTTTGACGTTACAAACAAACCGGTTGTCTCTCCCACTCTTTTGGGGTCCTCTTGAGTTTTTTTCTTTTTTTCCAGTATGAGGAAGATTACTTTCTTAAATTCAGATGCCTCTGTGTACTTGAGAGTCTTCAAAGCAGACATTTTACTTACTGCGCTTCATAAATAAACTGTCGTTGCTTTCCTTGGCATCCAATCCAGATTGCCAATATTGCTGAATCAAGCAGTAAGAGCAGCTTTACATCCCCTAATGAGCACCAGCAGCCCTGCTCTTCCCATCCATACCGCCCCACACACACACACACCCACACACACACACACACATTAGACATGCAAACACTTGACTGTTGAGGAGGTGAGCATATTGATTCATTAATTCCTGCCTGTGTGACCCTGCGGTCTGAGTCGATGAGGACTGGACGAGGCCTCGGCTCCGCCCCTCCATCTCATGAGCCTCCAGTGGAAACGCCGGACCTCAGAGACATCGTTTCAACGTCGCCCTTCCCTGCTGATTTGATTTTAATACGGTCATTATCTTTCAGATTTTTCCACTTTAAAGTACGGGAGCTACATTGTTTCTTTAAAATCTTTCACTCTTTGAGTAAAACCCTCCAGCAGTTCTTGAGAAATATTGAGATTCCTCTCCGTAGTCTCCCTGTAAATTAATAAACTGGAACTACGCTAATAGGCTCGTTCCAGATGAGCCAGTTCTGCGCAGAATCGATCGGCGGCGATCGGCGCGCAACGCATGCCGGTTAGATTTGTGTCCGACTTGGTCCCGACTTGCTCTGACGTCATGCACACGTGGTCAACGATACTCTCACGAGACCAAGCCGGCTGTCGATTTCAGAGTCAGTCGCCGCAGTTGCTCTCAAACGACTGCTTGGCCCAGTGCATGATGGGAAACGCCTGGCTGTCGCCACATCAGAGAGCTGATTGGCTCTGAGATCTGACAGCAAACACCACGTGTGTAGAAAATCCTTATTGTATGTGTAGTTGTAATACTTAACACTGGATTATTGACTATTCGTCTCATGTTTAATCTAAAAACACATCATGTGTGGTTGATAATACAAAATCGTATTTTCATAACACATATCTAAACCAGTAATAATGTATTTCACAGGCAGACATAAAAATACCAAAGGATGCAGCTACACAGTCATTTCTACATAAATATATATATTTATAAACACATATAATAAATCCAAACGTGATCTGTAAACTACAAGTAAACAAAAGTTCGGAACTAACAGGAAGTCATTTTTTCTGTGACTTCCTGTGTATACTTTGAAGGCAGCTGACAACTGTCCGACTTGATTGCAGTTTTTTGTCAACGCCTCCTGCTGCGGCCGCTGCTCTCTCTGGATTCCAGGCGAGGCGCAGCTCTAACGAACGAGCCTATTGTCACATCCGCGTCAGAATATGTGTAGGCCGGAAGTCTGGGCCTGTGAAGCTTAACACAGGCTTGTGAAACTGAAATTAGAGCCGATATTACACAATTACAAATTAAAAAGTCCTCTAAAATTCACAAAATACATCTGATTTCAACTGCAAAATGTATTGTTTCAGAGGTCCAGGATGTAATTACCTGGTGGTGATGGTAGAGGAGGAGGTGGAGGTGGTGCGGCTCTGATGTCCGAACAGCTGTCAGCAATTTGGCTCCGCGACTCGTACAGCTTTGAACAAATCTGCCTCAGCTGCTGAATTGCAAAGTGTGTGTGTGTGTGTGTGTGTGTGTGTGTGTGTGTGTGTGTGTGTGTGTGTGTGTGTGTGTGTGTGTGTATGTGTGTGTGTATGGAGTGCATGCAAACCAAATGTGTTTTCGCCGCGCTCCAGAAGTGAATTCAAGGTCACCATTTATTAAAACATTTTTTATATTTTAATGCATTTGTTAATGCAACCTTTATCGTAACATCTTCAGTAAAACAAAATAAAAACGCCAACATGCTTGTAATGCTACTATCCTATGTAGTTCATTAGTACATTTAAAATGACGACAGAAATTCATAAAACTCTTTCAACTTTCAATATGAATATTTGAATGGACAGAAGGGGAAATTGTTGTGATTTTCCTATGATATTCTTATTGAGATTTTGTCTCAATTCCTTTTTTAATTTGAACAAACACAATCTTTTTAAGTCCATGATGGTGTCACTTTGTGATTTTTGCTCCATAGAATTTCAATCTAATACATTTGTTGTAATAAATAATCAACATGATACAAATAAGCGACATGTGCATTACAGAGCCTATACCTTAGACAACCAACACTGCTCCCAATAGACATCAGAAACCAGATAAAAACCTGGTAAAGTACTCATAAATTCATTCATGTGCGATAACAGTATCAATGTATAAGCAAGATAAATACTCTGTGCTATACAAACACTTTATATTTCCCACCCAATAATGTGCAATAATGTGAATCCAAATACTCAATCTGATTGTATTGTATTTTTAGGTTTTGTTGTTTTTTACGATTTACTTATTTTTCTATTCCTTTACTGTTTGATTATTTATTGTACTTATTTTTTATTTTTTGTATTGTCTCTTGTTGCACGATCCACGTTGCTGCTGTAATTATGCAAATGTTCCCGCTGTGGGACTAATACAGTATTATCTTATCTTATCTGAGATGAATGCACCCCCTGGTGCTGGGGAAGGAACCAGAATGCACTTTACAGTGAGCGCTTTGGGAGGTGGGCTTTAGCGCATGCATCAGACCTTCTCGGATAAGACTAGCATTAGCATCCTGTCACACACTTGCAGCTGACATTGAAATAAACTGTAAACACAATATTTCCCTTATCTTAACCCGTGTGTTGGAAGAATTACTGCGATCTTATATATACGCTCAGTCTGCTCGTGCTACGTATTCAACCTTTTCTGTGATTTGCTCCTGCGCTAAGCACAGTTTTCTATCTGTTCCCCCAAACACATGGTCCAGAGCCACCGCTGGGAGGATCTTTTAAGTTCTAAATTGGTCTCGCAATTTCCCTTGTCGCATGTTGAGTGATAATCGTGAGGTCAGCCTCTGGTCAGCCAAATAGTTATGGGAGAATAGAGACGTTCCAATCTGTTTTACTGTTCCACCCCTTTCAGCATGTTCCCACCATTTCAGTGAGACAGAGAGTAAGTAAGATAGAGAGGGAGAGGAAGAAGAAGAAGAAGAAGAGGTGGTGGTGGTGGTCTCTTCTCTGCACAACGCGACAGTCGACTCATTAAAATGAATTGTTTGGTAAAATGTTGAAAGTTTTTTGGCCGAGGAGATTCTCCGTTCAATTTGTAATTTGGACAGTTTCCAGTTTGTCTTTCCGCTCCTCCAATCGATTATGGTGACACTTTTAGCCCGAGGTGTATCACTCAAACCAGTGTGTGTGTGTGTGTGTGTGTGTGTGTGTGTGTGTGTGTGTGAGGGCTGCTGCCTCAGTAGTAATGAATGTCAAGAGACGTGCGTTAATAAATTAGCCATGCGTGTGTTTTACCTTATTAATGGCATCAGAGGCAAATCACAACCTGTTTAATGCATTTCACTTAGTGTAGCTTATGGGTGCATTTCATAAAACATGGCAGCTTTTTAGACACTTATTCGGGGCGTAAATTTATCACCCTCTGTTTTTTCCTCCCTCCTCTGCTGCTGCATTTCCCCCCATGTGCCCCTTCCCCTGCATCTGCTGCTCCACGCGTTCTCTCCCCGGCTGAGGTAACTTATTTCCCCGTGAAATATGATTAAGCTATGAATTAACCCGGACACTTTGTCATTATAAGCAATTTTCATGAGGTCAAAGATGAGAAAGATGTTCAAACAAGCAGCACAGACCACAAACTGTAATCATTTGGTGCCTCCTGATCCTTTAATTCAATGAACAAATAGTTATTTACATTTTCTATTCACAAATACTGCCAACGTCCCTGTTATGTTGCCTCTCGCTACCAATAAGGACTCAAGCTATCGCTTTTTCACTAAAGGATCGTTTTTTAAAGCTACGAGTCACTTTCAATTCGTGTTGACTTTGGCGGCCCCTGTGGACAAAAGGCGGTAATGTTTCCGAGCATCAGAGTCCCTCATTTTGTCTGCCCAGCTCAGTCCTGGTTCTGGTTCTCCAGCAGCGTGGCGTCGGCGTCTGTTCCCAGCCGTGAGTCGTCCACTCTCCCCTGGAGCTCCAACTGGCAATAATGTAAATACTTCTGTCGGATTTTGTGGGAAATCCGTACCGATGTTAAGCATTGAGAATAACTATGTAGAAAAAGCTAATCTTGATGTCCTTCTTTACCGTGGGTCATAGAGACATCGGTCATTGAGACATTTTTTAGCAGTATTCCATAAGTTGATTAAAAATTTAATCAATTACTCATTGGAAAGGGAGTAATTCATTTTCTTTACTAATTCCTCCACGGCTAAAGAAACTGCTTTTACTCGTCACATCGCTTCAGTCACTCAGCACATGGTTTGAAGCTACAGTATTCACCACCCGAAAACTAATTGGATTTTAATTTTAACGTCTGTGGGCCGATTCTGTCCCCACCACAGCGTCACAGCCACGCACGATGCACAGAGGTGTGGGTGAGATCTTTGTAAAACATTGTCTTTGCATGTAATCCAGGCGTTGCAGACTTTAAACATTAACTTTCTTTCTTCAAATTAGAACTACTAAAAGTAAATGCATAAATATAGCATTTTTGGTTGTTAGCAGGAGCCCGCTTAGCCACCTTTGACCTGATAAACTCAGGTTCCACCAGCTTCAAATCCCTCCTCCTCTCTTCTTTAAACAGATCCTCCCTCTCTTCTTCCTCTCTTCTCCCTCCCCTATTCGTCCCTCCCTGCTCAGAAGTGCCCCCCGCCCTGGATCCTGAAGGTCAGCTCCATGTGAGCGATCTCCCATTCTGCTGATCCTGCCAAACGCTGGAGCAGAGTGGCGCTGCGTCGCGACCGGGCCGGCCACTGACGTCCATAAACCAAACCAGGAATGACAGGTGTCGCTGGGTTCCTCCCCCCCTTTCCCCGTCTCTTCCCCCGCAACACACACTTTCCCCTTTTCTTTCTTCGCCCTCTTTTTTTCCTCGCCGCCATTCGGTGTTGATTTATGGTTTATTGTTCCTTGTCGTGTTTCAAGGTCGCTGCTAACGCGGGCCAAACTGGGCCCAGGGGGGGCGTCTCTCAGCGTACCTGCCAGGGAGCCACTGACGCCGCCGTGGCTTCCGTCACAGCTCCTTCTGCCAGCGAAGAGGCTAAAAAAAAAGGCGACCCGCTGAGTCTCCCCAACACTCTCCCTCCACGGTTCACAAACTACACCCAAAGAGGTGACGCCAATCGATAGGAGCAAGGTCAGAGGTCGCACGTCAGCGCCGACCACAAGAGCAGGGCCTTACAAGAGATCAGTGTCGTTGCCAGACTGGAATCATTTTCAGTCTGGCAAAATCCCATTTTCAGTCTGGCAAAATCCTATTTTCAGTCTGGCAAAATCCTATTTTTCCCAATTGATTTCCAGATTTTTGTTGTATTAGTGTGAAATCGGCCAGGGAGACGGAGGACGCGGAGGGAGAACGAGGAGCGTTAAAGGGATAAACGCGTGCTCACTGCGGCAGAAGTGGTTCCTCCCTGAACCGGAGTCAGTGAAGGAAAGATCCATCACAGGGCTCCCAGGGGACTCGCAGACATCTAAATAGAAATTAGCAGGACGCTACCCCGGCAGTATAGATGTCTCTGCTCCACTGGTGGAGAGAAACAGGGAGGAGGAAAAAGCCTTCCCTCTCTCTCTCTCTCTGTGTGTCTGTGTGTGTGTGTGTGTGTGTGTGTGTGTGTGTGTGTGTGTGTGTGTGTGTGTGTGTGCGTGCGCTGTGGTGGAGTCCTTCTTCCAAGGGATCTCAGTGGTTGACTCTGGATCTCTGCTGCTAAATGGAACCTGTCAGGGCTTTAACATCCGTGATGGGCGTCAAGAGGAGAGTGCATGGCGGAGGGTGGGATTGTCTTTGTGTGCGTGTGTGTGTGTGTGTGTGTGTGTGTGTGCAAGAGAGAGTCAGGGTCTCCACCCAGACATGCATACAAATGTCCATTGCGGGCTTGTATCGCTGCAGAGCGCTGTCATTAGGACTTTGATAGAGTGTGCTTGCTCGTGTGTGTGCCCATGCATGCTCATGAGAGCGAGCCTCCGTGTGTGACACGAGGTGCACGTCACATGATGCACACAGGCGTTAACCTCCAGTTCTGTCGAGAGAAAAGCTGCAGTCTCTCTACTGACCATCAGGGGCTGAGTCGAACATTATTGACAGTGAGATCTTACAGTAAAAAGTGTTACCAATCATTAAGTTGGTGGTGGACTGATCAAACAAGCACAGGACGTTCACCCAGGAGACCACTGTTCATGTCCCCTGAAAATGTAATGAAATGTAACAGGTGTGTGCAAGCCCCTCCTGTTCCCAGGAGTTCGTACTCCTGAAGTTGAACTTGACATGCTGTGCTGAGACCGGACTTTGTTTCAGGAAGTTTTGGTCGAGTGAACCAGGAAGCGTGAGGATCGTCTCTGACGTTCTTTTTCATCTGGTCTCATCTTTACACCTCCATTCCCTTTTCCCCTGTAGTCTTTTCCCGAGATTTTCCGTCTTTCCCTTCAGCCCTCTCCCTCTTCTTGTCATATTCCCATCCTTCCTGTTCTTCTGATCTTGTTGCCTCCTCTCCGTCCAATCCCTTTGACCTGCTCCCGTCACCCTCTTCCACTTGTATTTTTTCTTAAATGTTTTTTTTTTGGACCCAGTGATGCTTCCTCTCCCTCCTCCCCTGTTTGAAATGTGCGTGAGAGGAGCAGCCCTTCCTGAGCTTTCCAGGTCACGCTCTCCCTACAGACAAATCAACCTCTGGCTTCCCTCTTTCTGCTCCTCCTGCCTTACCTTTGATACACTTCGTTCAGACTGAGAGCTTCTTCTTTTTTCCCCGTCTTTACTTTTAGCTTGATAGCTTGGCTTGGAAAGAAAGATACATTGTCAGATGGATAAATCACTTGTGATGACATCATTTGAGAGAGGAGCCAAGATAATAGTCATGCCAATGTCGCTATACTTAAAGGCCAGCCTTCTATTTTAGGAAACTAGGGAGCTTTGAAGCCCTAAATTAGAGCTGCAGATAAGTGTTATAAGTGTGATAAGTGAGTTTCTTTCTGTATTCACGAAAACAATTGTGACAATTTGTTTTTTAGACGCTTTAGAAGCAGGAGTTCTTCAAAATCTATATTTTAGTAAACATTTTGCAGCCAAATCAAATTGTTTACAGGATGCTTTGTTTCTTTACAATGCATTTAATACTTGACCTTATCTTTACATCTGGTACAAAGGCAGCATTAAAGTAGTTCATGAATACGAGATATGAGTTTAGGGATACTTACAATCCCTCCTCGACACTGTGGAGGTTGGTTTATGGCAATTTGACAGTTATTCCTCCAGTCTATGGGCGTATCTATGAGTTACACTCTTTGTGATTCTTTACAGCTAATTTTGTTTCCACACCCTCTGGCGTGTCGGAGAATAATGCAGTGCAAAGAGTATAAATGCTGTTCATGCCCGGAGCTCTTTATACGTCTTTATCTTGAGTATATCTACTGGAATGGGCATGCAAACTAGCTAGCAGTAGATCCTGTCTCTTATTACAACAGTGGCAGAAATGAAGGAGAAGAAAAAAGACTGATATTTTAGTTTTGTCCTCCCTGCCAAGAAGTGCTGCCCTCTATTTGTTCGGAGCATGTGACCAGTTCTTATGCAGTGCACCTCTAAATGTGTCGCTCCCTATAGAAAGAATGGCACAGCTTTGCAAATGCAGCTTTACAAATGCAGCTTTGCAAATGCAGCTTTGCAAATGCAGCGTTGCAGCGCATTAGTGGTGTGGCATTGCATGGTTACATGTTTAAACACTCATTTGCACAGTAAACAGTGGCTGGGAGAACATCCCCAGTTTACCTAGAAGTGAGAAACACAAGTCGTTAACATGTCCAGGCCACATGCACGAAGTAAGGCCCGTTTATTTATAAAGAAAGCATTTCACACTTGGTCGTGTTGCTATATTTAACTGTGCTGTCTGTGCAGCTGCTGCTTTCCTCTGATCGGTCCCTCCAGACTGTAATTGACTGCTTGATTCCACACCCTGGGATGGCCATCCCCAAATCTGATTCAAACATCAGGAAAATACAGTCTATTTATGAGGGAACCCTGCATGCGCACCGACACCATCTGAAAAGAAGACACGTGCCGATAACAGTAACAGCCGTCTGGGATGGTTTGAGGAATGATGACTTCATCCGTCCAGATACCGTCCGTATTGTCAGCTTCCGTTAGATCGAGTCCTTCCGATATCTGCTTGTGAAGCGCCACGCCGCCAACTTCTGTGCGGTCACACAAGACCGCTGTTGTCAATAACCTTGTTATTGTTGTTGATTGTTTATTTAGTCTTTTTTGATGGATGCCTCAGAGCGGGAATTTATAAAATCGTTATGAAAAATGATCCAAAACCGTCTGTTTTCTCTTTCAGGATTTAACTGGTTTGAGCCCCCTCAGACACAGTAAACAGGCCCCCACACTTACATCCTCAGCTGTGGTTGGATGTTGAAAATACATAACAACAATATGCATTTGAATAATTTAATTATTACAAGTAATAATAATAATAACACTTTCAATGTACATAGCGCTTTTCAAAATACTAAAAGACGCTTTACAAACAATTACAATTATCATAAAAGAGCTATACAATAAAAACATAGAACACACAATCACACATTAAAAGCAGTACAGTAGATTACTCAGGAATTTGTCCAATTTAGTGTCAATTGAAACTCAATGTATAGACAACACTGGAGGGGTTTCCTGTCCAGATTTAGACCAATAGATGAATCTCATGCTCCAGTCATGGGAGGCAGCATTACCTCTGTCATATTTGGGGAACTAAGTTAGCGCAAACATACCGTGCAGATGTCACTTTGGAGTGTTATGGCCCAATTGAACAATTGAACAGTTGAACCGGATAATCTTCAAGTCGTACTTCAAAATGATCGGCTTTCATTTTTTTGTCGTTGGATTCCGTTCTCAGTGTGGAAAGATGTGATGAAATTACTATATTTACATCACATCTTTCACCAAATAGATGAGTGTGTGCCTTATTTTATTCCCCTTAAATGTATTGTAATTGTGTGTGTTAGGAGGCCCCAGCAAAACGAGCTTTTCATTGTCAGATTTACTCTGTTATCTGTGCATATGACAATACAAATATCTTGAATCTTGAATCTTGAACACTCTATACTGAGCTGTAAGCTGATCTGGAAATTTCTCACCAAATAAAAACCCCTCTGACCTCCATTCACATGATTCATTGGAGATGTTTACATCCACTTTCAGTACAAATTGTTTCATGTTCAATTTAATTGCCCATTACATACCAAAGAAAAATGTAGCAATGTTGCCAGTCCCCTCTGGAGAAATCACCAAAAAAAACACAAACCGCAGCCGTGCCTCTGTTTCCTCTCACCTGCAAGAGGAAACACTTCACTTTGGATATTTTGGTGACCTGTTTGTCCCCGTCGTGCTCACTCACGTAATCTTTTCTTTGAACAAGCGGTCAAAATGTCACGATGCATCATTCAAAAGAGAAGTGGGACACGGCACGGAGCGTCTTTGGGCTCCTCTGCGACCGTGAGCGAGCGGATGGATGCAGCGGCGCCGACCCGGAAGCACAAAGGGTTGATCAGGGGCCAGCTCAAATTTATGCTCTCCTCTCTCTCCCACTCCGCACACACACTCACACACACACACACACACACACTCACACACACACACACACACACACACACACACACACACACTCTCACACACACTCTAGTTGGAGGTTAAACTTCAGCAGCAGAGCAACTGAAGGGAAACCTAAATGTCAGGAGAGAAACATGTCCACCTCGGTGGGAACGCGCCCCTGCAGAAGTAATTGATTTTTCTTTTTGGCAAACTGCTGGGCGCGCTGCTCTGGGATCTGATGTTGAGTGTTTGTTGGCATCTACATATCAGGCCATGCAGCGATGACTCAACCGAGAACAAAATGTTGAAGTACGGCAGCGAGCCCTTTGAGAGTCTGGCAGGACCTCAATTATGTATCTCTGTACCTTTGATCAGCTCGGCCCCATGAATGCAGGAAACATGTCAAACTGTTTAAAAGTTACAGCGAGGAATTGGTTATGAATGCTTACGAATTAAATTTTCGAAGTGCTGGATTGTATTTTAACTGGGCAGAGAAGTCAGCTGTATCTTTGACATAATTGTAGGAAAGGTGTGTTGAAGGAAAGACATCTGTGAGGGGAATATTCTGCTAAAAAGCAGCATCTCAAAGTTGCCTCATATAATTCTTATTCAGGTATACACTGTATACAAACTGGCCACATGAGGAAAAAATGATTCACATTGAGAAAATGGTTATATAGCTTATGTATCTCAAGGATACATAAAATGTGCTTGGAGAGAATAATTTGATGTAAACAGAAACTAAAGTAAAAATAAATAAAATCCACCGGCTACCCTTTAAAGAAGTACTCCACCAATTAGGTTTTGCAAGATTGAACTGTGTCTTGTCTTTTTTACTCCATTATTCTTCCTCTTCAAGACTTGACGCTTACATTGAGCCTCGAACATACTTTGAGTGTCTGGCTCCACGCTCCGTTCCAGTCGGTAGCGGCAACGCACCAAACCGTTGTTTTCCAGGAGTTCAAAGCCATTTGGCAGCTGATCTCCTCCCTCAGGGGACTTGGGATTTGGACTCTAGTTCAAAGATTTGAGACTTCTCTCGGACTCCAGCTCAAAGATTTAGGCCTTGACTGGACTTGTGACCAAAGACTTGTGATCTGTAAGCTCACGTCTCTCGCAGTCTTCAAACCCAACAAACACAGATTGATTTTGGTGTGAGAATTCACCTTTTATTTCATATATTACACATATTATAAATATTACATACATGTATTCACACCTTTCATGTTTAGTATTGCCTGCCTTATTTTTGAAAAAGTCACTTCTCCTGTCGTTTCAGTTCCTGCCCTTGTTTCTGTCCCTGTCAGGCCTGCTCACCAGACCTGTGCTCACCTGTTCCCACTTCCCCTTTAGTCTCTTACTACATGAGGATCCACTTCCCCTTTAGTCTCTTACTACATGAGGATCCACTTCCCCTTTAGTCTCTTACTACATGAGGATCCACTTCCCCTTTAGTCTCTTACTACATGAGGATCCACTTCCCCTTTAGTCTCTTACTACATGAGGATCCACTTCCCCTTTATTCACTTACTACATGAGGATCCACTTCCCCTTTAGTCTCTTACTACATGAGGATCCACTTCCCCTTTAGTCTCTTACTACATGAGGATCCACTTCCCCTTTATTCACTTACTACATGAGGATCCACTTCCCCTTTGGTCACTTACTACATGAGGATCCACTTCCCCTTTATTCACTTACTACATGAGGATCCACTTCCCCTTTGGTCACTTACTACATGAGGATCCACTTCCCCTTTATTCACTTACTACATGAGGATCCACTTCCCCTTTGGTCACTTACTACATGAGGATCCACTTCCCCTTTATTCACTTACTACATGAGGATCCACTTCCCCTTTGGTCACTTACTACATGAGGATCCACTTCCCCTTTATTCACTTACTACATGAGGATCCACTTCCCCTTTGGTCACTTACTACATGATGATCCACTTCCCCTTTAGTCTCTTACTACATGAGGATCCACTTCCCCTTTGGTCTCTTACTACATGAGGATCCACTTCCCCTTTGGTCTCTTACTACATGAGGATCCACTTCCCCTTTAGTCTCTTAGTACATGAGGATCCACTTCCCCTTTAGTCTCTTACTACATGAGGATCCACTTCCCCTTTGGTCTCTTACTACATGAGGATCCACTTCCCCTTTAGTCTCTTACTACATGAGGATCCACTTCCCCTTTGGTCTCTTACTACATGAGGATCCACTTCCCCTTTGGTCTCTTACTACATGAGGATCCACTTCCCCTTTAGTCTCTTACTACATGAGGATCCACTTCCCCTTTGGTCTCTTACTACATGAGGATCCACTTCCCCTTTGGTCTCTTACTACATGAGGATCCACTTCCCCTTTGGTCACTTACTACATGAGGATCCACTTCCCCTTTGGTCACTTACTACATGAGGATCCACTTCCCATTTGGTCACTTACTACATGAGGATCCACTTCCCCTTTAGTCTCTTACTACATGAGGATCCACTTCCCCTTTAGTCTCCTACTACATGAGGATCCACTTCCCCTTTGGTCTCTTACTACATGAGGATCCACTTCCCATTTGGTCTCTTACTACATGAGGATCCACTTCCCCTTTGGTCTCTTACTACATGAGGATCCACTTCCCCTTTAGTCTCTTATTACATGAGGATCCACTTCCCCTTTGGTCTCTTACTACATGAGGATCCACTTCCCCTTTGGTCTCTTACTACATGAGGATCCACTTCCCCTTTGGTCTCTTACTACATGAGGATCCACTTCCCCTTTGGTCTCTTACTACATGAGGATCCACTTCCCCTTTGGTCTCTTACTACATGAGGATCCACTTCACCTTTAGTCTCTTACTACATGAGGATCCACTTCCCCTTTGGTCTCTTACTACATGAGGATCCACTTCCCCTTTGGTCTCTTACTACATGAGGATCCACTTCCCCTTTGGTCTCTTACTACATGAGGATCCACTTCCCCTTTGGTCTCTTACTACATGAGGATCCACTTCCCCTTTGGTCTCTTACTACATGAGGATCCACTTCCCCTTTAGTCTCTTACTACATGAGGATCCACTTCCCCTTTGGTCTCTTACTACATGAGGATCCACTTCCCTACTCCGTTGTCAGATTATCGTTGCTGGACTCTTGTCAACTGTTGGCACCATTTCATTCAAATACTAAAGTTAGCTAGTATTCTCTTTATTGTGACAACATGTAACCGCTCTCCTGATCTCTAAATTCTTTCTTCATATTGTCAAATGGTCGGCCTCTTCTTTCTCTGACTTACTCTGAACGCACAAGTATGCACACACTAATCTGTGGGTTTCCTGGTGACCGTGCCCCATCTGACTGACGGGCCTCGCTCTGTAAGAATCAGTGGCTCAAGCCGAGATGTCAGGGAGGAGAAGCAGCATTCGCTGAAGTCAGCACTCTCTATGGCTGTGTTTGAAATATTAATATTAACATAATTTCATACTAAGTATAACGTATAACTGAGTAAGTGGTGCATTCGCACGGCATCGTATCTGAATGTTGTGTCCTTGAATTCTCAGCTGCCCCACAATGCATTGCGTCTTTAGGTAGAATCTTACTGAATCGTTCCTTTCGTAGGCAGGAAGTGTGCAGATTTAAAACGCAGTCAAATCTCCATCTCTCTGTCACTAGCTTCCTCCTGTTCCCCCCTCTCTCACACACACACACACACACACACACACACACACACACACACACACACACACACACACACACACATGAAAAAGACACACACGTCATTTTATAATCAGAAGCACTTCGACATGATTTGATGGTCAGAAGAAAACCTGCTCTCTGTTTTACTGAGATGCTCTTACTTCAGTCACGGTGATTAGTTGCAGTCTCCCTCTACTGGCACTGAAGCCTCACTGCAGCAGGCGGTCTTGACTGAGCGCTACTAAACCACCATCTAAGGTGGGCTTTTATGTGTTCTTTACATATGAGGACAGGAATGACCGTTAAAATGGTTTTATGAATCACATCTGAAAAGAAAGGACTAAATGTTTAGGGAAAGACAAATGGATCGAGAAAAGCCGTGTTGAACTACAAAAGTAAAGATATGTAAAAGAATAAGTGAGAAGGACATGATATGCACCTTGTCCGTGCTGAGCCTGAGCTGGCAGGTCAGAACTATTTGTATTTTTAACCTGCAGAGAGGCTTAGCAGGTTGAATCCTGTCACGCCAGGTTCCCCATATTCATGATGGATGCCCTGTTCCCCTCCGGCTCCAGGCATGTAGACGGGGCTCAGTGGAATTCCTCTAACTGCTATTCACAAGTCCTCCTTTTTCACGACATATCCATTCTCCACCTACACCCTTCGGTCCCACTGTACCTGTCTTTGCAATGATCCATCCATCCCCATTATCCATCCTAATGTGGCAGATACCTGCCGGTTCTCAGAAGGCCTGAGGAGGAGATTTCTCTCTGATTGAGTGCGACAGAAAAGTAGGGGATGTGGAACATGGGCCTTGTTTAAAATGTAATACGTTCTATATCACTTCTTCCTACAAATATGACCGCCGTCAATGCAACTTTCTTTTAATCTCTATGTCGTGCCGTGATTCTTAAAATTAAGACATTTTCCTGAAGTAGTGGAGAAAGGGATATGAATGTTAGTTAGTCCTGACTGGCAGGTGGCACCTTGCATGGTAGCTCCTCCCATCAGTGTGTGAATGGGTGTGAATGGGTGTGAATGGGTGCATTATGACAAGTAGTGTTAAATCACTTTGAGTGGAAGACTAGAAAAGATCTATACAAGTAGAATGTATTTATGCTTCCCAAGCGTTGTTGATATGAATTATGTTTTTATCTTGTACTTTTAATTTAAGGCTCATCGTGACATGATGTTTATGAGTGCAAACAGCTGTTGATGTCAAATGATTATATCAATAACAACATACTTTTACATTTACACATGTTTGCTGTTATGCTGTCATATAGACAAGAGTGTACACAGTGTTTTTGTAAATGTAGGTATCATTATGCCATGTTGTGAATTGAATTAATAGTAAACATATAAGTTGTCATGAACAATAAAGAAAGGATGTCTCATTTTATTGAATGCCTGAAGCCTCGACTCCTCTCTCCTCGCCTCTCTTCCTCGCTTCCTCTGCTCGCGTCGCCTTTTGGCGGGACTACGACGCTAGGAGAGGAGGAGAGGAAAGGAAAGGAATGGAGGATGTTCAAACTGGATATTGAGAAAAGTCCCTCACGTTACAGCTCATTTAATTCCTGTCGTAGAAAAGGCCTATTTATGATGTGTACAAGGCGCATGTGTGGATTATGAGAAAATGGGTCCCTGGGCAAAGGCAAGGAAAAGGACCAGGCGCCTCTCCTAGAAGATACTCTGTGGTGTAGTGTCATGTGCCCATTTAGTGTCTCTTTAAATCTCTTTGTCCTCATTTGAGTTGTCTTTGAATTACATTTTGTAGGTTAAGGCTACAAATACATTAAGAAATTATTTTAAGAAATGACAGAGAAAATATGTTTTCATACATGGATGCCCACACATTCAGCGTAAAGATAGTAGTTTGATACATGGGTATTCCCATGAGCAGAATTCATATCAATTTAGATTTTCGGAGAAATTTTAGTTATGATACATTTTGACAACTCAACTATTCATGATATATTGTTATATCATTTTATCACGATATGGAAGACAATAAATTATCAGATTGAACAGGAGATTCAAACTGATAATTTATTGTCAGATTAAACCATCGACATGGGCTAGCGGAGATGGGGATCGAACCGCCGCTCATCTGACTCACCACTGAGCCACAGTCGCCCACTGTGACTACGTCCACTTCTTATATACAGTCCATGTACGCAGCCATTGCTGCCGGTCAACAGTCACCAAAGCTTCCAGTCCGTATTCCTTCATGTTTACTCCTCGTGTTTCAGTGTAAATATGGACTGGAACCAAATATTCAAACTCAACAATGTATATACATATTTGAACCTCATAGAGGTCACACAGTCCTGCAGTGTGGCATACTCCAACTGACACTGACTTTTTGTGTTTAAAAAATAAATGGTCAGAGGTTTATTTCTTCTACATTAATATTTGCACAACGACTCTTCATCAAACTGATCTAAAATGACTCACCGCCACTCTTTGGTTCAACACAGCTCGCCGTAGAGAATCAGAGTGTTCACAGAGCACATGAGAGGAGAGACGCTCGCAAACAGGCTCAGGTATAAATACAGTGCGTGAAGGCTTGGTTTATTTGTTTTCTAACGAAGCACCAATCCAATCTAATAAGTGATTTGGTGTGCCGCGCCGCCATATCTTTTGGCCCAGACACCAGCATCAGCAATAAAGGAAGGGATTTATGACGGAGAGAAGACGGAGGCATTGCAGAGAAGTGAGTGTCCGCGTCTCCGTTTGAGAAGCTGATGGCAGTGTGGGTGGTAACATCTAGGAGGCTGAGGTGTGGCTCAGAAGGGGGAGAAAGGGGAAGGGGGATGGGGAAGATTGGACGGAAGCAGGGGTGGAAAAACACTTAGAGAGATTAAACACAGTGGGATGAGTGAGGACTTTGTTTGTATGTGCATGTCTGCAAACGTGTGTGTGTGTCTGTGTGTGTATGTGTGTTTGTGTGTTTGTGTGTGTTGAGACAGGGTTTTGGACCGGTTTCAGGTCCTGCCTGGCAATCCATTACGGATCAGTGGTGGGTCGGCCCCGTTTTTTTATTATGTATGGAATCTATCATTAATGGACATCTAGAGGACTTCATCGGTATTCAATGAGAAAGACATCACTCCGCTGTCAGCGCTAACAGTGTTTGCCTCAGTGGCGCTCGCTGTTGTGGAACCTAGGAAACGGTGTTAAACTACTATTATTGGGATAAAGCGTGATACTGGGCCTGGGTTACTGCATTCATCACACATGGGGGCACCAGTGGGAACACACAGCGGTTCACCAGAGTGGGTGGACTTAACGGGAGCGTGTGTGCATGTATGCATTCGATCGGACCAGTTTGATACATCGAGAGAGAAAAGGAATGAAGAGTGAAATGAAAACACAATGGAAGGATATCGGAGAAACTGAGTGGTATACTGGTTTTACTTACATGAGTTCATTCACACCGAACACAAAAAAGTAAGTAGACGAAAAGCAGGTTTCTCCTTTCTAGCCCCGACCGTCCACAAAAAGTAACTGTCGCTGCCAGATGTTGTCAGCCTTAGCTAGCTAGCTAGCTAATTCAGTTAACTGTATAAGAAGTGGACGTAGTCATCGTGACGTCACCCATTGGTTTGTGGACCACCGCTTTGAAGTCTTGAGTTTGCGCTTTGGCCATCACCATCATTGATTACGACCATTGCTTTGTTTTTTCCAGAAGTTTTTAGGCACTTCCTCAAGAATGGTTGCGTTGAGTTTTTGATTGTGAAAAGATTAATAAAAAACACAACTCTCCAAACCTTCAATGCCAAGTCAACCCTTACTAGAGCCACTAGACACTGCTACAACATGAGTTTGTTGCATTACTGTCTTACTGGTGATTGACAGGTCGCTGCTGCTACCAGAGACGTTTACACCGTCTCTACGTCACTCCTCCACATTCCAAATATGGCAACGTCTATTCATTGGTTGCAAATAAACAACAACATGGCAATAGTCGTAATCCAAGATGGCGATGCAAAATATCCGAACTCGAGTCAGTCCACGAAATCAACAGGAGACGTCACGATGACTACGTCCACTTCTTACAGTCTATGATTACGTTATGTAAGAGAGTCCATGAAGGACCATGGTCTTGCCTCAACCCAACCAACCGCTTCACATTGTTAACCGTGTCATTGTGCGTTTCTGCAAACGTGATACGAGGCTGATATGAAAGGTCTTCATGAAAATGTTTCCCGGTCCAGAAATGTCGATAATAATCCCGTGGGTGCAGAAACAATGGAAGTGTTGTGCTGCGTTTTTTCCGCGTGAGTAGATTACATGAACGTCAATGCAGACTTTGGGACGCTGTGTTGCTGAAGCCAATCAGTGTTGAGATGCTCCGCCCGTCATCACGGACGTCCCGCCGTTGTTAAGTCAAACTGGCTACTGGTCCGCCTCTAGTAGCGCTCGCTGTGTGCAGCTACAGACAACATTATGGACCCAGACATGAGGGCGTCTGATGGTTCGATGTTTGTGGGACTTCCACAACAAGTACAAAGAGAAATAGTGGTGAATGGCAGAAATTATAACTTATTCCATGGAGATAGGTCACACCCCCTCTCCGGCGCGTCTCGCGAATGAGTCGAATAACCACAAATAGTCCGGCGAGGAAAGTCACGCGAAAAAGTGTCGCAAAAACGGTTTCGCCAAAGTCCTAAAATCCTTTTTAAATCAATATTTTGCATCAAACTACTGATATTTTAAGTAGTGCAAGCAAGATAAATAACAGCAGGCAGGTTATCATTGTGAATTGAACCCCAGCAGGGCGAGCAGGACTTCCACATCCTGAAGGCTGACTGTACATTATACCTCACTTGATAGTCATCACAGTTATCCTGCTCTAAATCTTTTTTGACATTGCATTACCTTACATTCAGTTAGTGACTTGCAATTTCTGTCATTTAGCTCTTGGGGGTTGAATCCACTTATTGTAAGTGCACACGGATAAAGATTGTTATTCTCTCTCCGGCAGGTCAAGGAATAGAATGAAAAACTGTCATTCATATTATATCCCCAGATAATTTAAGTGAAGTATAAAACATGGTTAAATATGCACATGGGCCCATACAACATCAAAATAGAAACAAACGGATAAAATAAAAGATTTCCAGTGGGTAATAGAAGTGCACACCAAAAACAGCCCTGCATCCAATCGCTCATTTTATTTTCTGATAACTGCCATAGAAATACACTCTCCCCTTATGCACCATCGCTAACTCTCCTCAGACATTTATTCATTTGGTAAAATCCTAATTAAGTTTATGGGCGCGTTTTCCTCACAGCCCTTTTAACTTAATTTTATCTAATCAATTTATTTGATAGTTTAATGGCTCAGCTGGGCTGCTAGTGACACAAAGGGAACATTTGAGAAAGCCTTGAGCATTTAATTAAGTTCATAATTTTACCATTTTGACTACTTGATACTTGCACTGTCCACCTGCTCGAATATATCTGCTATTCCTTGTCTTGGCAGAATCCTGCTCTTGAATGCTTTTCTTTATTTATTTGGTTCCTCACTACCACCCTTTTCCTTTTGGCTCCCCACACCATGTGAACTCTACTGTTGAGACTCAGTCTATCTCTGGACAGGTCAAGGTAGGAGACCTCCATGTTGAAAAATTTAAACTTAAAAACTGAACTTGGTGTATCCTTTGCCATATATACACGACATCGTCATCTGGCGACACGGAACAGGCACAACACAACGTCCACATTCTTGGTAGATCACTTTGTAACGTGAATGGAGAATTGTATTCTCTAACACAAGTTAAAGAGTACATCTTAATAATCACAAGATCATTTAGACAGAATAATAAATGATTGCTCTCATGATAATATTCCAACATTCGTAAAATACTTCCTCATTGTGCTATGCAGGGTTTTTGGCATCCAACAAGCTTTTGAACTCACGGATCTAATATGTAATGCGTCTGCATCGGTGAGAGCCGTGACTGGAGTATTAATATTTTCGGGAGTTGTCTGACCCTTAAATTCACCATTCTTCTAAATGAGATATGTCTATAGAAAGGTATATATAGACATAGGAACGGCTGGAGGGAATTTCTTCAAATCAGTTTACATCCACGCCTGTCCAAAATGTTCATAATTTCTATCCTTTAAGACAGGTCGATAGAGATAATTAGCATAAACGTCACAAAGTCACAGTGACCTTTGACCACCAAATTATAATCAGTTCATCCTCAGATGTTAAGCGATCCCTTCCAGGCGTTCCTGAGATATCACGCTCACAAGAAAAGCACAGACGGACCAACATTTTTTATTTACTTTTCAGAGCATACACTATACAAACATGAAGCTGACATTCACACACATCAAACAGCCTTGAAGTTTGTCCCAGTCTGTTGTTGCCTGCATGAATATTGCAGTGGTGATATGACAACAGGACAATGGTGTGTGGAGAGAAACAGTACAATGGAAAACATTTGGAGTGGCATTTACTTCTTTTTTTTAAGATATATGTGATTTCCACACAGAAATTGTATTTTTTATTTAGGAAATCCAGTTAAGTTTACTTACCAGTAAGAATTGTTTTTTATCAAACATATTTCAGTAAATCTTTCTTTTAACTTTATTTCTTAGACATACAAATGTACTTCCTTTCATTGTAATTTTGACTCAGGCTGCTTTTGCATCTAATTACAAAACCCCATAAAATTATTTGATATTTCATGGTTATTTGACAAGCTTTTATATTCTTCTCTTGAAAAATATGAAGTAATATTTACATAATATGTCATCCATCTACCACTACTCTACACCACTATTGAAATATAATTGTGTTGCTTTTTTTAATCTGGGCTACTTTTTATCCCACAAAACATGAAACAGAAGCTGCACCTTTGTTTGAAAACACTTGGAAAGAGGTAACTGCTTACAGACAGACACCAATAATAATTGAAGTGGCCATTTAATACAGTCTACAGATGCAATAATGCAACAGAAATAAGATGCTCACAGCAAGACATTGGTCAAATGCTGGGTAAGTATTTAGGTAACTGATTAATTTACTTTTACATAAAAAAAAGTAAAGGTAAGTTAGCTATTATGTAATACATTTCTTTTAGAATTCTCTGTCTGAGCTAACCCTAGTTAATCTCTTTCATGTATAAAAAGTAAATTCAGGTCATTGACATAATCATTTTTTTGTCAAAGCAAGCCTCGTGTTACCAAACGATTATCAGAGAACACCTCACATTGACTACCGTAAAAGTCGGGTTACAAGCCGCTCCTACCTCCAGTCAGTGTCCCCGCTGTAGCAAGCTAGGAGCAGCGCTAGCTAACGCTGCTGCTAGCTAGCGCTGCTACTGCTACTGCTACTACTGCCCGCGTCCCCTCTGCCCAAGTCGGGTGTCGAGCCCGGTTCTGCTACCTTTGGTGGTTTTCGGGGAGCTAGCGGAAGTTAGCGGGAAAGTAACGGAGCGCTAGCAGAAGCCCAAGCGGGCTACAGCGGGGAGCTAACGGGGACACTGACCGAAGGTAGTAGCGGCTCGTAACCCGACTTTTACAGTAATGTTAATTGTATGTGTTCTTAAAAGAGAACAATGGCGGGGGAAAGCAACAAATAATTCAAAAATATTGAATGTGTTCAAATTTATTCTCTGTGTATATACCATAATTTGACCACAATTATAAAAATGTTCAACTTCCCAAGGCTGAGTGAAACCAACAGGCGTCTCATTTTAGTCCCTGCAACCTCTTTGTCCAAAACATATTCAGGAATTTGGTCGTGGTTCACTCCAGATATATTCTTCTGAACTTTAATCTGTGACAAAAGACAATAAAAAACCAACACGATCAAGAGGATGCATCTTGCTAAAACCATTGCAACACACAGATTCAAACCTATACCTGTGTGTGTATTAAGAATACACACATGAGAGCGTTGTGTGTGCGTGTCACCACAGAGCTCACTTTACCAAAGTGATACGGTGTGTCAGGTTGTACTGTCACTACAGTAGTTTAGTTAATATTACTTGGAGTGAAGGATCACATTTACTGATTAAAAAGCGGATACATTATTACAGACAAACACCAAATAATACATTAAATAAAAGGGGACATTTTAAAGTACTTTTTCTTCAGTGTATTCACCACCTTCTCCAATAAAGGAAGACAAAAAGGAAAGGATGAAAAAGAGGAGTGTGTGTGTGTGTGTGTGTGTGTGTGTGTGTGTGTGTGTGTGTGTGTGTGTGTGTGTGTGTGGTCTTGGTGGAGGTCCTCAGTGGTGAAAAAAAAGAAAGAAAAAAGATGAGCTGTTTCGGGTGAACGTATCGATTGTGGCTCGGCTGAGGCTAAAAACTATTAAAAATACCATCAGGTCGCTTATAAGAATGGGCTTGGCTCAAGTTTTATCATGGCACATTGTTACCTTTGAGGCTATTGCACTTTGTGACAAGTCATACAGCAAGGACCTAGAGGTTTTTCAATTATTCCAACCAATTTGGAATAATGTAACTGTGACCTGAAGCCGTTTACGATGAAGGCGTTATTACAGGGGAAAGCAAAGACGGAGTGCAGACGGAGGCAAAATGCAGAGCAGGGTGCATTTTTTTTACCCTTGGATTGCCCTAATTATACAGAGCATTGATTTTACAATGCATCCATGGATTGATTAGAAGAGCCCTGCACCTCCCCTCAGGAGAAAGGGCGCTTCGCTCTCTGGTCTCCTGCTCACTCTTCTGCTCTCCGCTCGTCCTTTGCTCCCTTCTACTTTAATTGCATTATTTCTTCTCTTTTCCTTTTCTAATTATTGTATCCTTCATCTACCTATCCATTCTTTCCTTTCCTGTGCCCCTTCTTGATGATCTCTATTCTGATACTTCCTGATTGCACAGTTGCACACACCTTTTACCTTCTATTTGACTTTTAGAGTATAGCTGACACAAGGGCTTCACAGCGACCCCGTCATAGGTGGGACCACATTTCAGTGGATTTGTCCCGTTGGTAGATCCATTGCAAGACAAACACAAAGACAGATGCATTGCACATGATCAGGCTGTTTGGGGCTCTTTTTTTTTCATTATATCACTGCAACAACACGTTCCTGTGGGTACATGCTGTACAACATCAGGAGAATACGCCCCCTTCTCACTCAGAAGGCGGTACAGGTTCTGGTCCAGGCTCTGATCATCTCACGCCTTGACTACTGTATCTCTACCTGCTAGTGCCATCTGACCTCTGCAGCTCATCCAGAATGCAGCAGCTCGACTGGTCTTTAACCTAAATTCACCCACACTGCTCCGCTCCTCCGCGCCCTTCACTGGTTACCAGTGGCTGCAGTATGCCCTTCAAAACATTGGTACTTGCGTACCGTGCTGCAAAAAGATTCGGTCCAATCTACATCCAGGACAAAAAAAACGTACACCCCAGCCCGTTCACTTCGGCTTGTAGCTTCGTCACTGCGAGCTAAACACTCAACAAAGTCACAACTGGTTGCTGTCCTGGCTCCTTAATGGTGGAATGAGCTCCCCATTGACATCAGGACAGCAGAAAGTCTCTACATCTTCCGCCGCAAACTAAAAACTTATCTTTTTTCCGACTACACCTTGAATAAAGATAATAGCACTTTTGTAGCACTTAGATGGCACTTACTTATAGCACTTTGTAGTTTGGCTTTGTTGAAGAAATTGTACTTTCTTGATTCTTGTTGTTCTGAGTTTGTACTCATGGTTGAATGCACTTATTGTAAGTCGCTTTGGATAAAAGCATCAGCTAAATGAAATGTAATGTAATAGATGTTGATAGATGGATGTATGGAGAACAAGAATGTCTGTCCCAAATTACCAAATCACCAAATAAATGTAAGTTATTAGGCTTCATCCTCTGGGGAACATACATGTTATGAATTGAGTCTATGATGTTTGAGTTGAGTTTGAGTTTGAGTGAAAATGAGTTGAGTTTGAGTGAAAATGTCTCAACAACTATTGAACGGGTTGCCATGAAGTTCTTTCCCACAGGAAGAATTATAACTACAGTTAAACCTTAACTTTTTATCTTGCAACATTATCGAAAACATTTTACTTTGTCCAATTTGTTTTATCTCTGGCTAAATAATACTTCTAAAACAAATGATCTTTCCCACCAGCTTCAGCTGTACTGTTTAATGCTAATTTGATCACGTTAACCTAAGGTATTGAAGGTGCTAAACAGTATACCTTCTTAACATTGTCACTGTGAGCATGTTAGCATGCTGGCATTAAGATACCAAAGCGCTGCTATTCCTAAGTACATCCCCTTTAGACGTTTACTCTTGTTATAGGGGTACACCTCTAGCTTCGGTTCTGGACGTGTCAATATACGCTCGTCACACACATAGTGTCTCTTCAACATAAAACTGTGTCTTCACAGGAAGGTTATGTTCAGGCAATAAAACCACTTAGTTAGGATCCAGGAAGAGATTGACGTTCACATGAATCCCGTTAACGTGAAATAACAAAATGTTGACTTTAAATTCCACATGGGACACGGACAGTGGTCTCCTGGGTGAAAGTCCTGTGTTTCTTCCACACTCCCTCCTCAGTCACACTGGGCAGACCATCGCACACTTTAGATGACGTCAGTTGCTCTGAGCAATACTGATGCGGGTAAGTTCACTCATGATGTTGGTTTGTCCTGTTTTATTGTGACGTCCTTGTCCCTTGTGATTGTTCGTGGTTGTCTGTTGATTGTCTGCTGTGTCCCTGATTGTGTATTCCCTTCGCCTGTGCTGCCTTCATTGTTTCCACTTGTGCCTCGTTACCTTCCCCTTGTATTTAAACCCTGTTTGTCTCCTCTCCCCTTGTTGGATCCTCCTGTTTGTTCAGATGTCCCGTAAGTCTCCTGGCTTGTTTCCTGTTCGTTCCCCTTCCCGGTTTTCGCTCCCGGCTTTTGGATTCCTGTTTTTCTGTTTGTTCCTCCTGCCTGTTTTTGATCCCTGTTTTTGGATTCTTGGCCTGTTTTAAGCCTCACCTGAGTCTGTTTGTATATTAAATTTACTTTGAACGGTTTGTTGGGTCCACCTTCTTTCCAGGTCCTGACACGGATGCTAAAGGGGTCGGGATCAGACGGCGAGGGGCTCTGACAAGCGTCTGTATTTGAGGGAGTGAGAGCGGTTTAAAAGTGTTCTCTGGCCTTCAAGCCTCTTTCCCCTCTTTCAGTCCGCCTCCGCCTCTCCGTCCGTCCTCTTTGGTCCTCCTCATCCACGCCCTCCCTTCTTCTCGTCCACCCTTCACTCCCTCCACCCTCGCTGCCTTCCTCCTCTCTCACCCTCTCCATGTGCAATAAGGTGCTCCTGTCAGGTGGCAGGGAGCTGCTGAAGGGAAGCCAATACATAATGAAAGACAGAAATGCCGAGATGATGATGTTTATCTTATAATGAATGGATGAATATAGAGGCACAGTCAGATTGGAAGGATCAATTGCTGTGGGCAAAAAAATAGTAGTGCAGGAATGAGAGAGAGGAGTGTTTAAAAATCAATTACACAGTAAATATGACACGAGTCAGCAACGACGCCCTCGGGGGAACTCAGGAAATATGTTCCTGCCCGCGCGTCGGTAAATCTGCTCTCCCTACAAATGAATTACTAATTTTATGTACAGGAGTGGGAAAAAAAACACCCTGTGTGGATGCGAGTGTGCTGCTTATGTACACAAGCTATAATTCCCACAAGAGAGTATTATTAATTGATGAGGTGGAGTGAAGGAAGTTTTTTCTTTTCTTCTCTGCGGAGGAGCCGGGCGCAGACCCGGCGTTGCCTCTGATCTTTGGCGGTGTCAGCAGGTCGGCGAGCCAAAGGGAAACACTGCAGCAGCTGCGGCTTTGAAAGCAGCCTCAAAGATTGACCTGAGGAGGCTGGGGGAAGGGATGAGAGGACAGGCGAGAGATGAGGGAAGGCCAGGAATAACTGTCCACGGGGAGACATTGGGTGGGTTAATGTGGGAACAGAGAGCATGATGGGAGGTGAAATTAAAAGCCGAGACAATGGGATGACAAGACATATTTGTGGACGTGGCAGCAGCACTTGGGAGGTCCACGAAGAGCTTTGAGACATAAAAGGGAAGAAACAAGGAGACGCATGGACACTTTCTTCCCTCTGATGAGTTCCCTCTCTTGTAGAATAAAACATCCATTTGCTTCCATTATAGATAGATTTTTACAGCTAAAGTGTTAAACATAAATGTGTGTATATATTCCACTATTTACATTGTTTGCAACTTGCAGAAACACTTGGCTTTTTATTACTGTTGTGGGCCATTGGTGCTTTTATGTAAACTAGTGCAGGGCCCGTTCGTGGCATGGCCGATTGCTTTAGATCTATACTATTTGATTTGTTGAGCCCAATATCACAAATGTACCTTTTGAGGGCTTTACAATCTGCACCACATGATACTTCCTATGTCCTTGATCCCTCACATCAGAAAAGTAAAAACTGCTAATTCTAGCGTGAACTTCATTCCCATCTATGCCCTGCCTTTATTTGTCCAGCTAGTTGTTCTTAGCTGTTATGTGTATATTTATGTTTAAATAAAAACTCTTGGGCCAATGAAGCTGATTCTGAGAACATTTTACCACGTTCATTTATTCATACTTCATATTTATACTCATACCCTTTATGACTTCCCGACATTGTAAGTGGCCCCAACACCATTGGTTTTCTTTTTTCAAAAAGCTCAATAGGAATAACTCCACATCTTGGTGAATACACTCCACAATCACTTTATTGTTAATTGCGCAGTAACTGAGACTCAACTAACTTTAAATGCGGACACTAATTTGTGCGTAGCACCACAACACAAAAGAGAAGCACAACCTAAAATAGACAGCATGACAGACTGTGTGTTCAGTGGACTGAACGCTGCGCTGTGTGGTCCATCTGAAGCTATACATCCAGCACATCATTAGCACAATCGCTGCATCTCTTCCCATTAATACGTAAGGATCATTTCCTCCCCAAGAAACTATAAAATACAAAGTGACACACCCGCAGAATCACACAAACACACTGCCAGTCATTGTCTCTCTCTCTCTCTCTCTCTCTCTCTCTCTCTCTGCATTTCCACCAGCTCTGCACTTCCCCTACGGTCTTCATTCGGGTGGCTGGGCCGGCTTGGCAGGCCAGCTGTATCGGGTCCGGCCCCTAATGAAGAGCATTGATCCTTGTTGGGTTATGAGCAGGCTTTAGTGGCTGCGTTGAGATGTTAATAAGCCTGGCCCTATTCCGGAGGAGCTTTAATTAGCCTGTTGGAAATGTGCTTACGGGGCGCGCTGTCACTCTGTCGTGGCACACATAGCTGAACACGACCACACACACACACACACACATGCAGGAGAGGTCGTGCACAAGCAAATGTGCGCAAGGACACACACACACACACACACACACACACACACACATATACAGTACAGTCACTCATTTCATGGACCACCGAGATGGTGATCAAAACAACATTCCCCATTTATTCAATTAATAGTTTCATTAGCGAGCCAGGCAGTGTGAATTTACTTCCTCGTGCCGCCCACACACACACACACACACACACACACACACACACACACACACACACCCCTCATCCACTTCTACTGTGCTGTATGTACTCTCCGTATGTTCTTTTATTCTTCGTCCTCATTGCCACCCTCCTCTCCTCATTGTCTTCTTTTGTTAACTTTGGTTAAGGGATCCAAAACCCAACTTTGTGTTGCACGCACCTCTTCGTTGTCTAGGAATATTGAGATTATTATTATTGTGTCATAAAGTATGTCTTCCTATATACTGTGTTGGACAAAAACAGAATTCCACCAACGCTGGGCGTGTGGCCACTACAGTGAAGTTGGTCTTGGGTTAGAGCAGAGTCACATGGTTTACCTAAAAGAATTAATACCACAATGTGAAAAAAACCTAAAAAATAAAGTAGCGAAGGGGACTTACATTGGGCATGAGGTCAATGGTCGAGGTCCAAGAGAGTCTCTCCTTGACTTCTTGACTCTCCTTGAGGAGTCTGGTTGTGTGAGCCTCTGGTTTTTCTTCTTCTTTTCCTTCTCCCATTAAACTCATCCTGAAACCTTGGCATTAGCTGTAAAATACAAAATATGAATCACTACAAATAATGCACCTGGTTTGTATACAGTAAAAGTTATGATTGTCTTTATTGCTGAATCTAATCAATATGGCCAACAGTCATATTCTCCAGCAGCAGCATTCATTTTACGACTAAATGGAAGGATTGAAACACATTAGCTTTATTTGTTTGTTGCAACTTCATGGAAAATATATCGCAAACACACATAGACACCTGCATGTGAACTTGGATACGTGAATTAGCGACACTAGCAACACGGCTCTACGGAACAGTGGTCCAGACTGAAATAATTATTGGATGTTCCCAAGACAATGAATCCCAGTGTCTTTATTGATTTGACTTTTCCTGGGGCACAATCATGAGGTTGACATTTGTGTTTTTAATTTTATTGTCTCAACAACAATGGATTGCCATCAGTTTGACTTGATTATAGCTAACAGACATCTCAGATTGTTCTGGTTTCAAGCTGGGTGTCCTGAGTCCCGACAAATACCTTTAAAACACTCAAATGTCCCAGTTTCACCACAATTAAATTATAGTGATATTGTACTTGTCACAATTGTTATGAACGTTTAACATGTTCTGTCCCACTCATGTTACATAACTCAATATGAAGACATAAACAATGCACCATACATTTGAATTCAACAGCTATTTGTCTGTATTTGTCCATTGATATATTTGTCGTTGTCGAGGCTATGACTCTTCTGAGAACCTGTCAGAACGCCAACTGTTAGGCGTCATGCCAAAGAGAAACTTTATTATTTCTAAAAAGCTCGAGGAGGCTTACTCCTTACATAAAGTACCAATGCAATGGATGCAAGTGAAGTTCTGCACACACATCAAGAGGTCATTTTCAATTGAAACGCTGATATAAGAATCAGAATCAGCTTACAGTTTGCACATACATGGAATTTGACTACGGTTTCACTTTGCTCTTTGAACTTTTTCACACACAATATACAGTAAACAAGATAAATATAAAAAAGATTAAAAAAAGACATTAAAGACAGTAGTAAAAAAAAGTGCAGTCTGGTTAATCCTATAGGCTTTGTGGTCTAGACACAGGGAACGCTTTTTAGTAGCTTATCTTCACCACCATCCCAGTTTTTGCCTAATAGGACAACTGTGTCATCAGCGTACATCTGAAGGCTTCACACTACACCCATTCATAGTTCATGCAGTGATGACAGGGGCTCCCATGCAAGGTGCAAAACTGCACCTGCAAAGTGCATCTTGCTTGGCAGTGGACTATATACAATAACTTTGTGCTGAATGCCTTTCCTTGAAATTCCCTCATTCACATTAATTTACTCATACACCATCGCCCAGGCTGCCAACACACTGGGCCCTCATATTTTTAGCGGCTGTTACTTTAAACAATTGGTGTGGATACTCCAGCCTCACTGTGAAACACAACAGGAAGCTGCTGATGCTGCTGAAAACCATTTGTTTCCATCAAACTAGAGACTCTGAGCTGAATTCTATACGTGCGTGTCACTGAGCAACTTTCATACTAATAAGCAGAGCCCCGCCTCCAACACAGTAATCAGTTCCCTCTATATATCCATGAGGAGAACATGTATTTGAAAGAATATTTGAAGAAAATATTGATTGGCTGTAAGTGCTCAATATGTTGCCAATTAAAAGTCCATTTAGTCATATTGCCACAGGGTGGAACAGTTACACATTTCAGTATAGTTCTAATAAGATTAAATATGTTTTCATTGCACAACATCTCATCAGATAAAATCCAGCATAACTCCCGGCAGAAATCAATGAATTGAGGAAAGTACAACTCTACTGACTCACTGCCTTTTTGTTGGAGAACAGAATAAACAGGACAAAGAAATGACTTGTCAAGTGCATGTGTGTGTATATGTACAACATGTCAATGCAATCGGGTGGTGTGTGTGTGTGTGTGTGTGTGGTCAGGCCTCGGTGCCGTCTCCCTCAGGACCTTGACCGAGGGATGTTCTCCTGCTACCTGCTCACTCGGGACACTTTGTAAAAGACGGGGCAGCGGGTGGTTCATCAATGTCACGGACTGAGGCTCTCACTGGCACGAGTCCTGCTCGCCCACGGTCATGGGCGGCTGAGCCCCCATCGGGGAAGGACAAGTCTGGGTTAGGGCAGAGGGGGGGTGCAGGCAGTGTTTGCGCCAACACTTCGGGGAATGCAATGTCACAAGATCACGCGAGAATCGCGAGGATCACATATCACATGGAAATCCATCTTGGCAGGCTTTAAGGGATGTGCTGATGTCCAGCAAGACAGAGCACGGACCAATCAGCTTCCTGCGAGGGGCTACTGACAGCTATGGGCGTGGCTTAAGTGTGTGTGAGACAAAACGGAGGATACTGTTCGTTCAAAACAACAAAGACAATAAAGAAGTTAGAGTAGACTCTGCAATAGCATCATTAGAGTATTTCACCTTTGACAGAAGAGCTCTTTGCTCTACTGGCTTTGTTAAGAATTTGATTGACAGATGGTTCATCCAATCACCTAGCATTTTTTGAGGATGGTCTACAGATGAATTTCGAAGCATCATTTTATTAGCAGCAGGAAGCTCTGTTGTGTAGCCCGAATTGAAAGACTGAAATTAGGACAGAGCCTCAGAGTCTCAGGGGAGGTTTGATGAAATGGACCCGGGTTCAAGTCTTCATCTCCACCATGAGTCCTGCTCAGTAGCTGATCCTGACCTCTGACCTCTTCTGCATCGTACGGGCCCACTGATTTGACCTCCCGGGATTACAGGCGCATTGCAGCTTCATTACCATCGCAAATATGTTGTTCTTTTTTCCAGTGCAAATTGGAAACGTTGATTTATTCATCTTGTAAGAATGCACATGAGGTCGCCGTCTGCGAAGAGTGCACTTCTTGACTCTGCTGGTCCCGGGTCTGTAGCGGGTCTTTGCAGTAGTTGGTATGCTGACCTCAGTGCTGTCCAGGAATAGCTACCTGGACCCCTAGAGCCACATTCTAATAAACAGCCTGTTTCTCTCTAGGACACCATGCATGCAAACCTCCTGTCCGTCATCTTCTCTGTCTCTCCGTCTCTCTCTCTCTCTCTCTCTCTCTCTCTCTCTCTCACTTTATAACAAGCTCAAATTCCCCCCCCATGCAGAAACTCCCTGTAGTCAAAAACAGCTTCGGACAGCAAACCTGAGCGGCCCAGGGCTGCAAGGACATGCTGCCCACAATTCGATGAAGCGTTTATTAATAGACAGCGAGTCTATGTGTGCAATATGCACACCCGGCCTGTATGTGAATTGCTTATGGTTCCTGGAGCGTTGTAGATATAACGCACGGATATGATTACACAAAACAAGGTGTGACATTTCGCTTTGTTTTTCTGTAGTAGTTACCATAAGCTCTGGTGAAAAAATCTGAGTGGGGTGCCCTGGTGCCTCGGAGGCCCACTTAGTGGCCGTGTGGATTTGATGAGAGGGGCCTTTTTGCTTTATTTAGTGAAGTGCTGCCTAATATGATTATGGTCAGCATGCCTCCCTCCACAGCTCAACATGCTGGGAGCTATTACCCAGGTCCCCGATGACCGACCGCCCGACCGCCCCTCCCTCTACCCAGAGAGAGAGACAGAAAGTTACCTTATGGAAACAACACTGCTCAAACATTTCTGCCGGAAAACCTGACATTTGTCGACAACGACGTCTTCAAGGAGACGCACCGGACAAACAGCCCCCGTCTGCATTTGCCGTCCCGCAAAGGTCACATGTAAAAGGATGCTGGCAGTCAGCAGGCCCGATGAGAAAAAAGCGCTGGGCGTGGAATGCAATGGGGTCTATGGCAGATATTGCTATAAAAACTGTGTAATTCACGTCTTCCTTTACTCATAACCAGTAACATATAGACTGATATTTACACATCTGAACACATAACTCACATTATACTCTTTTATTATAACACCACAATTATTTAAATAGCCCTAGTGGTTGCAGAGATATACCTTTTTTAGTTTGGGTATGCAATTTTCGAACAGAGTACGCGCCGCACACACGGAACGAACAAATCACAGGACTGATTCTACTTGCTTATCCCGAACAGGGCATCCGCTATAATGCGGGACGGGACGGTGGTGGGGTGCTGTGTGTCTCTGAGAGCGAACACGATTCAATCTGAAGGGACGGCAGCCAGTGAGAAACAGCAATTATTAAAACATTACAGAAGCCAAAGATTATTGCTCAAAATAAAGGAGAACAAGTGAAAAAGAAACCCTTTTGTAAAATAGTCTGTGGGTCAATTTGTTTTTTTAATCGTCGCCAGTATTTGAATGTTATCTGAACATGTTACACATACATTTTAAAGTATCTGTGGCGGGTGAAACAGTCACATTGATTTCCACATCACTAGTTGGAAGTTCAAAAATAATTCTATACTCACTTCACCTTGCCTGCTAGCTTGTTATCTTTATATATATATATATATATATATATATATATATATATATATATATATATATATATATATATATATATATATATATATATATATATGTGTGTTGTGAATTTCTTTTTAATGATGTCTCTACCCCAGATGTGCAGCCAAGGAATACAGCAGCACACTCTGCAGGACAGAAACAAAGAACAAACCTGAGACGTGAGCGGACGACCTGCTGGCCTCTAACAACACAGCTGATGGGATGAGAACATCGCGTCCAGAAGCCTGTGACTGGACTGCAGTCCCTCAGCCTACAGACGCAGTGCAGGGAGCTGTCACGGCGGAGCCGCTGAGCATGTCCATGCTGCCCCCTGCTGGCGGTGCTCTGCACAGCACCTCCTGCTCACCCTGCAGTGGCCTTCAGGGTCAGAAAAGGTCAGTTGGTATGTTAAACGAGCGGGGAGAGAAGGCCGCCTCGAGAAGAGGTTGTTCAGCATCAAATTGGAAGATGACTTTTCCCTGTCTAACCCTACTCTTTGAAAAAGTGGACTTTTTTTAAATATATATATATATATATACACTGTATATTACAAAACTAGACGTTGTCTTTTTTTTACTGGCCATATATGAAACATTTTACAGATTAGATTAAGTAGAAATAAATGCTTTAATACAACTATAAGCAGTGTAAAGAAAATGTGCAGCTTCGTCTCTACACCTGACTCAGTTTCAAAGAAAACTGGGAGAGCATTTTTAGGTGTGAAAGACCCTCAGGTTTACTGTGTCAGCTGCTTTTGACTTGTTTTATTACTTGCACATTTCAGGATTCAAGATGTTTTTGCTGTCATATGCACAGATAACAGAGTAATTCTATACAATGAAATGCTGGGTCCTCCTAACACACAGAATTACAATAAACTTAAGGTAAAAAATAAATAAAAATAAGGCACAAAATATAAACAATATAACAGTATTGCACAACAAATATACATAATAATATACATTATAATAATATAATAATAATTGATATAATATATATATATATTTATATATTTATAAATATGAACTATAATAACAATTCATCTAATAATATAATAATAATAAATCAAAATAGGATAATAGTGTTAATGATTTGTTGGGGACTGTGCATAAAGTACACCATTAAAACACATTTAAATCTAGTTCCATTAACTTCTAACTGGCATTATATAATATGGGCCGAGTATTCAGGTGTAAGAGTACTGATTTGTTTCTGGGTCTCGATGAAATATATCAACATTAAATATGTTATCCAAAGCTGTGTTGTGTGTGGATGATGACACCTTTGATGCAACAGGGGCCAAAAGCAAATCTTTGACCCCCGGCCAGTGTGTCATAATAAACATATACAGACACTTAGAGCCACAATTGCTGGTCACAATAAGAGATGTTTTTTACTCCACATTGTTGGAGGGCTTGCTCTCTTTACGGCACCATCCCCATCATCAGAGCATGCATTATATTATATCAGACTCAACATTGTACTTTTTTTCTATGTTCCACCACATTGAGCCTTTTTCTTATGTTTGTCCTTTAGGGCAAATGCATGCTATTCTCCTGGTTTCCACTAGGGGCGTTGCTGCTGTAATGGAGCACTGCACAGTATTTGATGCAATGCATCATAATCAATGTGATTACTCATCATTGACCTATCCCAGACTGTGAAAAAAAATCCCAGCATTTATTACACAGAAAATTAGTCCAGTTTTGTTCATAATTAAATATAAGTTGCATTATGTAAACAAACTGTCATTTAAAGGGTTAACATTCTGAAAAGAAATGAATATGATTAGAGCCGATGTTGCTTAACAGATTTAACTCAGTGAAAGATGAAACTAGTTGAAATAGTTACTATTTTGTCGCAGTTTTAGAAAGGGGACATTGTGTTTTTGTTTTTTAATCTTAAAATAAATATGTATTAAAACCAATGATACATCCTTGAATGTGAGAATAGACCTGTATTTAGCATTCTTAAAATATTACATTTTTTTCATTACAACGGTGGCAGTATGTTATGGCAGTATGTTATCAAACAGGAACTTAAAGCAATACAATTCTGAAAATGAATGAATATTTAAGCAATGGCGATCAGCACTGATGTTTTATGCAACTCAAAATAATATCAATATATCATTGTATGTTTTTTTTTTACATAGACAATTTTGTCCTGAAGGAGCAACCTTTTTAAAAGTAACACAGAAGTTCAGACTTTCATTTTACAGTAAATATATATATATATATATATATATATATATATATATATATATATATATGTTGTAAAAAAAAAGGTATTGCACACTGAAAAAGAGTCTATGAGGTATGAAAAGGTGTTCCTCAGACGGAATGGCCTCGTCCATATATGTGTGTGTGGTGAGATAAAGAAGCCAACGGTCAGCATATTACAGGTGAAGTTGATGAGCCGACAGCTCTTGCATAACCCGGCTAATGATTAGAGTGAGGCTCTGCAAACAGACCAAAATGATCAGCACACAGTATTTAACCTTTTGTGAACACGTTTGCTTTGGTCATAATGTCCATTTCTCTTCTTTTTTTTCACAATCCCTCATCGTGTTTTTCTTCTTGTTTAAACTGATAGCGGAGTCTGTAGTCACCAAAAGTTATCTTTTTAGATAACGCCTCATTTATTTATTTAAACATAACATTTCAGAAAATGTGTGTGTGTGTGTGTGTGTGTGTGTGTGTGTGTGTGTGTGTGTGTGTGTGTGTGTGTGTGTGTGTGTGTGTGTGCGTGTGTAGAAGCACGCTTCTGACTTAATGCTGATTGGATAAGGGGGAGATGACGGGGAATCAGAAATAAAACACAAAAACGTGCTTTCAAATCAAGCATAATGTTAAATATGAATCACTAAATAAGACTCAATCAAAGTTAACACTTGAAAAATGTATAAGGAGTATGAACTGCAATTGTTGCATTAAGTCCTAAAACACAAATAAAGATGGATGGGTCAACCAAACACAGGACTTTCACCCAGGAGAACTCTGTTGGTGTCTTTTTATTTAATTTTCACTTTGCAAACATAATAATTTGAACCCGAACCACGATATTTGTTCCTAAAAGCTTTAGCATTTTTGAGTACAAGCGGGAGGTTTGATGGCAGAGTGTACAGTCAGGAGGAGAAAAGGGAGGTATCGACTAGGTGAGGCAGGTAGGTGCTCACCTGAGCATTCCAACAGCTCTGCAGCAGGCGGGGAGACAGACAAATGTGTGGAGTAGCATTTACTCAAGATAAGAGTGTGTGATAGAGACACGAGGCCCCGCCTCTCTGTTTGTCTGCCAGGCCACGCAGGTGTGAGCTGTTCCTCTATACTGCTGCACGGCGTAGACGACTGGCCCTGCAGGAGAAACATTACGTCATTTACCGGTGCAGACCAGGTGGTAACGTTCGGTTTTGCCGAGTGAAGCGGAAGTGGAAGTGACTTGCATTCTCTCTACTGACCATCAGGGGGCGACTCCTCTGGCTGTATTGAAGTCTATAGAAAATTACTCTACTTCTCTCTTGATGTATTCCCTCAGAAAATATTGTAAACATGAGTTTATGTCTCAATCTCTAGTTTGAAGTCTTCTTCAATACAGCATGATGTTCATTTAGTAAATTATGGTCATTTAGAGTCAAACAGCTCATAAAGCAGGGGCTGCTTTAGGGAGGGCTTACTGTGATTGACAGGTCGCTGCCGCTACCAGAGACGTATACGGCATCACTACATCACTCCTCCGCATTCCAAGTATGGTAACCTCCGGTCATGGTTGCCAAAAAACATTATGGTGACGGTCGTAATCTAAGATGGTGACAACGAAATCATCAAACTAGAGGCTTCAAACATCAGTCCACAAACCACCGGGTGACGTCACCATGACGACGTCCACTTCTACATATATATATATATTTATATATATATACAGTCTACAGTGCAGACCAGTCCAGAGCTAAACCCACACTGAATGCTGGACCCCTGTGATCCCCCCCAAAATAAACTGAATTGAATTGAATTGCTACTGAAAATGATTGAATGCTTTTCTGCTCTTTGAAACATCAAAATCCTATTTTCAGGATTACTGAAATTGGATTACTAACCATACAGCGAGTTTGGTGATTATCTCTGACATTTATTTTGATTTTAAAAATAAATGTCTTGTAATTAATCTGTTTCAAATAATTTAATGAATGGAGTGAGCTTCAAGAATAATGTTAATGTTTCTATATACAGTGAATATGCCAGGCTAAGCACCCATGTGCCATCCCCTTTGTTTACCTTTTTTATTCCCCCTGGTAGGCCCAACACCATGAATTGTGGGTTATTCTGCAGAAATGCAGACTAACAGAAAGTCTTCACTAAGGGCTCATAATGTCTGAGAGTGTTCTCAAACTTAACTCAACACCCATTTACTCGTTGTTTTACAAGTGACAGTTGGGCCAAATCCAGACCTATCTCCATGCTGATGAGGACCATGAGATGAGAAGTAAGTGAACCTTGAGTTGAAATAATTTGGTCAAACCACCATCAAGTCATAAAATCAAACACCTGACTCAGTGACGTCCATTATACTGCAATATTTCACAAAGTTAGCTAAACTTAGCACACATCATGTACTTGACTGGTATGACCATTTTATTCGCCCCGTGTCTCTAATTATTTTCTTTCTGTATCTGTTTTTGTTTCTCCATCTTTCTCTTGGTCTCTCAGATTGAGGAGGAATTTCGGAGGATCACACTGAAGCCACTACTGTCCACATTCCTGGGGAAGTTGGACCAATACTGTCAAACGGTGGAGCCCATACAGAAGGGAGGGGGAGCTGTCGGGAAGAACCTCCATGAGACCCTTGACAAATGGAATGAGGCGCGTACAGTTTAGAAGTTTTTGTGTAGAAGCAATCTGATGTCTATACTTGGCTTAATCCCATTTTTCATATTTTTTTAGGACAACAGCCTTGAGTCTCGAAGAGAAGCTGTGATCAGAGGCCACATTCTCTACGTTTATCAAGGTCTACGAGGTAAAGACAATATACCTCTGCCGCTTGGATTTGAAGCCCTGCCTGTATGAAACACCATTGTACAATCCAGCATAGTTGATGGCTTTGTGGAATCATGTATACATGTTTCTCCTGGGGTATTCATGAAATCTTCACTCTAAACCCAGAAAATTCATTTATATTCACTTCACAAAACTGGTTTGATACATTTTAGACTCGATGGATTTTAAACTTGCTTGTGTTTCTGGCATGCAAATGTGTCGCTTTATGATAAAGGTTTATCCATGTAAATGCTTAATGAATTAGCAGCCCTTTTTTAAGTTATGTGCAAGTATCTAAGTCTTAATAAAAAGAATTCCTGCAGATTTATTCTGTTTTTTATATTTTACAGATATTTGATGATGACGATGCTGCAGCTGTCCAAAAGGAAATTCCTACATTTGTCCTTAACAGATTCTATAATCCCTCCAGCGTGTCCTTGGTCTTCCCCGTGGCCTCCTACCAGTTGGACGTGCCTGGGAAACCTCTAATGGGAGGCGTCCAGGAGGCATCCTGATTAGATGCCCGAACCACCTCAGCTGAAGGAGCAGGGGCTCAACTCCAAGCTCCCCCCTGATGTACGAGCTCCTTACACTATCTCTAAGGCTGAGCCCGGCCACCCTACGGAGGAAGCTCATTTCGGTCGCTTGAATCCGAGACCTCGTTCTTTCGATACGAGGTCTCGGATAGGTGAGGGTTAGAACGTAGACCGACCAGTAAATGGAGACCTTCGCCTTCCGGCTCAGCTCCTCTTCACCAAGACGGACCGGTACAGCACCTGTTTTACAGCTGCAGCCGCACTGATCCGCCTGTCCATCTCCCGCTCCACCTTACCCTCGTGAACAAGACGGCGAGATAATGTAACATCCCTGTATCCCAGTAGAACCCCTCCAGTAGTCTTGCGAGGGTAAAGAGCTGGTCCACTGTTCCACGGCCGGGACGGAATCCTCACTGTTCGTCTTGAATCTGAGGTTCGACAAGCGGTCGGAGCCTCCTTTCCAGCACCCTGGTAGAAGCTTTCCCCGGGAGGCTGAGCAGTGTGATACCACGATAGTTCGAGCACACTCTCCGGTCCCCCTTCTTGAGGATGGGAACCACCACCCCGGTCTGCCAGTCCATGGGCACTGTTCCTGACCCCCATGCGACACTGCAAAGGCGTGTCAGCCAAGATCGCCCAACAATGTCCAGCGCTTTCAGCATCTCAGGGCGGATCTCATCCACCCCCGGCGCCTTGCCACCAAGGAGCTTTTTGACTACCTTAGTGACCTTTGCCAGGGATATGGGTGCAACCACCCCAAAGTCTTCAGGCACTGCCCCCTCTCCAGGGGACATGTTGGCCGGGTTTAGGAGTTCCTCAAAGTGCTCTTTCCACCGCCCGACGATATGTCCCCAATCTGGGTCAGCAGTTCGGTTCATAAACAGAATGTGTGGGCCGCTATTCATCAGGGTTTTTGAACCACTCTTAGTCTGGGCTCTCCCCCAAGACCTGTTTGCCTTGGAAGACCTTACCAGGTGCTGATGCCCCGGACAACATAGTTCCCAGGATCACTGAGGTGGTGATTCGCGGAGGAACGATTTAATGGAGGTCATGGACTTACGTCTTTTGGGTGGATGGCAAGGTAATATATAAAAGTTTCTAGCGTGTAGAGTTTTTCTGCTGAGGAAAATTTTGATCTTCTTCATTATGCCTCGCTTGCTAGCAGCGGTGTTCTCGCCACTTCAACGTCAGGGTATCGAGTAAACAACTTCCCATATCCGCAATAATAATAACGGCGGCAATACTGGAACAAAAATCTGTACAAAACAACTGTGTTATTGCACTTCACACAGTTTGGCCTTGCTATACTGTATATCTCAAAAGTGTGTATTGTTAAGTAAACAGATGTAATTACAGCCTGTGCAGGTGTGTGATCACATGCTCATCTGCACATTAACATGAATCAATAACCCTCCAACACACACACACACACACACACACACACACACACACACACATTATCACCACACCCTGCGTCTTGACCTCCTCTCCTGTGACCTGTGTTTGTGCCGTTTGACCTTTGAGAGCGAGCACAGACAACCTGCAGGGATCAGCCCCACTGGGAATGAGTCCTCCTGGAGCCAAGCGACACCAACACTGAACATATAAATCAGCACAGATACAAGCAGACAGCAGCAGGCAGCAGCACAACACAAACACATATGCACACAAGCCCTGGGAAAGCACCCTTGGGTCTCTCTGACGCACACAGACACAAACGTGCACACGCAGGCAATCTCCCCCCGCTGCCGCCGCAGCCACGTATATTTGCCAGCAGCCCCGCGTGACAGCTGGCAGCGAGGCTCCGTGTTGTGCGATGGAACCGCGAGTGAATGATCTGTGTAAATTGGCCTTTTATGGGACTGCAGGGGAAGATGTTTCACACCCTATTTAACTCTTTGTCATTGTTTGGCCCAAAAAAAAAGGGAGAAAAAAAGCGGGGCTCAATCTGCTGGAGATTAAGTAGAGTAATGACAAGTAACAGTGATTCCACATCATCAAGGTACAGTAGGAATCAGCAGAGAGAGAGAGAGAGAGAGAGAGAGAGAGAGAGAAAGAGAGAGAGAGGATTTCAGCAGCTTTCAGCTGGAAGGATGTGAAAGTTTCATATGAGGCCAGTCATGTTGTTTTTAGAAGGCAACTTATTACACCGTCAAGGGGGGAAAGGTCCTCAAAATGTACAATAAAAAAATGCTTTGCCATCTTTCCACCACAGTCATACATGCTATTTGTTTTTGTATATGCATCGGAGACAGGAAGCAACTCAAGAATATATTCTCATGTGTGCAGATCAGAGACCTCCATTAGGAGATGTTCTTCTATTCTTTCTCCAGCTCACTACAAACAAGATTTAAGGCATGAATTGTAAACAGGAAGTGGCGTCTCCCTTTGGTTTGTTGACTGTCGATATGAAGCCTTGAATTTCAGCAAGTTTTTTTCACAACAAGTGAACAGAAGTTACCATATTTAAAATGTGGAGGAGTGACGTAGAGACGGCGTACACGTGGTATACGTCTCTGGTAGCAACCTGTCAGCTCAAAATCCGGTGAAAAATTAGGGAATCGTCAATAAAACATGATTAAAAATATAAATAAAGGATCTATGAACTAATTATTTGGTCCACATGTTCCTGGGACATGTGAGTCTTGTTCTGTGAAGGAAAAGTTCATTAATGTTAAAAGTCAATGTTAAAACCCATCCTGGAAAAAATAGTCACACTATCACTAACACAGGAAGACACACCCACCTTCACTAACGTCAGTGAGCAGCATGAAGCTACACAAGGACCCACGCAACTCAGACAAAAGCAACACAATGAAAGCAACGTAACAACAATCGCTCGGGTGAAAATCATCCGACGTTAGTGTTCTACTGTAACTACACATCTAAAGTGTGGATGGATACCTCAGGAGAACTGATTTCACAAGAACTCCATTTTGAATATGTCTGTTAAGCACAATTGTGAACTGATGTCATGCAGTCTGAGTGACACAGGGCTCATTATATACATCTCCATGAAGTAATATTCAGTAATATTCAGCAATAGCAGAGTTGTGTAAAATGAAAACCTGACGTGATCGTAAACACAAGTCTGCTCCACTGAAGGACGGCAGACCATAATATTTAAGGCTTCAGTCCTGTGGGTTCTGTTCTGTCCCTGGTCCTGAACCAGCAGCCCAGATAGGCCTGACAGGCTGAAACGAAACACACAGATAGGGAAGCGGCGGCCAGGCAGACAGGAGCCAGTCTCTCATGGGGCGCTGGAGATTAGCCCGACTCCTACTTCACATTCCCCAGCCAGCGGAGCAGGAACAGGGGCCCGTCCCAGCCTCCGAAAACCTTTCTTCTTCTCTTTCTTCCTCCTCCTCCTCTATCTGCTCCCCGTCTGTACACTGGCGTGTTTAAAAGTCCACCGAGGTTGAGCTGCAAGAAAGAGATGAGGAGAAAGTTCACATTTTTGCTGGAGGGGGGATCTGACACACGACTGTAGACCAGAGACGTGATGTGTAAGGGGAGGAGGCGGGGGGGCGCCCTGCGTGGCTCCACGGGGGCCACAGAGGTCTGACAGAGGTCTGGAAAAGGCTTGTGGCAGAAAACAAGACGACATCCATCACAGAGAAACAGAGCTACAGAACAATTAAGCTCCTGTGTGAGTTATCAGTTCTTTGACATGTTGTGAAGGGCTCTGCTCTCAGAAAACTCATGTTAGGAAACAATACAATTGGTGGGAAGATGTTATGTCTTATATTGCATATAGAATCAGAGCCAATCATGACATATTGAGGAGGGGTTTTTTTCTATTATTTTGTAGTTCTCCATATTGCAGCCAACGATTTGTGCAGTTGTGGATTACATGGCATATGTAGAACACTAATATTATTATATTAGACCCTCGTCATCAGTGTCATGCTCTGGTCCCTGTCCCAGTGTAACAGGCCATAGTATACCCCCAGTCACCTGGAGTTAAAGGGGCCTAAACTAGATTATCCCCGGGTATATTATGGCCTAGGCCAATTCATACCCCTATGGCCAGATTATACCCCATGGTATCAGTGGTCTTGAGTGATATACACAACAATTACTGAATTTTTTAACATTTTATTGGGGGTTCAGTTTTGTCAGGTAAGTTAAGTGAGAAAGCTAACTGATTTAAATCTTAAAACTATAAAACATAGAATTGTATTACTTCAACCAGAAAAACAGAACAGATATTAGACTTCCACAAATATCAAAGATTACTACGTCCTGAAACTTCAACTTCTAAGACGAGCAAGTCCTTGCTACAATATAAATATTCAAAGTCAAACACTGATAACAACATCAAAATGATCCTGCTTGTTTTCAAGATAAAGTGCATGTTCTGTTGATGACGGCAGATTGAATCTTGCGGGATGGTCAACCAATCCATGGAGTCACAAGCCTTTGTGTGGATGACGATGTCGCAACTCAACAGAGAGTTTATCCCCTGGGGCAGTGGCGCCCGGCCAATAGAGGGCCACAGGGCCTGGCCCCACATTCAGCCACCAAAAAAATAAAAATGTATAATGTTATTAATTATACAAATTATAATAATATTAATAAACTATACAAATTGTCAATATTTGTGTTTTTGAGCTAAGGAATATACCCAGTAATATTTGTAAAATAGGATCTGCCCAAAATACATGCTGTTCCTTCTTGTCCTCTCCGCCCGTGCACCTCTCAGCTGACCCGTGCTGGGGCCATGTCCATTTTGCCCAAGAAAGACGGGTCTAATATGCAGTTTAGCTGATCACTGATTAAAGATATAAATGAGTGAGCTAACGCCGTATTTTACTTTCCAACATGAGAACACCTGGGCCCTGTTTCTCGTACCTGGCTTATTGAGTTAGCAGGCTAATTTTCAGGATAAGATGACGTAGGTCAGGCTTTTCGGTTCTTTGGAGTGCCATTAAAGGTTGCATAAGGAACACAGCAGTCTCATATTCTTCACATCTCAATAAAACTACATAAGTGGAAATTAATGAATATGAGACCACCCTAAAAAATCTGGAGAACAATCAGCAAAATACTGGCTTCTCAGATGACAGGGAAAAACAAATAAAATCCATCAAATTTAAATTAAACACCCTTTGAAGAGCCAGAGCAGAATTTTTGATTCACAGATCTAGAAGAAATTATTATTTCAATTGATCCAGACCAAGCCACCTATTGGCTTTAAGCCTACAAAAAGGGGAGAAGGCTGCTAGTATTATATCTATTGATTCTGGCCAGAAAATATTAACGGACCCTAAAGAGATAAATTTAGAATTTCACTCCTTTTACTCCAAAACAAAGTTCGCTCTGACAAAGCAAAATGTGATAACTTTTTACAAAAGGTGACACTACCAACTCTCTCACTAGATCCAATGACTTAGGGGCCCTAATCACTCTGACCGAACTTAAAGGTGCCATTGCGGGGATGAAAAAGGGGAAATCACTGGGATGGGATGGTATTCCCCCTGAATTTTACCTTACTTTTTGGGATCTGGTAGACCCGTTTCTATTGGAGATGATTAATTGTTCTATTGAAAGGGGTTGTTTTTTAGAAGACATTAACCTAGCCTTAATATCAGTATTACCTAAACCCGATAAAGATCCGACTCTATGCAGCAACTACAGACCCCTGTTTATCCTTACTACCGAGATTAAATTGTTTGCACGCATTCCCGCCTTGAACCTTGCGTGATTACATTAGTTCATTGTGACCAGACAGGCTGCATTAAGACACGACTGGCTTCTGATAACATGCGTCGCCTTTTGCATATTATTCATGCTGTGAAAGATAGCACGTCTCCTAGTGCTGTCCTGAGCTTGGATGCAGAAAAAGCCTTTGATAGGGTTGAATGGGATTATATATGGGGAGTATTGGGAAGATTGGGACTGGGGACAAACTTTATGAAATTGATCCAGCTACTTTAGAAAATTCCCACGGCTACTGTAGTTACAAACGGGATTGCCACATCACACGCTCTTGTCGTCAAGGCTGCCCCTTTAGCCCCTTTTTATTTGCTGTGTCACTTGAACCACTTGCTCAAACTCTAAGAGAACATCCATCTATCTTTCCAATAACTTTCAATGACACCAGCCATAACATTTCCTTATATGCTGATGACATTTTAATATATGTTGAAAAAGCCCCCACTTCCATTCCTCATATTCTAAGTACCTTTACAGATTTTAGTTCCCTATCAGGTTATAAAATGAATTGGACTAAATCAGCTCTTTTACCTTTAAATCAATATTTAACACCAGGTTCCTTACTTTCCAATATCCCGATTGTTAAACATTTCAAATACCTTGGCATTGGAATCTTCAAATCCATAAATACAACCATCTCAAAAAACTACTTGGACATATATAAACGTATTGAATCTGACCTTAACAGATGGACTGAGAGTTCAAAATCGTTACAGACTCGGGTTTCAATTGTGAAGATGGATGTTCCACCAAGAGTTAATGTTTTCGCATCTATGTTACCCTGATCTCCACCACCTAATTATTGGATTAAACTCCACTCCCTAGTTTCCAAGTTCATATGGGGTGGGAAACAACCCACGAGTTAAGATGTCCACACTACACAGGCATAAAACTAAAGGTGGTCTTGCAGTTCCAAACTTTAAATATTATTTTTGGTCTTTTGTTTTGAGACCACTCTCAATTTGGTTGAATCCAGAGGCATCGGTATCCTGGAAGCCAATTGAGGAAAACACAGGCTCTAACATAGTCAGTAACGTAACTTAAAGGAGCATTTCAACACACTTCTATAAATCACTAAACACATCCTATTAAAGTCTATTATGGCTCTTACATTTCCAGCCCCTAATTGTTTATGCTGGCTGCAAACAATTATTAAATATGAATTACAAAGAGACATAACATATTCAACATGTATCCATAATAATGATTACATCATGTGCAAAAGGTAAATACACTTTATACAATCTTTTATCCACTTTTGAGTTCCAATTGGTTACTCTGCTTGCTTTAGCAGGGAGAGTTTGTTTATGGGTCTGTCCAGTGTGTTTTTCTGGTTTTCACACTAACTCGTCTGACTGTTCCATTAGAATCTGGTAATGTATTTAATACACGACCCATGATCCAAGAGTTGCGAGGGGCAGTTCATCCATCATCAAGACAATATCTCCTGGTTTGATAGCCTTTCACGCCATCTTTTCTTCTTTTCCTTGGGGTGGTACACTCCGTGGTGAGTAATGTACCACACTCTGCCATTACAGCGACTGAGCTGCTCAGTGGGTTTTTTCTCGGCGTAGCCTTTTTCAATAATGCCTTTCTTGAAGACCTTGTAATCTTCATGAAATTCTGGATTTCTTTTGAGTTTTCTCTTGAGAGTATCAACCTGCTGCTGAGCAATGCAACGATTATTTGGCACTCTGATGTTTTCATTTCTCAGAGGCACACTCATGCAATGTCCATCGACCAACTTTGCTGACCCTGTAACCAGGTGCATGAATTGTTGACCCCCCTGGGACATTTCAACCATCTCTTCACAGCTTCTTTCTGGGAAATCTGTCTTGTACGGCTTCACTAGCAATTCTTCTATTTCCACCACTGAGATGTGATTAGCAGTGCAGCTTTGCAGTTTTCCTCTGGCTGTCCTAGGGTTTTCACCCTTTCTGAGAGGTCCATTTATCAACCATCCAAAGGCAGTTTTGACAGCATATGGTCCCTCACCTTCACTGTTTATGACCCGCCATGGTTCAATGGCTTTTGGGATGTTGGCACCTATAAGCAGACCGACTTCTGCTTCAATACGAGGGAGACGCACATCTTTCAGTGCGAAATATCTTCTTGTTGTGGAATGTTTTCTTCAATACCACATATTTCTAGGTCTGAAAGAACACAACTGTTCATCAATTTGTGACTGTTCGACTTGTCTTGAGCCATTGTGTTGAGCAGAAACTGGGTGCGCTTTCCTTTGAGGTTTAGTGTTTTCTGTAGCTCTTCACTGCAAAAGGTTGCAGTGCTCCCAGGATCTATAAAGGCGTATGTTTCTACATACCTTTCACTCTTTCTGGATTTCAGCTTTACTGGTACCACAGCTAGAACACATTCTCCTTCTCCAGCCCCAGTGCTTCCACAAACCTCTTCATCCAATGACACATAGCCACTTGAGATAGCATTGCTCTCTTCAACTTTCGGCGCAGCATTATTTTCTTTAATGCCATGGAGTATGTCTGGGTGCCCCTGAGAACAGGCCTGACACATCATTCTCTTTTTGCAATTCTTACTAAGGTGCCCCTGTGTAAGGCATCCAAAGCAAAGGTCTTTGGACTTCAGGAAGTCTATCCGTTCTCTGTTTGTCAGATCTGTAATCTTATTGCAGACAGACAGAGCATGATTCTCCTGACAGAATAAGCATGGTTTGTGGAAAGCTGTAACAACATCTTTCACTGGGCTGCTTGTCCTTGCGGTTGTCTCTGAGGTTGTGTCCTGTACACCTGTAGCAAAAGTGCTTTTGCTTTGACCAGTTTTCCAGATGGTTCTCTCTTTGGTAGTTTTATCCTTTTTCATTGTGCCTTCGTAACTCTCCACCACAACTCCGAAAAGGGGATCCAGAGCTACCTTTGCCTGCCGATCAATGAAGTCGACTAGGTTAGAAAACCTTGCTCGTCCTCTTCCTCTCTCATGGATCTCAAATGCCGTCGTTCTCCACTTCTCTCTAAATTTGTAAGGAAGCTTTGAAATGACAACTCGCATGTTAGCAGGATTATCCATTTCTTCCATGTATTCTATATCGGCCACAGTGTTCCTACAGCCAATCAGGAACAGAGCGTAGGCGCTTAATGCTTTAGCGTCCTCTGGTTTGATCTGAGGCCATTTTAATGCCTTATCCATGTATGCATTGGCTATCTTCAGGTCATCTCCGTAATGCGTTTGGAGTAACTTTCTGGCCTCTGAGTAGCCTCTGTCTGATGACATGTGCTCGCAACTCCGAACAAGCTCTTGTGGTTCTCCACTGGTATACTGCTCCAAGTAATAAAGCTTGTCCTGATAGCTGTCAACTTTGCTATCCACTGCATGTTCGAAAGCCCTAATGAAAGATTTGTAAGTAAGAGAGTCACCTTTAAACACTGGAACGTCTCTGCATGGGAGGTGAGACATAGTCTGCTGCTTAACAAGCATTTCAGTTTTCACATTTTGCCTCTGCATGACTTGGTACAGCCCACTGTCATTGTTTCCAGATCGACGGCGACCGTTATCATAGACACGTAGCTTGTCTTGTGCTCTTTCTTCCCTTCTCTTACTTTGAGAAGACTTCTTCAATGTATGACTGCTGGCTCTGTCCTTTGCATTGTCATACTTTTCCAGCACCTTGAGCTTTGCACTGGATTCCGCAATAGCAGTATCAATGTCTAGTTGTTCCATTTTAGCCTTTAGATGCACTTCTTCCATTTCAAGCGCTTGCTTCCTTTTTAATGCAGCTGAACGTGCGATCAGTGCTGCATGCTCTGCCTCTTCTTTAATGCGCACTGAGAAGCCTGTAGTTGCAGATGAAGCTACTGAGCTAGAGCCAACAGATGAGCCGGATTTACTCTTACTCCGATGTTTTTCTGTCCCAATCTGAGATATGCTGTCGTCAGCATTAACATCACCTTGTTCATATTCACTTGCAAAATGAATTCCAGTGGCATTGTTTTGCTTTCTTACTTTTTTCCACATTGCAGAACACCAGTTTTCAGTATTTTCCACAAAGTCTCTCATGGGTGCTGATCTTGGTTCAAACCAATTATCCTGATCTGCTTGTCTTTCATCTTCATCTAATAAAGTCATAACTTCAGCATTTACATCCTCAAACTCGTTGAACACTTTGTAGCATTTCTGAGAAAGCATCTCCTCCACTTCATTCACATTTGTGCCATCAATTTTAAGGGTTTCAATAGTTTTCATCACGACTGAAAGTTGAGATAATTTACCTCTTCTAGCTGCAATACGCCGACTGATTCTGTCTTCCAAAGCTTTTTCAGTGGGCTTTGGCACCCTCCTTTGGTCAGAATCCTCCATAGCAACGCACCGCTGTCCAGACTCAGCCAGTGCACAAAACCGTCTGCATTTGCTTCAAAACGGTCCGTTTTCACTTGAGAAGCTAATGTCCAACAGTTTCTTTCAGTGAGCGCCGATTTTCCAGAGATAGTTGTTGTCCAGGTTCCACAAATGTTCACCACCTCTACGGTGTACAAGCCACGCCAGCTCGCTTGGCTCGGCGTGTCGTTCCACAGCGCAGCGTTTCCGGTAACGAGGTACTTCAGTAAGCTAGCACGGCGTGCGATGTAGCTTTCTGTCTGTTGATCTCGTGGCGAAATCCTCATGAATATCATCCACAGTAATTTACGTCATCCATTATGAAGGCTCTGACTTGGTCCTCATCCATGCAAAATTCCGCGTGATAATCCTTTCTTTTTGCCATCGTGAGCGAAGTTTTTTGACTCAAATGTAGCAGCAATCTTGTCTCCGTCCGGTAATCCCTATTACCACTACTGTTACAGTCTGTGTGTGGGCAATGAGCTTGACGCGTAATGAGTCTTCAGAGGCAGTGACTCCATTTGAAAATGTTTACTTAACAAAATAAAGATACAAGAGTCATTCAGTGCTCAACTTGGCACAACGGTCAAAAAACTGTCTTGCTCCGCAGACTGATTAACCTCAACTGAGGGATATAGGCTCTGACGTAGTCAGTAACGTAACTTAAAGGAGCATTTCAACACACTTCTATAAATCACTGAACACATCTTATTAAAGTCTATTATGGCTCTTACAGTATACAAACTGTACTCATTATTTTCTGTATCTTCTTACAAAACTTTACATATTGAACAGGTCTGGGCCAAAGACCTCGAACACATGACGGAGAATGTGCAGTTGGACTGGGATTATATTTGGAAAGGCATAACTGGAACCTCGAAAAACCCCAACCATCAGCAGATTCACCTAAACTTTTTACACCGAACCTATTATACACCGAGGAAACGTTTCTTAATGAAAACAATTACGTCATCAATATGTACCCTTTGTACAGGAGGACTTGTGGGCACCTTCATGCACATGTTTTGGTCTTGTAAAGATGTTAATCTTTTTTGGAAAAAGGTTGTAGTTTTTTTGACAAAGATCCTGAACCATGTAGTTCCATGCACTCCTGCAGTGCTGCTCCTACATGACTTTTCCGCACTTCAATTATCACAACATCAAAAACGCATCTTATTAACCGGCCTGACAGCCGCAAAGAAAATGCTGGCAATGCGTTGGAGTCCACCTCATACCCTTACGAAACCCCAGCGGTTAGCTAACGAAACCCCAGTGGTTAGCTAGTTATCTTGACGTGGTGAACATGGAACTCTCAATAGCTAGATTGCACGGTGCTAAAGAAAAAACTATTTCATCCTGGTCTACGGCTTTAAGCAAAATAAAAAATACATGTGTACATGTATGAGGGTGTGTATCTGCGTATATACATATGTATGTGTATTTGCGGGTATACTCCTATGTATTGTTATTTTTATTTGTATGATTATATGCATGTGTATCTTTTATATACATGCATTGTACACAACTTTTTCTTTATATGCAGATATCTAGAAAATCAAGAAAAAAAATTCATCACAAAAAAAAGCTGAAGAGCAAGAGACGCCGAGATGAGTAGAAAGCAGCCGCAACGACGACGGCAGCCTCCTCCTCCTCCTCCTCCTCTTCCTCCTCCTCCTCCTCCTCATCCACCACCACCACAACCACCTCCTCCTCCTCCACCACCAGCAGCAGCACCAGAGCTATAACCCATGCAGCTCTGCTAACCGCTCACTGTGCTTCTCCTGGAGGTTGATAACATGATAAATGGAGCCTGCAGATGTTATCTGGAGGGATCACAGCATCAATTTGCACCACATGACAAGAAATTAGAAAAGGAAAAAAAAGGAAAACAAGACCAAAGAAACACGCACGCGCGCACACACACACACACACACACACACACACACACACACACACACACACACACACACACACACACACACACACACACACACACACACACACACACACACACACACACACACTGCAGTGTGTTCTCTCAATAAATACCTTGGGAAACATTCCTAACTTATCTCAGATGGAGGGGGTTCCGGCTAAAGGACGGCGCGTCGCGTCAGAGGCGGATCACATGAACACATATCCCTGCGCGCAGAGCCTCCTGCTGGATAGAATAAGCCTATATCAAACACGTGACACAGCAGATACGCGGCCTGCTACGGGCCCCCGTTTATTATTGTATTTGTTCGGGGGGGGTTATTGACATAACCACGGACTGACCGCGCGGCAGCTGTGCGCGCGCTCGCGGGGCCCCGCGGCGTGATGCACTGCGGCGGAGGGGCCCTCAGCGGCACCTCATCCATAAGCAGCTATCTGACTCCCGTATGAGAGGCGAGTTGGCTTTTTATTTTATCATAAGGGGGAAGGAGCGAGGTGAAATACGTGTGGCGTTCACTGTCGCGGGAAGTAAGTACAACAATGTTTTTAAACATTCAGAAATGTATTGAGATCGTGTCATGTGTGCCGTGTCATTATATAAGGGGTTAGTATGTTGTCATGCTCTCATTTTAACAATATAGAGATGATTCTATAGAAGCATCTTGCTGTGTCTATTTAGATTTCACTCCCACTATTTAGCATTTATAAGCTGCTAATCAGTGAACCTTTTTGCACCTCTGACGAAATGTATTTTGTACTTTGGATAATAAAGTTTAATGGAATCTTATTGTGATTTGACTTGAAAACGCTGCACACAGAAACACTTCAGATCTCTGGCGAAATGAATCGCGTCATTCCAAACTACACAATAATTTAGAAACACAAACTATTGTGTCACTGTATGGCACACACACCGTGAACCAGTCACAAACCGTGCTCAATGAAACGCTTTGTATCATTATAAAAGAAATGTTCAGTCACTGTAAAAGTCCAATATTGACTAAACACAACACACAAGACCAAGACGCGGATGAAAATATGTCTTTATTTATTTTATTTTATTAAAATAAATAAAATATGTATTTCACAAAACAAAGATAATGTATGCAGTGCAGGTGAATTAAATGGCATATTTATGAAAATACCATTATTATGTTAGTGACCATGTCATTAAGCAGTTGTCTGGCCCATGTGCAGATGAATATCATCTCCCTCTCTCCACATGGTAAACGTGTCAATACATCAATGCCTTTTCCAGAGGTAGAATTTTGCACTTAAAATCAGAACAGACCATGTCCATGAGGTTCTCCTGAGGAGAACCGTGTTGCCAAAACAAAAAGTGTCACCTTGAATTGCAAACTCAATGAAAATCCAAAATGTGTTTAGAGGTTTGAAGACTTGAGCTGAGGTTTTGCTCTCTGTGGTCAGTGTGTGACTTCTTCGTGTTCAGCTATTAGTTAGCAAAGGTCTCCTTATGTTCTTCCAGACCTTTCATGACGGAAAATGAGTTAATTAAATATTGCAGCCACGTTTTCAGTGGTGGGCAGAAACATAACTTGATTCAAGTGATATTCCTTCCAAACTAGTGTCCACAGCTGTAATAAGAGTTGACAGAAGGGGAAGTTTGAAAAGAGAAGTGAGGGCTCTTGTCTAGAAGCTGACATGTTGTACTCAACACTCTGATTTGGTTTTAAGCTCAAAATCACTGCAGCACCAATCTCTTTTGAATCTCTTTTGGGTGCTGACCCACGAACCCCCAGAATGCAACGCGGCTGCGTCTTCTGCTTGAGTCTGAATGTCTTGTGCATCCTTTCACACACACACACACACGCACACGCGCGCGCACGCGCACACACACACACACACACGGGGCATTACAGCGTTGACGTTACATTATTTCTGGTGTTTCTCGAGAAATGTCGGACGTGTTTCACAGCATTCCGTCTCTCCGCAAGGACGAAGCTCATTCAAAAATATGCATCAGAGAAATGCGATCGGCACGCAGGAAGATGAAGGCCCAATGTTAAATATAATAATATCATATTGTCATAAATATGACATTAAAGCCACAAGTATATAAATAATCTTAATTTTGGGCAATGAATACTCAACCCCTATTTTTAGAAGATTGGGGTCATCTGATAGGGAATCAATTAAAGACATTGAACACACAACCCAGAGACTGTGTGTGCTATATGGGGGGGAAAACAAGCTAAAATAAAATGTAATTGAATATAATAAAAGGTAAAGTGAGAAAATATCATTTTTTTTATTGTATTTATTTTCACTTTACTTAAACAATGCCCACATAGTAACTTATATGAACATTATCATGTATCATAACAGTGATTATAATGCATTATTGTACATGGTTATTGCACAATAGTACTTGCAAAAACAAAATGTGAGTGAGAGCAGCAGTTATGAAGTATCACACTTATCATTAAGTCATTATAAAACGCTTTATAATGTGTTATGATTATTGTCATGAAGCAGTATGGATATTTATGAGTGATTAAAACTAGAATTATACAGTGATTTGTCTATCTTTGATAGTTTGGAAATTATGATGTAAACGATAAAAATACATTGTTAAACTTCAGGTGATTTAATCCCTTTAATCCCTTAAATAAACTCTATCTGGAGATGATATCCCGAGCTGTTTATAAATGTGAGGGCTATGAATCCGATTATAATCACAAGGCCCAAGATAAGGAGTCTGATTGGATCTCAACAACAGGAAGTGGACACATGTTGGCTGCTGTAGGCCATATTAACGAGCTGCTTTCCTTTAGTGTTTCACTTGGGGAGTCGAGAAGTCTATAGCAACACAAATACCATTTTATTTATTCTATTTGAATTATTTTTTCATTTTATTTCATTTAAATAAATAAAATAAATAATTATATTGTAATATTTTACAACCAAAATGATTACTAAAATAGCTTTAATACAAACTAACACGATCAAACATGCCGCAAAAATGATTTCTAGCTGTGAAATGACAAAGTTACAGATAATAAATAATAACTAAATATCGGCACTGAGTTGGCCAGTAGACGAAGAAGAAGAAGAAGAAGAAGAAGAAGAAGAAGAAGAAGAAGAAGAAGAAGAAGAAGAAGAAGAAGAAGAAGAAGAAGAAGAAGAAGAAGAAGAAGAAAGACAGACAGACAGACAGACAGACAGACAGACAGACGTGTACAGATGTATTTATTTCATATCGGATCATTTTAATTATTTCTGACAAACGTTGAGAATAAATCAAATTAATTTTCACACAATTATCTTATAGTCTCAACTCTGTCTTCATGGTCCGGTCACCATGTTTGTAGCTCATGAATTCAGATTCAGAGCCTTTGGGGAAACATCAAATCATCTATGTAGTTTTGTTGGCCAGAAATAAGTCGCTTTTAAATACACAACACACCGGAAGAAGCGAACAAGTACCCGCCATGTTTACGTTATGAAGGCCCTGATTATGAGCGCAGAATTATTCCTCTTGTTTCTGTGGACGTTATTACGTGGCGTAATAACTCGTGCTGTATGTCCTCATTTAACCGAGCTGCTGTATTTATGTGTGTGGCGCTAAATGAGTTATTGAATGGTTAGTATGTAGCTTTTATAAGAGAACTCGTCACATTTATATCCGCATAAGAAAAAGCCCTCTCTACACTTAAAACAAAATATAGTTCTGAACATCACTGATTGAACCATCAAATGAAGCCAATAGGTGCATATTCTCTTCAAACGATTAGGATTATTTTGAATATTAAAGCAGCGGTGTAGATCAAATGTGGATTTCATATCGAAAACTGTTTAATAATGTCGTTTATAAGATGGGTCATCATCATCATCATCATCATCATCCTGAGGTAAACAAGCTAAATTATTGCAGCATTAATATCCCTCAAATAGATATTGCGCACTAATATTTCTACATGTAGTCATTTCATGCATAAACCATAATAATAATAATAAAAAAGAATCAGGTGAAAGCAGGTGAGAATCAAGCTGGTACTTCTCGCGCCGCGTCCACCTTCTCATGTGGGCCCTCTCTCCTCTCTCCAGGGGTCCTCCCTCCCTCCTCCTCCTCCTCCCTCCTCCCCACCAGGCCTACCTCGGAGCGGAGGCTGCGTCACGTGCTGTATTCTCCAGAACAAAGTTTCCAGTAAGGGCAGCGAATAGGAGCAGACCCGTATCAGCAATTATCAGCGACGGTTCCTATCTCCACGAAGTCCAGCGGGGGGAGAAGAACCACTGCAGCGTCCCGGACCACAACAAGCAGTTTTTTTTTTTAAAAGAACAACTTCTGGGTTAACTCCTCTCCGGTCAGCGCGCGCAACTTTTACGCATTAAAAGAATAAAGCAGAGCCGTTTGGAGACGCTACTGCTGCGCTGCGCCGCGTCCGTCTCTGGTCTGTGTGGAGTGGGACAGTTCACCCGCGTCTGGACGCCTCAAGGACCCGGACTGCTTTATCACCCGGCCGTCCTTATCTGGTGAGATAATGCGCAGAGAGCCGCTGGAGAGAACCGGCCGCTGCTATCAGCGCTGTGCGTGATTTGAGTTCCGCTGATAGAAAATGTGATCCTGCAGTTTGATTCGGTTCCGTTAATGAGGCGGCTACGGGATATCTGGGGCCGATAGTCGCACTATGTGCGCGGACTCATATCAGCGTCGTTAACGGCGGTGAAGTCCATTTCCATGTCAGTCACTAAGATGCAGGTGCAATATGGCTGATGATCCTTAATGATTGCTGGAGAGTTATTTTTTTTCCTGAGATATTATATCTTTCATAAGCAAACGTCATAAGTTTAACTCACGCAAATGATGTTTTGGATTGTGACGCAATACAAACTCAAAGTGTGAACGTTCAGTCCTTTCTTCTTTATAAAATCTCACTCTGGTTATTTATTTTCATAGGACAAGAATCTCCACAATAACTCCAATAAGTCGCGTGCTCCAGAAGACCCAGACGGACTCTTCTGAGGAGGGTGGACCGGATCCCCCCCAAACGTTTGTGAAGATGTACCAGAGCCTGGCCCTGTCCTCCAACCAGTCCCCGTACGCGCACGACACCGGGAACTACATGCACCCGTCGGCCAGCTCTCCGGTCTACGTCCCCACCACCAGGGTCCCCGCCATGCTGCCCTACCTGCAGACCTGCGACTCGACCCACCAGGCCCACGGCCTCGGCGGGCACCACGGCTGGCCCCAGGCCGGCGCGGACGGCTCCTCGTTCGCGCCCGGCAGTCCTCACCCTCCGCAGGGCTTCTCTTACTCGCACAGCCCGCCGGTCAGCAGCAACACCGGCCGGGACGCGACCTACCAAAGCCCGCTGGTCCTCGGCAACGGCGCCCGGGTGGACCAGTACGGGGGGTCCCTGATGCGCTCTGTCGCGGGGTCCTACTCCAGCCCCTACGCGTACATGAGCCCGGAGATGGCGACGTCCTCCTGGACACCGGGGCCCTTCGAGAGCGGAGTGATGAGTCTGCAGGGCCGGCACGGGGGCCTGCCCGGGAGAAGGACCAGTCTGGGTAAGAGGCCCGACTATATTTATTTATTTATGAAGTACGTTTTCATAACCTGGAAAATAAAGAAGCACATATCAGTAAACCAACTGTGAGGGAAATATTATATATGATTTATTACATATAATACATAAGTATTATATATAGATCAAGAACATTTAACATTTAATTTTGTTTAAATCTTTAATCTGAACGGTGTTGTTTTTATTTGTATTTTATCTGCGCTATCATTTAAATAACAATCATTTAAAAAGTGTAAAATCACACTTGAACTATCAATATTTTTATCAAAATTAAAATAACCCTAGCCTCCAAATACACCGATAACAACTTTCGTCGTTCATATTTTCCCATGAAATTATAAATTTCATGCTGGTCTCTAAATACATCCGCAAATTAACAAAGTCGCATTTATACACATTAATACGACCATGTTATTGTTATACTTGGCTATGACTTTTCTCTCTTTATCTCAGCGGTTGGTGCTAGTTCGTTTATCAGGGATCGTAAATGCATGTCGTTTATGATACTGAGAGGCGATAGAGTCTCAAACTGAGATCCAATCAAAGTCCCCCAAGCAATCCCTATTACATTTTGACAATACGCATTCTTCTAGAAGAGAGGGTTTAAAAACACAATCAATTAAACATGTTAATTTAATCCACGGTTCAATACACACGAGACAAGAACCAGAAGAAGAAGAAGAAGAAGAAGAAGAAGAAGAAGAAGAAGAAGAAGAAGAAGAAGAAGAAGAAGAAGAAGAAGAAGAAGAAGAAGAAGAGCATGTTATCACCTTGTTCAGAAGTTGAGAGTTTGTGTTTGATTATTTGGCCTTGAGGTTTCACACTTCTCCCACATAAAAATAAACGTCACGATTTTATCTAATTTAGTTGAATTGTGAAATGCACACCTGGATATTTACATCATGATGACGTTTCTCCCAGAACAGAGAGGCGCGTGCGTGTGATGGACCTAAGCTCACTTAACATGACCTAATGGTTATTTCAATACCCCCTCCAGCTCAGCATTTGTTTTGTGACGTATTCCCATTTTCTACTGAAGGAATATCAAAAGCCACAATCTCTGGGCGGAAAGAAACAGCCATCAGCAGCAGACCTTCATCACCCTGACCTGTGGGGTCTTCCTCGTGAGCTCTTGCTCTAAATTGAGGGATTAGGAATGTGGGCAATTGATGCCAGGAGTCCGTCGCGTGTCAGAGCTGTGATGGATGGGTGGATTGGGGGCTGGATCCCTCAGGCTGATAACACACACCCTCCTCGCGCACATTCTGTCTCCCTTTCTGATTCATGGGGGGCTCGCTCATCACAAGGAGAGGAGGAGGGGGGTAAATTCCTCCTGCTGGCCGCGTCATCGGGCCCAGACCTCCCAGCCCACCACCAAAAGTTGTTGTTTGTATCCACGTTATGAATGTTGCCGCAGGATAACCCGACATCACAACAACAGGATGCTCAGTCACAGATTGCGCTGTGGTGATGCAATAAATACTGCTGTATGTATAACAGAGTAAAAACAACAACAAAAAGCAAAAACAAAAAAAAACATAATTTCTGGAGTAATAACGCAATTAAAATGTTCTCCTAGCAACATGTTCTATCTAATAATGGATGTGTGTGTCTTCTCGTTGCAGACCTTATCGACGACATGTCCACGGAGGGTCGCGAGTGCGTCAACTGCGGCTCCGTGTCCACGCCGCTGTGGCGCCGGGACGGGACCGGGCACTACCTGTGCAACGCGTGCGGCCTCTACCACAAGATGAACGGCATCAACCGGCCGCTCATCAAGCCGCAGAAGCGACTGGTGAGACGCGCACGCGCCTGACGTGTTATTTATGTGGCCTGTAGTGCATATACTCTATGGTGTACTTGTACATTTACACTTTAGCTCAGTCTATTTGTACATGCATGTGGCAGATTAAGTTACAAAATACTTCACAGATTAGGATTATATTTTTACTCAAAACATCTGATCAGTGAATGAAAAATGATATATTGTATTGTATTGTAATAATAATAATAATAATAATAACAATGATGATGATGATGATGATGATAATAATAATTCTGATAATAATAATGGTAATAATAATATCTATAAATTACAAAGTGCTTAAAAAAAGGGATTAAAAAAAGGGAAATTAACAGATAGTAATAAATAAAGATAGAGTTAATACAATAATAATTATTAGAAACTAAAACACAGTTTTAAAAAAAAGAGTTAAAGCAGAAGAAAAAAACTAGAAAAGCAAGCAAGGTTCCTCTCTTCACTCTAACGATGCTTCTTTCATTTTACTCTATATTATTCGCTTAAATATACACCTTGTGGTGTATTTAGATATCTGAGGTCCTGCAGCAATTAGTTAAATAGACAAACAATAGTATTTTGTGAATTGAGAACGCTCTAAAGATGTAACAGCTCTGAGTTCAGAGCAGGTCGTTTCCCGTTTTGTGGTTGTAAGCATTTAGTAACTGAAAACAAACATGTTGGTTGTGCGGCGCTGGTCGTGTGTCAAGGCTTCCCGGCTGCACGTTTCCCAGGAACTCGCCTCTCGAGAGCAGCTGCGAGTTGCCCAACATCTCCTCCTCACCGCCGGGCCTCTCTGCCTGTCTATTGGCCCCTGCAGACCTTGCCCTCGGGGACGCTTTTAGACGAGGGCCGGCTCCAAAGGCAACGTGGCGGTGCTTGCTGCTGGCTGAGCCCCACCGCAGTGGCGAGACCTTAAAAATAAATTGTTTATGCTTGTCCAACTGAGGAGTTATTGGAGCTTTTGCACGGTGCATGAGGATCATTGTTGTTCCAAACCGAGCGCTGACATCCTGCGATTCATTCTGAAAGTTAAGGGAACAGCTCGACTCGAGGGCAAGGCTACACATATGTGAGCTGGGAGCCTATTTCTGACTGCACCGGCATGTGTGATTTACCAACCTGAACAAAAGTCCCAAACTGTTATTGACTTTGGACTCTTTCTCCCTCTAAACCTGCAGCAGACCACGTCCCGCCGGGCCGGCCTCTGCTGCACCAACTGCCACACCAGCACCACCACGCTGTGGAGGCGCAACGCTGAGGGGGAACCCGTGTGTAACGCCTGCGGCCTCTACATGAAGCTGCACGGGGTAGGTTGCACCCTCGGGTGTGTGTATTGGGGGGGGGAGTCCACCGCTTGAAATCTGCTGCTTTATCTGGACTGCAATGCAACTCCTGCTCCACTCGTGAGTGCAGCGTAAAGAAACTCCCCAAGGGCATCGTGGTGTTATCACAGCGGCAGTGGGAGGGGAGCTCGCGTGGGTCGCCATGACACCGCGGCCTCGTGGCGTATCGGGGACAGGGAGGTGCGCTCAGCTAATGTGGGTTCGCTCTGTACTCCCTGCAGGTGGCCAGACCTCTTGCCATGAAGAAAGAGAGCATTCAGACCAGGAAGCGCAAACCCAAGATACCCAAGAACAAAATGTCCACAGGTAAGGTCCGGCGGATGAAGAGAGAAGCCGGGAGATTTGGGTGGTGTAAGAGGAGGAGATGGATGGCAACATTTAAACCCACAGTTTGATTATCTTTTCATTTTAGAACAGAATATCTACATATTTTTTAAAAGCGATTCGGGGTCAGAAGAGTCCGTATCAGCAAAGCACAAGTTGTTCTGAGACTCGTTTCACCTGTCCTGTTCTGCCCTCAGGATCCGCCGCCTCTGACACCGGCTCCCCACCCTCCCTGTCAGCCTCAGAGCACGCCTCCACCATTAAGAGCGAACCCAACATGGCCCCCTCGCCGTACGCCGGACAAACGGTCACGTCTGCCACTCAGGTAAACCTCCTGTCCCTTCAAATGCACGGTGCGTAGCGTGCAGCGGCTAAGAAACCACCACGGACCATTAGCCTGACCAGTAGCACACCCGCTAGCTCAGTTGCTATTGGTACAACAGAAGTTGATAAGAAAAGAAGAAGACGACTTGTCAGTGGTCAATGGTCTTCCTGGTCGGACTTCCAGGGCGTTAAATACCAACACTTGGAACGTCACCCCCTCGGCGTCTTGATGACGATGCACAAGGTGCCTTTAGCGTCTGTACGCGACGCACCAAGCTAGTAACGCCACTGTAGAGCCATCGGCAGACCCATTAGTCTCAAAGCAACTTACTTGACTGAACCCCTATTGATCATGGCTAATCTGCTGGAATTGGCCAATATTGCAGTAAAATGTTGACGCCTTAAACTCAAGTCAACACGGACGACATCATCCGCCTTTAAAAAACAGGAAACAGCTTCTACAGCTGTTTTCACAGACTAAGTAGCCGCTCTCATGATGAGCAAGATATTTGTTCTTCATAATTCAATGTCTTTTTCTTTCCCCCGCAGGCGGCGTCTCAGATAGACGGCACAGGATCGGGGCACATGGACATTAAATACGAGGATTACCCCTTTACCCCGAGCTCCATGGCCCCACAGAACTCCTGGTGTGCTCTGTCTCAAGCGTGAGGCCGACCGGACGCCACCCTGCCCTCCGTCCTGCAGCGCTCCGCTCTGGAGCCGCGGGAGAAAACTGTGACTGTCTGATGGCTACATGTGTTCGGGCGCACTCTTGGACACCTTGGTCTGGTCCGCTCGCCATAGAAACTGTGACGCACCGGCTCTGCGGCCGGACAGAAAGGCTGCCGCTTTACAGAAGGATGCGTACGCAGCACGCCGACTCAGCGGCTCAGCCGGGGCGACGGACGCAGCTGAACTCGGACGAAGAAGAACAGACGCTACACTCACCCCAACCATGCCACATCCTCTGCTGGACAACAAGAACTACCTTTGACTAAAATAAATACTTTTTGTTGGGACTAACCCAACCCGACCAATGCAAAGACAATCAAGTGGAATGTAAAAAAAAAACATGATACAATAACTCCTTTTTTTATTTGAGTTTCCTGTAGAGTTGCTTGTTGTTGTCGATACCTTTCTGTGGCCTTGTCAGCAACACAATGAGAGCAGTTTACGTATATTATTGTCAACGCCGGAAAAATAGTGGGAAATGGACAGAGAAATACTTATTTTTCTTCTTTTTTTTATGGCTGTTGGACATGTCTCATTACAGACGTGTAGATGATTAACCTTTATGGGCGCATTATTTATGTTGAGATAAGGACAGTTAAAAGTCATGGTGGACACTAAAAGCAGCCAGATATAGCCCCCTGCTCACTGTTGTAGAACGGCTGGTGTGTTGACGCTGAGGTTGTGTGAGTGGCTTTACGAGACATAAACTGCACCTTGTGCGATGCATTTGACAATCAGGACCAGTCGTATTGATTCTGACATTATGACTACATATCAGAAGTGTGTTTCGTTGTACTGCTTTAATATTTGACATGAATGAAAGTGCAATGACTCCGTTTTTCATCTAAGCGATTGAAGGCACAACTAAACGAGTCTGAATGATTCTAAACATAATCTAATTTTATTGTCTGTATTTTGTTAATATGTAAGGTCTTTGTGTTGTTATAATGTTCCAAAGAACTCTCTCTTGTTCCGTCTCTTTTCAATGCTCTTTGGAATCTGTTCAGGTTAATAAACTGATTCACATATTCGTCATTTGATTTGTGAATGTGTTTGGTTTTCGAATAAATTTCCCGAATATCTTCAGTGTACATGACATGGTGTTCTCGCTCCTTTTGCTCAGAGATGGATTTTCATGTAAAAAATATGCGGTTCCCAGCAAGACCCCCACAGCATGTCCTCGCCAGGAATATTCATTCATCCAATGTTGAGGTTGGTTAGATCAGGTGTACATTGTACCTATTAATCCTTTACTTTTGGCAAACTATTTAGACTGTTTATCCGTAATTTTTAGCTAGATTTCAACTGTTTTATCCATTACTTTTAGCTGTCTAGTATTTGTTTCTATTTCAAATTTCATTTTTTTTAGCTAACTATTTTAACTCTTTATCCATTACTTTTAGCGAACTAGTCAACAATGTATTCATTAATTTGAGCTAACTCTTCCAACCCTTTATCCATTACTTTTTCATCAGATTTCAACAATTTATAACTATTTATTTGCCTACTATTTTAGCTGTTTATACATATTTTTTAGTAAACTCTTACAACTCTTCATCTAATACTTTTTTTTTTACAATGTTTCTTTTTAGCTCATGTATTTAACTGTTTATCCATTACTTTTAGCTAACTATTTCAACTTAAAAAATGTTGAGCTAACTATTTTAACTTATTATCCGCTACTTTTATCGAACCACTTCAACTATTTATCTATTAACTTGAGCTAACTCTTCCAACCCTTTATCAGTTACTTTTAGCTAGATTTCAACAATTCATGAATTACCTTTAGCTTACTATTTCAGCTGTTTATAGAATTTACAACTCTTAATCCATTACATTTAGTTAACTAATTCAACTGTTAATACTTTTAGTTAACCCTTCCATCACTTCATAAATTACTTTCAGTTGTACATTATTATTGTACATTATTTTAGCTCACTGCTACTAATTCATAATTTAGTCATAATGTTTAGCTAAATGTTTCAACCAATTATCTATTACTTTAAACATTGTATTTCTATCTATTTCAACTCTTACTTGATTACTTTAAGCTAACCTTTTGAACTCACACTCATTTGCAACATGCAGTGACAAATGACTGTCAATAAATGTTTATAGGCAGATTTCTTGTTATTGTTTCTTACATTAAAGATCAGCATCACACTGGTTAATAATCCTATCACGCTTTTTATTTTGTATTAGATGTTTTCTTCTTCTTACATCCTGTGGTTTATTCACAATAGAATCCTATCTCCATATCATCTCACATTTACTGTTTTATTACGTTTTAGAATGCAGATCCCTGCACTGCATTGTCTATTGGTCATCTTTGCAAAGCTGTTTGTGCATTTGCATTGTATATTTAGTAAAGTTATATGAGCCCATGCTGCAATGCATGAAGCGAGGTATATGCATGTGTGATTTCATATGTGTGTGTGTGTGTGTGTGTGTGTGTGTGTGTGTGTGTGTGTGTGTGTGTGTACAAGAAGGGTGTGTTCTCCTGCTGGTTGCTTAAGCCGACAGCGTCGACCAAAGGTTGCGTTCCAACTTTGCTTTATGGCGGCCGGGCTCTGAACGCAGCGTGGAGGAGAATCGAGGCCTGTCAGCAACAAGCTGCCGCTTTACTGCCGCCGTGGCGACATCCAGGCACCGGCTCACCACCGACACTGCCCTGCTTTATGACTGTTGGCCAAGATGTTGCCGTCTTATCTGTTGCTGGGAGAGGCCTCTTGCCATCTCACGTGAAGATGAAGACACATTTACCTTGTCTGGGGGGGAGTGGATGTCATATAAAATGTCTAAAAATACTATTAATCACTGGTATATTAAAAAGTAAAATATATTTGACTGTGAAGCCGGGGTTGTTTTATTAACTGATTCACTTTACGGTGACATGGTAAGTATTTGATTTAAAGGAACCCACGTTAAACACAATTTATTTTCAAAAGACACAATTTTAACAAAGAATGGTCCAAATCGATGCAGTAGAGCCTGATATATCTTTACTTTGTCCTACTTTGTTTTAACTAAGCTGTGTATACATGTAACAAATGGTGTAAAGTCATTAAGAGCAACAGATAATGAATGAGAAACATAAAAAATGTGTTAAAAACTCGTGAAGTTGAGCTTCGAGGTTCATTCTCAACCTCAGTCAAAATACATGCCTCAAAGGTTCACTTACTAGCTTTCTTCCAGAGCTGTCACCCACATCTTATGGACTTCCTGAATAGATGGAGTTTGCTCACATACATATACCAATATATATGATCGGTAAATACTTCATGATAACTTAGAAGACATATTTTCTATGATTACAACCAAGTTATGTGACATTGTCAAGCATTAATTATCTCTTCTTTCACAGTTGTTGACCAACACATTCATACAAATGTCTCTATTTCAATTTACAACTACATTATAATGTATGTGAACAATGTGTTAATGTTTATACACTGCTTATGAATGCTAAATAGTATTTAAATGCTACCCAATTCCACATGGATCCCACTTTGTGCCGCTGGCTTTCTGTTATAAATGTGAAGTTTAGCTATAAGGTGGATATTTGAGTAGCTCCTAAAAAGGTAAATTAAACTTCTTACTTAACTACAGCATCAATGTAATAAAAATCCTCAACGAGTGTAAACTCAAAGTAAACAATCCCCCTCCCCCGACCCATTCCATCCCTAAACAAACACACACGGCAGCCGAGCTCTTTTCTATCAGTGAGGGCTGAGTGCTAAAGAGACAGCTCCTCCACTCAAACAAGTCTTACGGACGCATTTACACTCACTTGTTGTTGAATTGAGTGGCGTCATTACAGCCGTGTCACCGTGAGGCTTGGAGAGCGGGCCTGGAGGGTGAAAGACCTCCTGTTCTGTGTCAATATCAAACGGCCCCTGCTATTGGCTCTGAGTGTGTTTCTTTTAAATTAATGCCTCTGGCAGTGTGAACTAAAAACTGGTTTCACAAAATTGTAAAACTTTCTAACTGCATTTTTTCCTGAATATATATGGTGTCAAGTTCAATCTTTCCAGAAAAACTTCCCCAGTTTTTCAGGTTCCAAGAGTGTTCAGCAGGAGGAGGAAAAATAAACAATACCTGTTTCTAACTGTGTAAATATCAAAGATAACTTGTTGCAAATACTGTTTTCAAATGCAAAGGACTGTACAAAAATGACCAGGTGAACCTACTTGGTTCTGCAGCTCATTTGATCCCATAGTAGGTTAAATCATCAGGTTAAAATGCACTTCCTTCTGACCTCCTTCAGTAATGTTTCAATATTAATACCAATTATCTCTAATGATAGAACAGGCAGCAGTTACTGAATTAAGCAGAACAAATGAAGTGATAGGTTATTTAGGTTTGTTAAACCAGTAGTTTAACTCTGTTGTGCCCTATTACACATTCAGAAAGTAACTCTATAGCTAACATAACGTTAGCCTGTTAGCTGTTAGCCTCACAACTAATTGTGTGTACTTCGTCAGGTTATTTGAATTGTCGTGCTAGCTACAAGCTGTGCGCGTTCCTTTTTAGTGTCCTCTGGAAACAGTTTCCTCTGTCAATGTCCCGTGCGCTGCATTGACAGTGATGAGTCTTCCGTGTTTGTTTCTAAATGCTGCAAACAATTTGGCAAATGTCTCCAATAATTACACGGCCGTGGATGTACACCTTCTCCCTCGGACACCTCTGCTTTTCCTGCTTAGCGCATGTCAATCTAGTATTGTTGGGTGAGGAGGACTACTTACTACGTCCACGTCAAGCGACAGCCGGTGGTGACAAAGAAGCCTTGGATTTGATTTAGACCTGGAAGCATCAAGGCTGCTGCGTCAAGGCCGTGATGGCTGCCGCGGCTCTGCAACAACTTTTTGAGTTTAGTGCGTCAGCCCCCCCCCCCCCCCCCCCCCCCCCCCTCCCCCATGTACCCTGACCCACAATAGAGCGAGAGAGAGAGAGAGAGATTCATCTCCTGAAGGCCCTACATTTCCACTTCCTTCATGTTCTCGGCAGCATTCTGTCTTCCTGGACGGCTCCGCGACATCTAAGTGTGTGTGTGTGTGTGTGTGTGTGTGTGTTAGACAACTCAATTCCTGGACTGACATGCGGGAAAGGGCCACGGTCCAGCAATAACACGAGTGACCGATAGTGAGAAATTACTTTTTTTTCTTCTTTGTCTACAGCCGCTGACGCTCGTTCCCAGGGTTGTGCTCCTCGACTGTTTCATTCAATTACTGCCTGCAAACAAACAGGATATTCTCTTCTGTACCGTGGGTTCTTGTTTGGTTACTGCCTTTTGTGTGTGTGTGTGTGTGTGTGTGTGTGTGTGTGTGTGTGTGAGAGAGAGTGTGTGAGAGAGAGAGAGAGAGAGACGTAGAGTAAGTGTAGCACACATTTATTTAAAAAGATTTCTGCCAATAAATCAAAACTTCCGCCAACTGTCTGCTCAGTGATTTGCCCCGAGGTCCCATTCTTCACTTTGTGTGTGTGTGTGTGTGTGTGTGTGTGTGTGTGTGTGTGTGTGTGTGTGTGTGTGTGTGTTTGCTGTTCTCGTGGGATGTTCATAGGGCTGTGTTGTGGTCTGTCTGGGCTTCAGTCCATCGTTTCCTCGGGACAACAGAGATAAAGAACAGACGGTCTGGAGAGGCCTGCCACTCAAATCCAGAGCTCTTAGAACTGCAATAATCCTGCAGCAGAGTTAGGATTCTGTAAATAACCTGTTATTTGATAAATAGATCAGCATTCTGCTGCTCAGTAACTCAAAATGAATGTTCCAGTTACATACTGAGCATTTTGTAACATATGCAATGGTCCAAACGATGTTTTATAAAAGGTCACTCCTCACTTTACGTCGTTTCCTACAAATGTACAGCAACACGTGTCCATTTACACTTGTTACAAAGATACAGTCTTTTCAAAATAAAACGTCCTTCTTCTCAGGAAACAACTTAGTTAACTTTTGGAAAATATTGTGGTTTGGGTTCAAATCCCTTCAGAAGTTACTTCACGGATATATAAACTTCCCGTGTCACGCGGGGAACGAACAACGGTCTCCTCGGTGACGGATGGTTTTTCATTTGACCTCTCCAGTCAACTTTTTCTAACTTCACTGTGGTGTTTATTTTCACATTCACTTTCAGTTCATCAGACATTGATATTCACGATCACCATGATCTTGTTGAGTAATGCTCGATGAATTAATAACTACAACAACAACAACTGTGTAGAAGGTTGCATTGGGGGACACGTCCTCAGCCGTCTGAAGTCCACAGAACAAGCAGGGCAAGAGTTGAAATACAACAAGGGCTCCATAAACCAAAGTGCATCTGACCTGGGAGGAGGAGGAGGAGGAGGAGGAGGAGGAGAGGAGGAAAACACACACACACACACACACACACACAATCTAGATGTATGACTGACATTACATTTTGCCTGAGATGTTGTCAGAATAAAATGTTAATTATAGCAGCTCTTTGCAGTAAATAACATGTACCATAATTCGCTGGTTTAGAAACAATGATGCTGGATGAATGGAATTATATTGAGGATATTGAGGAAATAATTGAATTGAATGATCTTTTGGGGATGTGCTGGTCTGCAGCACTGGCTTGCCATCATGCCCTGTGCTTCTTCCTGACCTCTGCTCTGGGGTCAGTGGAGGTGTCTGGTTTGTCACCATTGTCGTGCTCCTCTCTGAGGTGAGAGGAGCATTGTTCCTCAGCATGCTCCTCATTCCTCACCCCTCCGTCCCGCCCTCCCACTCATTAACCTTTCACTCACCCAACCGGGCTCACGCAGCCATGTGCAGCACTGTGCTTTACGTGCACTGAAGCAGCCGTGTTACAAACCCTTCAGGCAGGGGGACGCAACAGCGGAGCAGGTGGATGAAAGGAGAGGCCATTTCATGTCGCACTACATACTCATATTCAAAATAAGTCCATGTGGACGTGCTCTGATTTACAGTAAAGCCTAGTTCATGGTTCTCCGTCAGGTCGACGTGTACCTACGCCGTAGCTACGCCGTCGACGCAGACCCCTACGCCGTAGCCTGAGGCGCACCTCCAAAAAATCCTAGCTACGCGTCGCGTTGACGCAGACCGTAAGCGCTGTGATTGGTCCGCTCAGAACGTAATTTCCGGCAGTTGCTTTTTCCCAGCCTCGACCGGTTTAGTGGTCGTACAGACCACCTCCGCAAACGTCTTCTCTGTCGCCTGCGCTTCAACATTTGCAATATAAGCATTTGCTCTTCAATATTGATGAGCTCCAACTTTAATGCAGCCGCTCCAACTTGGTCGCCATTGTTTACTGTGACCGGAATTCGGCTATATACACCCCTCCCCCCCCCGGCGGCATGGCGGTTAACTGCAGAGCAACGCGGTCCCTCGACGCAGAACTTCGAATACTCAACGCCGTCGACGTGACGGAGAACCATAAACTAGGCTTAACCCGGTAACTGCAGTGCATGTGAGCGTGTTCTCTGATTGTGTGATTCAAGGCCTATTTGTACTTAGCACATCTGCATGTCCACGAGGGTCTGCCTTGGTCCGCCGCCATCGACCCATGGATGAAAAGCAGCGGGAGGTCGGTGACTGCTGAGCCCACATCCTCACAGAGACCTGCATCCATCGTTCATCCGGGATCGAGCTGCACCTGACCGGCGGGCAGCGGGACAGAGAGCAGGCCGAGAGGAGGTGGACCATGATGCTTGGTGTAAACACAGTCAGAGTTCATGGACAATGTTTTATTCCTCATGTTTCATTTTTAATGTGAAGATGTTGCTGTTTACATGATAGAAATAAAAAAATGCACTGCAGGAATGTGTTTTTTGTTGCGTGTTTGTCGTGTTACGAATGGACTGCAAGTGCATTTCGTTGTGCATCCGTGTTGCATAATGACAATAAATGACCCTTGGATCCATGATTTTCTGCGACATTTCAGTCCAATATTTTGGTCATCCCTAACAAAATCTCACTCCAAGGTTTTTTGAAAAGTTGGCAGCTCTGCTTTTGGAGAGGCTGAGCACCGTTCTCTCACACGGACAAACTGATCGCCCAAGCTCACGACGGGGCTGCCGCCAACACTCACTACGTGTCCACTGCTACGTGTCCACTGCTACGTGTCCACTGCTACGTGTCCACTGCTACGTGTCCACTGCTACGGTGCATCAGCTGATCCTCATCATGCAGCACACATCCCCATTCTTTTATTCACTTGTGAGCAATGCTGCTGTAATCCTGTAATTTCCCCACTGAGGGACTAATAAAGGATTATCTTATCTTATTTTATCTAAATGTGGACACCTGCATTAATTTAAGCTACATTTAACTGGTTTCCTGTAAAATGAGATGCTTTTATTTTGTAGGCGGCTCGCAAGCTTTAAACAGAAGTCGCAATGTGCGGCGTTTGAATGTCAAAAGCTACTGAAAATATGGTCAGTTTTTTATACAAATTAGAAACAGTAACAATATTAGCACTGTGTATGTTTTAAGGAAAATTAGCGTGTGTGTGTGTGTGCTATTAATGCAAACTTGGAGTAAGCAAACATAATTATCGTCTTTGTACCTTTCTACACAGCTCTTATGTTGGTTTTGGGAATTAATCAATACATTTGAAATCAAGTGCAGGACTATCTTTCGGAGGGGTATGTGACATGATATATATATATATATATATGAATTGTATTAATAAGATGTCCTTATTATGTCAAAGTGTTGGAATAAATGTTAAATATTTAACTGCAAAGTAGTATTGTGTGATTTTTTTTTGCATTGAATCATACGGGGATGTTTGCTGAAATTGATTGGCTTGCCCTACCCCCAAAAAAAACACCAGCCGTCATTGATTGAGACAAACTCACATTTACTGAGCGAATAAATCAAGTGAGAAGTCGGCTCATTTTCAGTTGAACACACTGCCACATTGGCTTCACTCAGGTTGCCGTCTGGAGAGAACCTGATTCGGGACTGAGCCCAGGCAAACTGTCAGAGCCATGCAGCATAGCTTACCGTGGTGACACAGTTTGGTTAAAAGTGAGCCCAAAGAAAGATGGCTGCCCCAATGGGCTCCCTTCATGGTTTCTTGTTGTACCCTGGTTACATTAATGCATGTCCATCGCGTAAATCACACCCCAACTGGACATAAGGACAAGTTCCTCGAAAGAACCAGTGAACACAGACTAGAACTTGAAAGAGTTCAGAGACCAACACCAACCATATGCAGTCTGGCCCAACCTATCTAACTCAACAGCCCAACCCCTTCAAGCTAACACCAGAGCAATGGGTTATTTGAGGGGCACAGTGAGCCCACTTCAGCCACACATGCCTCATTCATAGTTTTATCTAAAGTCAATAACACTCACCCTGAATATCAGCAACACATGCATAGAGAGCAACAGAGAGCTTAACTACTGGTAAATGTTTCATCGTGCGTCTGATGACCTTCTCACATGAATATTTCCGTGGCAAAAGAGAAAGAATGAGTCTTACTGGGCAGGCAGACATATTCTCTCTCCCGGCAAAAACCATGAATCACGCAATCCCTGCTGATATAATTAGCTGTTAACCGAGGCTGGGGTCTATTCGTAGACGTATTTCTTTCCATTTTTAGGAGGAAAAACACACAACAGGAGAGGCTGAGCGAGGCCTAAAATAAGATTGGAAACAACGGGCTGATGGATCACCCGGAGACACCACGAGAAACCATGACTTCCGCGGCCGTGAGTTTGATTGTTTCCTTGAGAAGAAAAGGTTACAGGAAGAGCGGGTGAGGGGGAGTGTGAAATGTTCCCTTGAGGGGGGAATCAGGAGGAACCTTCCTTTATTTGTAGATACTTAGATGCTCTCTGACTGTATTTTGTTGTCCACATTTTCTCTCTCATTCCCACATGGCTGATGTATCTGAAACATGTGGCTCACACCTACCTAGCCACATAGCTCAGTGGCACCCCGGAGCATAGCCAGTGGGCTAACATCGCTAGCTGAAGAGTTTTTACTTGACTGGCCCGTTACCGGCCTAACAACGGCGGGCAAACGGTCTTCGCCTCCCGGTGCGGCCGGCGCCCGGATCTGGCACTGGCCTCACCCCGCCCCTCTTTTCTCCGCAGAGTTTAAAAATTAAAATATGCTTAAATAAAGAAAGAAAACAATAACACAAACACACAATTATAAACGTATTTGTAATACGTCAAACACAAACATAAAAACAATAAAACAAAAATACGTGTATAATCAACCTATACGCGTTTAATCAACCTATTCGTGTATAATCAACGTATGTGTAATACGTCAAACACAATCATAATCAGGGAGCAGACACGTTTCTGATCAAACGTATTTGGGAATGCATATTAGTTCTGGGGGAACGTCATTTTTAGGAGACAGGGTTGCTCTGTGAAATACACCGTCTAAGGACCTGTGGAGCCTCGTCCCGATGGGATTTATTTCTGTAAAACAATGACATGAGTTCTGATGTTCATCTCATTGGTCTAAACTCAGGCTGATAACCTATGCCGTATCAGGCATTAGTCAGAGAACATAAAGCACGTTGATGCACCAATACACACCAATACACACCAATACACACCAATACACAACATTGAGCAATTTCGAGTAAAGACACCCCAAATGAAAATGAATGAAATCAAAGTTCAGTTTTCAAGTCAGACACATTGAATAGTTAACAGCCTCCTCAGAAGACGGATTTCCATCCAAATGTTGCAGAACCTTTAATTTCCAGATCATCAGCAAAAGGAAATGTGAAGAAATGTGCCTTTCATCAACCGCCCTGATGTGAGTCAGGAACATTGAAATAAACTTTTGGTGGAGCTTAATTCTTCAGTCGGCTTCCACTAAACGAATGCAGAAGAAGAAGAACGTCAGATGACAGATGTTCTGTACATCAATGTTTAGTTTAGTCATCGGATAGTTTTGAGTTACGCGATCGCAAGCTCTGAACACGAAAACAAGATCATTTATTCGACTTGATTTGAAAGTGATGAAGCTCAAATCAAACTGTACCAGGCAAATTTTAAAAAAGCCTGATTTAATATGTTTCATCCAAAAGTTGGTTTTGTCACTAATCACTCATAAAGAACACGTGTTGACAGAACCCTTCTTTACAAACCTGTGTACACTAAATGCTGGACTGTAGTTGGCACTCTACAGATGTACATCACACGCCGTGCACACTCGCGTATGTGGATGCAAAGGGATGCAAAGACAGATGGATTTGTTAGCAGGCGCCCGAATGGACATCCATCACACAATTTCATGTCTCCCATTTCCAAGATTTCAATTCGGTGTGTGTGTGTGTGTGTGTGTGTGTGTGTGTGTGTGTGTGTGTGTGTGTGTTTTAGACTTGGATGGGTGCTATCTGTATTTTACACATGGGAGTGTAAAAGAAAACTCTCCCTGCTGTGTGTGTGTGTGTGTGTGTGTGTGTGTGTGTGTGTGTGTGTGTGTGTGTGTGTGTGTGCGTGTGCGTGTGCGTGTGTGTGTGTGTGTGTGTGTGTGTGTGTGTGTGTGTGTGCCGAGCTGTCTCTCCATCCGTCATTGGCCCAGGGTGGAGAGGAGACTACTCGGAGCCCAGAAAGCAGGGGTCAAGTCCAGGCTTACTCAACCCCCACAGGCCCTCCCCTCCCCTTCAACACCCCCACCACTCCTCTCTCCATCACCAAGGGCCAGGGGTGGGTGGGTGACTGGGGGCTGGTTGGGTTTGGGGGGAGGGGGAGGTGGTTGCTGAATGGAATGGGTGAAGAGAAGAGTTGATGAGAGGAGGAGGAGATCTATGAACAGTGAGAGAGCAATAAAAAAAAAATTGCGAGAAGGGAAGATTGGGAAATGGAAGGTTTGAGGATTATTCTCAGTGAAAAGGAGCAGATACATGAAGAGAGAGGACGGGGGAGAACGAGGGAGGCAGGGAGATGTGGAATCTGGAGAAAGAGAGTGTCAGCGGCTTCTTTTGTTTCTGACACAGGTCGCCCTGCTGCACCTCTAAAGACTCTTTGAGGAATTAAAGACAGGTTGAGAACATTTACTGATAAAAGTTAACGTGATTATGGGATGTAAGAGGACAAGGGATAGAGCGATGGGCCCACCTCAGGTGTATTGATGCCTGTAGTGTCAGGAAGTCTTGGTGAAAACATGTTTTATAAAACAGCGTAATCAATCTTCAAACATCTCCCTTTTTTAGGGTGTTCCAGTGTTAAAGTGTCAAAGGTTATGCCTTTTAAAACCCAAAACGTATTTGTGTGGATGTTAAGCTTTCTGTATCTAATTTCCCTGTGCGGTGTTTTCTATATTTTTCTTTTTGTGGAAGAAACCTATAAAAAGACCAAAACCAACAGGTCAATTCTATTCATACAGACAAAAAAAAATCCCAAATTTGTCTGAGAGGAACGTATTTGTCCCGCCGCAATACTTTCCGCAATATTTTTGGGGACTATATTCAGCTGCGGATTAATCCTCAGGTTGTGCTCTTGTGAGTATGTGTGGCAGCAGGCCGGTGTGGGGGGTTTCTGATTATAACAAGATATATCCTTTAAAACAGACTCAGACTTAGAACCCCAAGAACTGACACAGAGCAGTGGTTTCACACTCTGGGAACCAAGGAGGTACAGTAGCAGGAAATCAGAAAGAAAAGCAGCTGAACTAGTCGTTAGTGAGTTGGTTTGTTCTGTACTTCGGGTCCTGGAAGAACATGTTCGCTGACACGCCTCCGCACACAGAGCAACAATGCCTGCTGATCCACTTCTCCAGCTTCACCTCGGGTCACAGAGGAGGACAGGAGAGCACCCGTCCACCACATCACTCTCTTTCATGGCTATTTATTACACCTTTATCTTTAAACAACAAAAAAAGACCAGGATTGTTCTTGGAGCGTTGTGCCCTCATAAACACATACATCATTGAGAAAGACAAAATAATAATAATAATATTTAAATAAATAAATACAACATATGGGGAAGACATTTACAATTAAAGAGAACGCTTACTGAGCAGTGTTCCCTCTAAGCCGTGCATGTGCGCGGCCGCGCAGGCCAGTCGAAGTGGCCGTGCAATAGATTTTTCAGACCGCACAAACAATTTTTTTCAGGGGTTAAAAATATTTTTTGCGCCAGTGTTTCTGAGATAGGAGTGAGCCATCTCCGCAATAGAAGATCTTTGATGTGACGTGTCGAGTCTTCTTGGCCAATCAGTGTCCTGTTTCTCTACACGTGCTCTCTGTACATCCGCTAGCGCTCTGCCTCCGTTAGCACCCCCCACCCCCGCTGTCCTCCTCCGGGCGCCAGGAGTGAAGCTCGCCCAGAGCGCCACATGAGCTCGGGCCGGCGCTGTTGAGGCTCCTCTTGGCGGGCCCTGCTCCAGCAGCTATAGGCTACCATGGCGAAAAGAAAGGCAGAGCAGGCGCCCCAGAAAAAGGTCTGTCTAACGTTCAAACATGAGTGGCTAGATGAAATAGTCCAAACTGACACAGGTAGGATGAAACTTTCAGACATATTTAAATATGAAGAAAGGAGTGGCGTGATCTGCAAATTCTGCTCCGAGGCAAAAGCGAAAGTAGAGTTTGTTTCTCTTTTGGTTAACCTGTTTTTCAGATGCTGTTCTTCAGAGACATCTTCCATAGGCCTGCAGACAAGATGAGCCACATAGCCAGATAGGCCTATCTCCCTCAATGACATTCAAATGACATGTTTTGTAGCCTAGTTTGTTGCAAACCACTCCAGTTATTCAATTGTTTATATAGGCTTTCTTTAGGAAAAATGACACCATGTCAATTTAATAGGCCTATAATTATCGTTAAGAATTGCATTAGCATTTTTCTTTCAATGAAGTTCCACTTAAATGTTATACAAGGTTGATAAATATCAACATATTGATGCATTTGCTGTCATCTCTTTGAATCCCCTTTGGCTAACGCAGGCTTGTGGTCATTTCCGGCAGGTCGCATGGTTGCGAATTGCTCACAGTGCTGAAATGTGCGCTCAGAAAAAAAAAGTTGCTCAGTGCTGAAAAAAACGGAGATCTCACGGAGGTAGGCTTTTGGCAAAACGCCAAGAACCGAGGGAGTCGCGCAAGCGTAACCTGTTAACGGCGTAACGTAAACATTTCCACGAAAGTTCAGTCATTTCACCATGTATTTATTAATGACGTTTATGTCCGTGTACTTTGTACTTTTGAACTATGTAAAGTTATCGTGTTCATGGGGAGAGTGTTCGTCCTGAAACCACAAGGTAGCGGTTCATCCCTGTTCTCCATAGTTTCATGTTGAAGTGTCCTTGAACAAGAAGCCCCAGTGCTTCACAGCAGCACACTGCTCCTTAATTACTAATGCCGTGTTCACACCGGACGCGGCACGAATTATCGCGCCGCGTCCATCGCGGCAGTTTACTCGCGTGAGTGAAACGAGGGTGTTCACACCAAACGCGAAAAATCGCGTGTCGCGAAGGGGGTGTGGCTTAGCTCCGTCGCTTGTCTCTCACAGAGACAAGCGACGAAGCTTTCATTTCCACTATCGACCATGGAATAAATAACCACCAGTTCTGCTTTATACTTTTTGTGTAAACTCCACATATGTCGGAACATCAAACTCCATGGTGTCTGGGTTCATACTATTATCCGTAGTCCCACAACAGCGTCTCAATGAAGCCGCTGTCAGCGCTGGTTCAGGCGGAGCAGCAGCAGTTTCATTCAGAAACGGGGAGACGGCGGTGGTGACGGGCGGAGCTTCTCAACGCTGATTCTCAACGCTGATTGGCTGCCGCAACTTTGCGTCACACGATTTCTCCGCCGGTGTTGGGAGAATTCAACTCCGCGTCCTTCGCTTTGTTCGCCCCACGTCAAACTTTCTGTTTGCGCCGCCTCAAACGCGTCTATCTCGCCGCCCCGCGATGAAATCGCCAATTCGCGCCGCGTCCGGTGTGAACACGGCATAAGGATGGCAAAATGCAGAGAATAATTTCCCCACTCTGGGATTAATAACGGATTATAAAAAAAATGACTTTCCTTTTTTTTTTTTTAAGAATCTGCATCTCCTCCCCGCGCTTCACTTGTAATACCTCCGTACCCACTAGATGGCCGTGCCCCACAGTTTGAAAGCCACTGGTTTAGACGGAGGTTAGTCCTCTAAAACGGTCGCAATTGCAACGGTTCTCATTTAAAAAATGGCCGCCGCTCTGACCATCCTGCTACGTTGATTTGAATGGGAATGTCCCTTTTCCTACTACTCTATTTTTATGGTTTTAAGCTTCCTCTCCATATCCAACCTGAACATCATGAAAGGCGTTTCTCTACTTAGAATGGATGTAGGGAGTAATATGAGGGCGTGGAGCAAAAGGGAGTGAAAAACAGAAACACAGGTTTATTAAATGGGTAAGATACAGATGAAGCAGAGAGAATGGTAAATGGAGGTGAATGTGTGTCTGTGTATGTTTGTGTGTGTGAGAGAGAGAGAGAGGTGCAGAGTGATGCGTGCCAGGTACAGCCCTTCAGAGGGGGCGTCGCCACGGTTCTCAGAGCACCACCTCGGAGTCGTTGTCAGGGTGGCGTCGGCGATGGCCGGCACAGAGGCTCCAAGGGTCTGCTGGTATTTTTAACAAATGCACATACACACACAGACTCACACTCACTCATGGATGCAGACGCACACACACACACACACACACACACATGCACTATCACCTCCCGTTTGGCCTGCAGGTCACTGACTCATCAGACATGACTGCCTGATCTCCCTTCAGAAAGGCAGGCCGGCGGTCCAGTGTGGGCTACAAGCCCATTTCGGATGGATTCCTGCACACTACACAACGGTTTCCATTCCAAAAAGCTATCAACGTCACAAAAATATTGAAACTATTTCATTCCAAAAATGCTTCACATTGAAAAAGACTCTTGCCTGATGTTTATTTTCTCAACTTTTTGAAACAAGCTATGACATTTTAGAAGAAGCAAAAACTGAAATTGTATCGAAGTAGCACAGAATCTAACATTCAAATAAAACTTCACCTACAAACCAAATGAGAAAGAAATAAATGTTGTTCCTGCTGTGAGCAGATGGAAGTGAGAGACTGCTCGTCATCAACAGCCATTTGACGCAGCGTAAAATTAGAATCATCATCTTGCGTCTGCCATCGCTCTCAGCTGGGAGGTGTGCTTGCATGTAAAAAGGTGTGCTTGCATGCTTCTGTCATGTCTGACAGCACTCTCATAATTCCATTGTTTTGTTCCAAAACTGTCCTGTTTAAAACTAAAACATCAAAATAAATCCAGCTACCAAAAGGACCTTGACATCAGAGGCAAGAGACGAGACATTGAGTCCAAGTGTCCAAGTTTTCTTCTTTTTTTGTCAACTAGAGTCTGAATCTGTATTTTAAAAGGCAATATTCACATATACTGTATATTCAATATATTCCTAAAATATATAAAAACGTGATACATGTATTATGTTTGGGGTTTAGCTACGCTAAAAACAATGTGAATCTAGTCAGAAATATCTCAACAACTATTGAATGCATTGCCATGAAATATTAATACAGACATTCACTTTCTCCTCAGGAGGAATTATAATACCTTTTCAACTCGGGGTATCACCCACCATCCATAGATTTCATGATCCAATATCTGAATTGTTCACAACAATATAGTGACAAGTGTATCATGCGATTTGGCCGTGCTTATAGTGATTATATTTCCTCATTGTGTTTCCTCACCATTAAACCTTGACTTGCAGCTGTGTTTGAAAGGCGCTGTGAATGTGTAAAATGTTACTGAAAAGAAATGTTAATTATCAGGTCATATGTATGTATTCTTTGGATGACAGCAGTGGAACGGCAGTCTGGACTTTTTGGTTTGTATTTTCAACCATTGTTTCCTGTGAAGTCCAGAGTATCATTTAAAAATGCATGTATGCATGTAACAATTTTTCCCCGGATGATATCAGGATTCGTTGTACGAGGATATGTTGTACGAGAATACACAAGAGGTTATACCTCTTGTGTATTCTCTGCTTCTTGTACACTTTGAAGACACACTGGCGGAGGTAAGCCGTGTGCGGCGCGTTGCCAGCGGCCCGACAGGCTCCTTGTTTGATCTCCTGATGAAGCCCCAGTTGGTGAGGTCATCCCCACCACCGCCCCTGCACCTATAAGTGCCGCACTAAATAAGGATCATTACAGCCATCGTAAAGCACTGCATGTGGAGCTCCCTCTATCATCTCTCTCCATTATCTCTCTCTTTATTTTCTTTCTTTCTTTCCGTCTGTCCCCTCCTCTCTCCTCCCTCTATCGCTGTACTGTCAGAGCAGACTTATATTCAGCTCAGCGTAGTAAGCGTACATCATTTTAATGGTTTCGTCTTTTGATTTGCTTGCTAGGTATCTCATTCTCCACATGCATCTGTCTGCTCGTGTCTTGGCAATTTCCTTCAGTCTTGATCCTCGACCCCCCCCCCCCCCCCCCCCCCCCCCCCCGACTCTCTGGTGCACACTTTGGACTAAGTAAGCCTCCCTTTTGCCGTTTTAAGTTCATCCCCTTGCTCTCTGCGTCTCCATTCCTTTTTACCTTCATCTGTTTGACTCTCCCCTGCCTCTTTCAGCTGCCATCTCTCTCTCTCTCTCTCCCTCTCTCCCTCTCTCCAACTCCTCAGTCCCTACCTTCATCTGTCTTGCTGGCTCATCTGTTCCTGTCTGCAGCTTCTGAATGTGCACTCTGGATAACCCGTGGAGCAGCCTCCCCTCCGCTTCCTGCGCTGGGATGCACCCTATTTATTTCGTTGATTTCCACGAGGGGAAAGAATGCGCGGACCAAAGACTGACTGGCTGCACTGGGTTTAACCAAGTGGAGCTGCTGGGTTACCCGGGAAGGGAGAGAGAGGGAGAGACAGTTTGAATTTGAACTGAAGCCTCAATCGGCATGTTTTAAATGTTGTACTTCTTGTCGTTATTATTTCGTAAGATGAAGTGAAGGAAAAGAAAGATTGGACCCAGAACCTTTTCTTTTGTGACGTATTTGAATCGTGATTTGCCGGATTAGATGCTGATACGTGGCGTTAAATGACACGCCGGAATGCGTTTCATGGCACGCGGTATGCCCTTAAAAGCGGTGGGCTGTTTATACGCCGGGCCATGAGGTCACGTTGTTGGGTTCTACTGGGCTCCACTGCAGTACTTCAGGCAAGCCAGTGAAGGACAAACACACACTCACACTTTAGGAGACACTTCTTCTTCTTCTTCTTCTTCTTCTTCTTCTTCTTCTTCTTCTTCTTCTTCTTCTTCTTCTTCTTCTTCTTCTTCTTCTTCTTCTTCAGCGCTTATGCACCTACAAAATCTCTGGTATTTCTTTACTCCCAAAAACACATGCAGACCGATATATGTAGAGAGACACACACACACACACACACACACACACACACACACACACACTTACTTGCTGGCATCCCTCCTTTTCGCTGACACAGAAACAAAGGCTGATTGCTGCATTCTTCTCTCACATTAGCTAAACGTACTGATAACTGGCTTTACAGCAGCCGAGACAAGCGTCTCAAACCCAAAGAAGAAATAAATAGTTCCAGCCAGCTCAGCCAGAACAAGAGACGGGGCAATCAAAAGGAATGGCCCAATCATGTCGAACGGTGTCTCATGATCATTAAGCTGGTTGCATGCCTGAAAGTTCAGCAGCAACATAGGCGAGTCGGACTTCTGGGTTCAATGAAAAGAATGACACTGGGATCTGTCTCTCTTTCTAAACTTTTTCAAATGCAAAATCTGTCAATGTTGTGGATTATGGATCGGGGAAGAAAATGCAATGACAAGTAGCGTTAAACACACTTCCCGCTGGGGGCCAATACCGACGCCACGCTGCCAGAGACCCAGGACGTATTGCTGGGCCCGCTGGAGGGAAGGGAGGCATGGGAGAACCAGGACTGACCGTCAGACCCTGCTGCAGTGAAATGAGAGGTTTTCTAAAGGGAATCTGCTCGGAAACACTACCGCTTTTGTCCACAGGGGCCGCCACAATCCTCACCCATTTCTGCTTTTGTAAATGGTTATGTTTCAGTGGATTTGGGGTTTAATTGAGCTGAGCACACTGCTGTGTCTATGAGAAATAGTTTGTGTTGAGCCTAAATCCCTAAAAGTCTGCACCGCTGTTGTGTTCTCCCCTCAGTTAGTGTTTTGATGACGATGGTGGAGCTCTGTATAACACCTGACTCCAAAACCTCCCATGAGTGTTCAGTTGAGCCGATGATTCATTTTCATGCTCATACAAATCAAACCATTCAGTGACCCCTCACTTCCTTTTTCATTCACTATGTCTCTACGCAACGATACGTAGAGACATAGTGACGTCTCTACTTCACTCCTCCGCGTTCCAAATATGGTAACTTCCATTCATCTGTTGCAAAAAAACAACATGGCGACGGCCGTAATCCAATATGGTGACGGCGAAATTGTCAAACTTGAGGTTTCATAACGGCAGACCACAAACCAACGGGTGACACTTCGACTACGTCCACTTCTTTTATAGTCTATGATCTTCACCCATTTGGTCAGGTCTTTCCTTTCATTCGGTCTCTCGGCTGTGGAAAGGGATAATCTTTCCCTTTCTCAAATTAAAACAATAAAATAAAAAGTTTGAAATGTAATCAGACCCGTAAATTGAGTTCATCTTCATCAAAGAATAGACCATAAATCCCACAGAAAACGAGTATCATACACAAGGGAACCACTTATTTTCGTATGTAGTTGAGCATATCCTGTATGTTATAGAGATGACATGCATGTACGGTAGGATCCAGCACAGCATGTGGTGATTGATTGGTATTATGAATGTCTATATGGGGTGAAGCATGCCCAAAAGGTGTGCAGGGCAACTCTGTGTAATCAGGGAGGTCGGGTATCAAAAAACAACTGTGTGTCTTTTTGTGTGTGTGTGTGTGTGTGTGTGTGTTGTGTGTGTGTGTGTGTGTGTGTGTGTGTGTGTGTGTGTGTGTGTGTGTGCGCATGCTGGGATTCCTCATGCCTGTCTCATTGTCCTGGGTCCTGTAAGACAAAGGGTTAAGTAAATGTTTGGGGAAGATAAGGCCACTCACCATGACAGGCAGCAGGCCCCACTGCCCAGGGGGACGCAGACCCAAATACATCACGCAGACACACAATCACACACACACACACACACTGTAAGTACATTCACACAAAGACACATATTCTTTATAACAATCATCTATCCCTCCTTCTCTCTGTCTCTCTTTAAGACCCACGTTTATGTTTGACCCCTTGGATTACCATTGTCTCCTCAGCCAGTAAATCACCCAGTGAGCGTTTGCAGTGCAGCGGTGCAAGGCAGCGGTTGCAGGTTTGAACTTGGTGAAAGTGTTGGTAGAAGTGAGGTAGACGCACAGCCAAGTCACCAGGAAACCTAATGGCATTGTAGGATTCTGCAAGCCAGGGCTACGTTGAAGGTCCACATTGTTTAGTTTTTTTAATGTTTGACGTTTTTGCATTTGGGGCAAGCAAAGTAGAATATGGAGAGGTCTTTTTTTTAAGTAACTACATGGTAAAATAAGGAGTATAACAAGGAAGAGAGTCCACTAAATGTTGATCTGACAGGTTGGGATGGATCAAACGAACACAGGACTTTCACCCAGGGCCCTGTTTCTCGTACCTGGCTAAACAAAGTCAAGCACATGTCCTAATCTCCAGCTTAAATTAGCGAGATGATTGACATCAGGCTATCTGGGTTTCTCCACGGCTGATCCGCGCTGAAACGGTCTCGTTAATTCTAGACAGACGTCAGTCATCTGGATAAATGCGTCCGCTCCTCTTCAGAAGGATAATAATGGAGCACTGACACCACCATGTTCTAACAGTACAATGGACAATAAACTCAGAGGAACCTCTTTTTATTTCTCTGCTGAGAAGCAGGAGATGATCATGAAGGTATATGAGGAAGTCAATACCGTAGTCATTCACAGCAAACGCGTTGCAAATATTCCAACGTTTTTGCAACACTGTTGCCGTGAACGCAACTTTAACTCCGCCCCCGCTGAGAGACATAAGCGTCGCAAATATATCAGACAAGTTAAATGCGTCAGTGCTGAGAAAATGTATCGGCTAATTTGAAGTGCTTCATCACCCAAATCAATCAGATTATATTTACGAATAAATATATACTCATGAGGATATATGTACTGTATGCGCGTATGAATCATGTAATATATGTGTACATACATGTATGTGTAGATCACCATATAACTAGGAGTTTGAATATGTGTATGGGCGGATCAGTATATATGTATTATTCATAATCAGAAATTCAATCAATTGAAGCAGTGAAAATAAATTATATGTGATTCTCTGTATTCTTATCACGATCACCTTAATCATGTTCTACAATAATGATATGTATGGTGTACTAATAGCACTGTCATATAATTATGAATGCTTTCAACACATCCATAAGTTTCTTAAGCTTATCTTATCCTGAAAATTAGCTCGCTAACTCAGTAAGCAGGTACGAGAAACAGGACCCAGAGACCTCTGTTTGTATCCCGTGGGGAACCAAAAGTAGACTTTTTGATAGATAGATAGATAGATAGATAGATAGATAGATAGATAGATAGATAGATAGATAGATAGATAGATAGATAGATAGATAGATAGATAGATAGATAGATAGATAGATAGATAGATAGATAGATATAGATAGATAGATAGATAGATAGATAGATAGATAGATAGATAGATAGATAGATAGATAGATAGATAGATAGATAGATAGATAGATAGATAGATAGATAGAGGTAGGTAAGCAAAGTTACAGACTAAATATACAGACTAAACATACAAATATTAACTATGAAAACGTTTGAATTTATTCACTTTAGTAAAGTTTTTAAAGTGTTACGTGATGTTTTTTCTTTGTTATTTCAATACAGACCACCTTTTTTTAACATTAACCAAGAAGTTTTGTTGCCTTAACCTAACTAATTGTTTCACCACGCTAATCACAAGTCATTGCGCCTTTCTGCAAGCGTGATAAGAGGCTGATATGAAACCTATTTATGAAGCCTATTTTTGATTCAGAAACATTCAACCTATCTCGTGGTGTGCAGAAACGTACAATGCCAACATTCTTCTTGGCGACTGGATTGCGAAGCCAGTTGGTTTCTGTCTCCAGCAGCAAGTCTGGCAAACACAACACACTCAATTATGCTAGTTCCATTGGTGGGGGTGTAATGTTCAGAGAGCTCAGGCTTACGTCACAGCTCTCTGATAAGGTCTGCGAGGGGGCTGTGGGCTTAGAGTGGAGTCGAGGACTATGAATTCTTGAACTTTGATGTCTTTGATGAGCCAGTTGGAGAAATGTCCACATCGTCTTTTGTGGCTTAGGATTGTCCCAAGCTGTCAGTATAAACCATTTACAGCAACAACGTCGTTGTATCCCTTCTGAGTCTGGCTTCTTTATTATTCAGAGGAGTCGACAACTGTCAAATTATCCCACTGTAAATTCATTGTGATATCATTGATGTTCTTCAACATAGAAACACTGAACCTTTTACAGTATGGAAGTTTATGTGAAGGAAAATCAGTTTAAAAGTTGTAATATTTCTCAGGACATTTGTGTTTGACTCAGCTTAGTAGATTTTTGGAAATTTGTCAACAAACTGTGATTTTTCACATCTAGAAAATGCATCACATTGCGTTGTGGGATTGTAAGCAGAAAGTAGTACTATGGACTGTTGTAGTACTTTGGACCGAACCTTTTTAATTCTATTGCATTTCTTTCCAAGAGAGGAGGTCCTCTCTAACCAATCAACAGCCAGGATTCAATGCAAACATACATTGGTCCGATGTATCCCAAATGTCATCTTCAATTCTCTCCAGCTGTACTGTTTGTGAGAGACAAACTGGCAGTAAAGTGATTAATACAGTAGTATATAAGGAAAAACATTTGCAAACAGCAAACTACTTTTAAACACATCACTAAAATAACACATTTTATATCGACATTTTAGTTCAAATTTCCTGTTTTTTTAGATTTACGTGGAACTGTTTTTTAATCGAGCAGCAGCTAGCTACCCGCCTTAGCCATTGTGAGTAGTTAGCGACTTAAGGACTGTAAGCTAACAGCGAGAATGGATTTGGACTTTGGCAGGATGGCAACAGGACGCCCTGTAGCCGGTTAATCCAGCCCTGAGTCAGAAATAACATTCAGATGAATTTACAAAACATTTGCTAGAGACACAACGCGACACTTAAACAAAGGCATGTTTCTATTGCAATTTGCTCTGGCTCGATGATTTATAACTGCTAACAGGAGGACATGAGGCTAAGCTATTTCTGCTGTTTTGCACGATATAAATAAAAATAGTCATCTTTAAGTTAAATATATGAGTTTCTAAGTCCAATTTGTGACTCACAATGAGATTTGGTTTCTTCTAACTTTTCTTTACTTGTTGGAAGCTGGCTTCCAAAGAATTGCAATTCTAACAAAAGTTGCAATTTTAACAAAAATAACAATGTAACTTAATAACTTTGCTTATTTGAAACCAAACCCTGATCTTTGCCTAAAACTACATATTGTGCCTAACCCTAACCTAACCTTAACCATTGCATTGTCACATCATAAAATACATTTATTTGTGGACAGTGATTTGTAAAATAGGGCATGGACACAAAAAGGAATTGATTTGAGATCCTCTTTGACGAACTTTGATCTGTTAATTTGCGCCTTTGACCAATTGCCATCCGTCTCGACCGTCTTGACCTTTGAGTAGAAGGAAAAAGAAGAAACTATTGTAGCTTTGCTTTGTTGCACCATGAATTGTTGTTAAAACATTGCTGAAGAAGTGGCTCCACTTGTCCAAACCAATAACACAAAGAATCTGCATCAATCGACACCCATTTTCCGCAGACCACCTAATCACCTCACAGATAATCTTTCTTCGCAGACTATGAGCTCATGATGCCCCCCCCCCCCCCCATGCACACACACACACACACACACACACACACACACACACACACACACACACACACACACACACATCTCAATAACCCAACCAGCCTCCTTGTAACAATGGGCAGCAGAAGCAGACAGCCGCATTAAACAATGCCACCCACTCACTGTGGAACCTCTACAAACTCGCTCATTAGTGATCACTGATGACTGAAGATTGGGAGTTTGTCGGGGTAATATTAACCTGACAGGGCCTTTCTTCCTCCTCCTCCTCCTCCTCTCTCTTTTACTTTGCTCTCTCCCTCTCTGTCCGTCTCTCCCTCGCTCTCCCTCCCTGCTGGGCTTTATCAGCGGTCCTGGTCAATGTCCTACTGTCATGTCTTGATGTGATTTATGTCACGGGCTGTGAAGTCGACTTATCTCCCTCCTCTCCCAATTCTCTCCCCCACCCCTCCTCCACCGCCCTACAGAGGGGTTGGCTCCCTCTGTCTCAGCCAGCCTGGCTCCTCCAAGCATGAACAGGGAGGAGAGATGTGGGAGGAGGTGTCAGACAGTGGAGGTGTGAGGGGGAAATTCCTTCCCAGGCATCCACCTGTAAATTATGGGTATTACCAAAGTCTGTACGACTATATGTTAAAGACGTTGTACTGTACACAAGCTTTAGTGTCTCCAGAGGGAGCTGCGTGTCATCTGACAAGTTACCTCAAGTGATGTCACTTGAGTCAGTTTGGTTGGAGCTCAAGACAGTGTACAAGTTGGTGGAATAAGAAGTAGCTCGTCCCTCATATCCTGCTTGAGGTTAGCAGCCCGAGGCTACGTTAGCCGCTAGTTGCCCAAATCTGGACTGCCGGCCATTGAGTTGCATTGTGGGAAATGGAGATGCCAGGTTTTGACAAGGAAGCACAGAATAAAAAAAGATAACAGCATGAACTGCCCAACAAAGTTATAGGAATGAAGTGCTACGTCGGTGGAGTACCATTAACATTTCGGTCCGGGTTGATTTGGTGCCATCCATCTGCCACCAAACAGCAAACATCCGTTGAGCGAGTTTGTCAGAAATATACACCAGAAGAGCAGTTGGTGTATCTGTTTACAGTGCATTGATTTCATGCTGCACAGTGTTTCACACAAGCAGCTCTTCATCCAACAAATGTTACCGGACTTTTCCATATCTGCCTTGCAAAAATAAAAACTATGTCAAGAAAGAGAGCAAAATAATTGTTGTCATGTTTTCTCAAAGCAGCGCTAAACCTTGGTAACAAATGCACTGCAATTATTTGGCTGCTTGTTATGAATAAAAAAGTGAATATGTGCGTAAATTAGCGTCGCTGCCATTTCCACATCACCTCATATTATCTTGAACAGGTAAACCGTCACTTTCAAGAAGAGATACATCTGATACATCACAACTTTGTTTATGCATATTGAAAACATATTCACATTGTTTAATACTTTATAATCCTAAGTAGGCTACACTTATCGGAGAGTCGAAGATTCAGGAGCCCTCATGTGGCACAAAGGTGTACTGCAGAAATACATGTTACATAATAAACAAATGCCGAAATTCAGCAATTCTTTTTTTGCGACCCAAATAAAATCTCTCGCGACCCACTTTTGGGTCCCGACCCAGTCTTGGGAATGACTACTCTCCAGTGAAGGAACCGCAACTGTGTGTGTTTTCTCATCCCTCCACGTTTCCCATCCTCATGCCTCTCCTTCCTCCGGCCTTTGATGTGCTTTTAAAGTGGCCCGCACTCCCTCTGCTTTCCCTCTCACTTGACAATTGTTTATTGGTTTTGAAATGGTCTTAGAGGACCTTACGTGTCTCTCAATGGCATACTTAGAGAGGGAATAACTGGCTTTGAAACCAAGAGAGAGTCAAATGATAGGAAGTGGAGGAGAGCCCTCCCAAAAAAATGAAGAAGCACAGCAGAAAACTCTTGAGGACTTTTATCTAGGTTCTTATGGTGCAGTTTGCTGGTTGGACATTACAAAGGCTGAAAATGATGCACAGAGAGCAAGAGAAGGGAGAAGGAAGAGAACGCAATGTGAAAGAGAGAAAATGCACAGGGTGGGAAAGACAGACATACAAGGAGAGAGAATGAGCGAGAGCGATGCGAGACCACCCAGGTGTCCTGCTCCTCGCTGCAGGAAGATGGATCGGTTTCTGGTGGGTCCACTGCCAGCTTCAGGTTTGATCCAGTGACTCAGCATCCACAACCCGGGTCCGATTGTTAGCATGTACATTGCTCCAGGATATGTTACCTCGCAGCGACGCCATGCCATGAAAAGATGCTGATGGACTTCAGCTGGAGCTCCTTCTTAAGTTGCTTTATTCAAACCTAGTTCCTGATTTGAGTGTTTCCCATCTGGCCAGATGCGTTGCATTCGAGCAGAGCAGTCAAGCCTCAAAAACGCTGGTTACTGCATTTCCCATAATGCAACCCAAGCCCAGAAATGACATGCAACACGTCCTTTTTTCACAGGAATGTAGATGCGTCGTTGCAGGGAAAGCACAGGTGTAATTCATAACATGAATTATGGCCCTGTTCCACTTCAGTGGGTCAGGGCCCTGGTGCTGCGCATGCCGGCTCACTGGAACGACGGTGACTACTTAATTTGACCAAATACACCCGTGTCTACCCTGCATACACCGACATACACCCCTTTAAAAGTGAAAGGAAGAAGAGCTCCATGGTGCAAATGCTCAAAGGTTTGTTGGTTTTAGGCCTCAACAGATGCATTTAGTCACTCTGGGAGGTTGGTGGCAAGTTAACCTCAAAGAATTGGATATTTTCATAGATTATTTTTCCAGTAATCAACACAATCTTTGCAAGTCAACACAAAACTTCTCTCTCTCTGCTTAACAATAGACACCATTGGTGTGCGTGTTACTCGTGCTATGCTTGTAGAAGAACTGCAGGTAGGGAGCCATGAGTTATTAGCAATAATAGCAATATATGTGTGGGCAGCAGTGGCCTTAAGGTTTGAGAAGTGCTGATATGAGCAGGGCATTCCTGAAAAAGAAAGTATTCCTCTCACTGTACAAATAATGTTAAAATATAATAGTGCAGAGTGCAAATTAAAAATGTAAGTGAAATCTTATCGTTAGAGTAATATTTACTTAATTCAGCAGCAGTCTAAATACAAATACGGAGGAATTATTCCAACCATAAATATCTACTATTTGCCATAGTAGTCATAAATGAGTAAAGTAAACTTTAGGTAAACCCGGCACACCCACACAGGTGTTTCCACTTATTCAGGCTGATTAGACCTCTGCTCTGGGTTCAGTTGGGTGGCGCTATACATGAACCAATAAGGGTGATCGATGTCTAAATTGTCCCGCCTTTACAGGTGCGATAAAAGCTAAGACCGTGAGGGAGATGTCAATCAAGCAGGGTCTATACACACCCACGCAGACCCGAGCCAACGTGTGATCAGGTAAAAGAGAAGCGCCGCATGTGTGGGCGGAGTAACCCGAGTTCACGCCATCATCCGATCAATCTGGACTGGCTTCATCACTACGATGTACGTGAAGTGAGCTGCTCGCTTTTTACTCCACCATTTTGAAGGTTCAAATCAAGAAAACAAATCCTCAGCATGTGACTGACTCTTATTTCACTCTTCCTTCTTCCCTGAACATCCTTCTTCCTCCACTTTTTCCCCTCTCTGAACTCTCTCTCCCTCACTTTCGCCTCCTGCACCTCTTCCCTCTCGTTCCCTTTCCTATCCCACTCTGCCGCCCAGCCTTCCCTCCCATCCCTCTCTCCTTCCCATTCCTCTTCCTTGCCATTCTCCACAGGTCCTTCCACCGATCATTTTTCAGCGGGCGGTTGTCCCTTATTGGCCCCTGAAGAGGCTAAGAAAACAGTGTGATGTGGGATCCTCATAGGACTAGATGGTGTAATTGCCTAATTGCTTTTTTTTCTTCTCTCTCTCTCCCGTCAGGGGGTTCTGCTTTATGTCAGGCAGGCAGGAGCCCGTAAACACTGGCCGGCTATTCCCAGCATCTCCCTCAATGTCACAATCTCGTGCGGTTTGATTGGCTCCACTCGGCGCCGGGGCCTATCGCTCATTGGCTCCTCCCAGGATGAATGGCCACGCTGACAGCCAATGGGGCCACAGCGGGGTGAGAAGGGGGAGCGAGAGAGTAAACAGCATTTTTTTCCTGGAGTCAGGGACACGCAGGGCTCCTCTTTGTTGGGAATTCCAAGCAATGTTTCCAGTTTTGGTTCCCAGGAGAGTTACAGGCGTTCAGCACTGTAACTCAACAATACGATGGGTTAGCAAAACCAGCAGCAGCCGGGGTTTGAGCCGTTTGTGTGACGCGGGGTCGGCGGTGAAGCATCTGAGGCATGAGAGTGTAATGTTTTGAGGGTCATTTTCAGGAACAATTACTCCTTGAAGACAAGGAGGGGCTTGGAGGCTGCAGGGTGTTACGTGAAGGCTGCGGCCTAGAAACAGGGCATAAATCAGGGCAAAGTCTCTCTATCTCGGCCCTCCAAACGCTCCCTCCACTCGCGCACACTCACTCCATCCAAGGCCAAGCAATCTGTTTGCTGAGGCTGAGTGAGAGAGGAGGAAGAGAAGAATGCCTAATGTTGGTCATCTCAAAGCCATCCCTTACCCCGCCTCTCTCGGTCTGTCTTCAGTCCATTCGTCTGGCTGGGGAAAAAAAAACATGTGACCGATAGGCTCTGTCTCTCTCAGGACCATCTGTCCATCTCTCTTAGCCGGAATGAAGACCGATGTGATCATCGCAAATGTTTTCGCATGGCCATCAGTTTTTTTACGTCAAACAGGAATAGACTGAGAGAAAGAGGGGGGGGGGGGGTAGGAGAAAAACACGGTAGCAGTATGCTTTTTATCAGCAGAGCCACACACACTAATCTGGGGAGGAAGCCTGCAGGCGTCCTGTCATGGAGGCAAAACGCACACAGGAAGCAGGCCAGTACAGACAGGAAGCCGGCGGCAACGGGGCTCGCACAGTCCGCCCGCAACAACGGCGTCTTATTGTAGACCACTGACACACAAACAAACAAATCAACTCAGGCTGGTGTCTGTCTCTCTGTCTGTCTGTCTGTCTGTCTGTGTGAAAATGTCTCCAGTCAAAGATAGCACGCCTGATGTGTTAACACGAGAGAAGGGGAGGAGGTTGTGGGAGTGGGACCTGAACCCTGAACCAGCGTTCTCTCTTTAGTTCGAAGAACGTCAATTTGAGGCACTAAAGATGTAACTGGGTGTCAGACAATGACGTTTGGTTGAAATCCATGAAGAAATAACACAGTATACGCAATATCAGCTGGGCCTTCTACCCTGCTAGCTGAGCCCAAAAAATAAAAAATCATGTTGGTTTTTCGGTTATATTTGCGATCAGTGTGAAAGCACTCGTTAAAAACTAACAACATTTAGAAATGAATGTATTGACGGCGGAATTAATCACACGAAGAACAAGACAAAAAGACCCGCGGTGTGTGTGTGTGTGTGTGTGTGTGTGTGTGTGTGTGTGTTCAACAGAGGAAGGACCTTGAGGTATCCTCAAACTCTCCGGTTCTTTCCTGTATTATTACTGTATACACTGACTATTGATAACCACATATGATAAAAACAAAGTTCACCTTCACGCACACACACACACACACACACACACACACACACACACACACACACACACACACATGCATATCAAGATCTGTGGTTTAGTACCATAAGACCTTGGAGACAGACTCACCTTATAAACACACACACACACACACACACACACACACACACACACACACACACACACACACATGTACACGTAGGTACACTCTCACCACGCACCAGGGTCCTATTCTCTGTACCTGGTTTACTGAGTTAGCTGGATAATTTTCAGGATAAGGTGATGCAGGTCAGGCTTTTCGGTTCTTCGAAGCAAGTTTAGATAAATCACCATAGCAACACATCAAAATCCCTTAACCTGCTCCAGAGTAGGTTTACTGAAATTCACTGGATAAGATGGCCACTCCCACCAGACAAAAAAGGCAGCTCCCTTCCTCATTGATGAAGGAGTGATAATAGTTATATTAGTTTTATAGGGAGAGAGTTCTTCCAGATCACCAGGATCCATCCTCACATCAGGATGACTTCCTGTACGCGGCGCTATCGATTCTCATCGAGTCGTACATTAAACACCACCGCGCAGCAGAGCATCGCTCGTCTCACAGACTGTATGCAGACTGGATCACAGAGTGTCTCACAGACTTCATCACAGTCTTTAGGTTTTTTTTGCGAGTGGTTCATGTTTGCACAGCGTCTGCGATGCGGAGAACATCGGGAAAGCCGCTGCATGCCGTGCTGTTTGTATCGTTTATTTAGCGCTTAAGATAGATGTGTTAAATCACTCATACTTATATATTATAAGGTACTGATCCGCCCATACACATATTCAAACTCCTATTATATGGTAATCTACACATACATGTATATATGCATACAGTACATATATATCCTCATAGGTATATATTATTGATTGATTTGGGTGATGAGGCACTTAAAATTAGCCGATACATTTTCCCAACACTTACGCATTAACTTGATATATTTGCGATGCTTATGTGACTCTAGCCCGACCAGCGGAGGCGGCGTTATGCTGCGTTTACAAACAGGAAGTGTTGCGAATATTCGCTACGCTTTGGATGTGAACGCACCATTAGACTTTGCCATGATTAAGGTCTTAAATTCATCATGTAGTCATGATCATCTCCTGCTCCTCCACGGAGAGAAAAGACGCTCTTTCTCTGAGTTTATTTAAAATTGTAGCGTTTGAAGATCATCGAATCTGTGTTCGACTCCTCCCCCTTCTGAAGAGGAGCGGGCACGCGCATTTATCCAGATGACTGACGTCTGGTTAGAATGAACGAGACTGTTTGAGGGCGGGTCAACCTTTAAAGAACCGGGAAAGCCTGGTGTCAATCATCTCGCTAATTTAAGATGGATAATAGGACATTTGATCGACTTTGTTGAACCACGTACGAAGAATGCCTCCCAGCTCAGTAATTGGCACTTTCCCTCCCTCTTCTTCCCTCCCTCCTCCCTCCTCTTTTCTTCTGCCTCATTATCGCACACTGTCCCTCTCTCCTCGGCCTCTTCCCTCTCTCTTCTCCTCCGTCTTGCTGGGGTTTGTAATATTTATCATACCTCTCCGCTTGTTTGAAGTCCCAGGTTTACTCATCGCTCTGGGTGGCCCGGGCCACGCTGCCAAATCTGGATGCTCTCTGGCTCGGCTGTCGAAGGGACACTATTATTCTCCGTCACATTAATATGCAGCGAAATTCCGTGTTTTATTTCTGTTCAGCGTGCAATGCAACAGGATGAAGCCACATGTTCTGGTTGTCTGGTACCTGCCACCGGCGGGGCGTCCTGCACACACTGTTTATCAACCAAACCATAGTTTTTCCGTTATGTTGGCCTCATTGGCCACACTTTAATATTGTGATGTTTAATATGGAACACAAATGAACCGTAGTAGATTATCTAGTCAATATTTTTAAATGGAACAAATGACTACAGACTATGAGAAAGGTGTTGATCATGAGAATGAAGCCACAGATGTTGAACCAACTCTGCAGTTCCCAGTTTCAGACGTCTTTCAGCTCAATGTTTTGGATTCAATATTTAATGAGCGTTTCAGACAGAGGGTGAACAGGTATATTCAGACAGACGGTAAGAGACAAATATTGTATTCATGTTCTAGTAGAAATCCGTATGAAGCTGAAAAATGTGATGTGTCCCCTTTATTAAAATGTACTTTTATGTTGAGTTGTCCTTCACGTCTCATATTATAAATTAAACTTAAAAAGTTAATTCATGACACAGAAAGGGACCAAAAAGAGCAAGGAGGGAAGAAGTATTGAAATAATAGTTCCTTTTGGGTGTTCAAAGGTGTGTGTGTGTGTGTGTGTGTGTGTGTGTGTGTGTGTGTCTCCTGGGCTACCCTACAGTGTGTACCTAAGCATGGGCACGGGTCCAGTGCACATACTGGAGTAGCCACGCAGCGCTCGGCGCTCCACTCTCCCATCAAAGGCTCCGCTTCAGTCCGCCACGCCCTGCTGGGCCCGTCTGAGTCCAATGGCCGAGCCTTAGTGACACGTGCACACCCGCAGCACGTGCACCGTATACCTGCAATCGCACACAGTGGTCAGCATGAGGGTGGCGGAATGGTGAGGTTCAATGCTGTCGTGCACACATTCAGGCATCGTGCACACACACAGGCCTTAATCTGCAGATCAGCTAGAGGACCGGCTGACCGGCTGGCGTTGGGAGAGACGGCCATTTCTGTCAGTGGATTTGTGGGCTGTGGTGTTAACTGTACTCGTGCAGTAATGGGCTAAATGCAAGGTGTCAGTATATATACCGAGACAGGATATATAGTATGTTCTAACAGAAACAAAGCCCCTTAAGAGGCACTGTATCATCATAAAAAGCTATGTGAAGGACCCTCCTGCAAAAAGCCACCTGCCTTTCCTCTGAGCTGTGTGTCTAGTAGGAGCAGTGCATATCATTCTTCTTTTTTTTCTTCTTCTTTTTCCCCAGTATGGCTCACACAAGCCCTGTGCACCCCAGTCAGAGATCTCCAGAGTGCACCTGTCAAAGCCTCGCTGAGCAGGCCAGATTTACTCCGTCAACCATTTACAGCCGTTCCAGCGCCTCCCATCACAGACATGCAACGGCTCGTCAGATTCATGGGCGGCCGTTCGTTTTGCCCGAGGTGTCCGGGCCCTCGCTGCCCGCCACGCTCGCCTCCCCCTGGTGCCTGACATGGAGAGGGCTGCGTAAACATTTATGCAGCAGTATTTTTTAAAGGCCCTCAGCAGTGTCTTGTAAATCTGCCCGCTGCTTTGATGTCTTATCTGTGTGTGTGTGTGTGTGTGTGTGTGTGTGTGTGTGTGTGTGTGTCTAACTATTGTTTACACTGCAAAAACATCTTACATGGGTTTTTTGTCCAATTACTAGTCAAAGTATCTCATAACGCTTAATATTAGACAAACACCTATAAAGCAACATTTCAGTGAGTTACAGGGATTTGTCTTTCTTGAATATCTTATTAAGAGAAGAATAAAAGTGCTACTTTTGAGCATATCCCAGCTCTCTTAGTAGGACTAAATAATATTTCAAGAAATCTTGCCAGGGAAGTTTTCACTTGTTCCACTGGCAGATTTGTTTTGACTTCATCATTCGTTTAGTTTCATTAATCTAATCACTTTGAAATTGTATTAAAAAAATGAATGATCAAATACATTTTTAATTATGTATTCATTTTAATTTTACTTGTAAGAGTCATCTCTATCCAGTGAGTGAAATATTGTAAATAATAATACATCGAAGGATTCATTATTCCTTTAAGAGTTGAGAAAATCAACTTACTTATTTAAGTAAATAACCCAAATAAAGATGATGGAGCTTATCCCTAACGGCAAAGTCTACAGTTTGACAACAAACCTTTGGAAATAACGGCAAGCAATGCCACAAAAGAATGAACATACATTGACTCTTTTTTTTTTATACAAAATGTAATTTCCTGAGACCTGGAGATGGTTTTCACAGAGTAAACTCATCTAGGTGGTCAATGTGACCGTCAGCTGCAGTGCCTCCTGTCAGAGTGCCCTTGAGCAAAGCGCTGGCCGTCCTGACAGTCACTCCAGCTGTGATTCAACACTCGGCCTCCAGAGTGAGATCAAGCCAGCAGCTGCACTGAGACACATTGCCCCTTTGGGGAAGCTTTCAACCACAGACAATTAAAGCATTGATTTTACAGTTGATTTCCTCTTGGAAGTGAAACAGATTAAATAAGTCAAGAAATTGTAATAGAAGTAGTGAAACAAAAACAAAATTCAAAACATGTTTCCTTGATATTCGCGGAGCAACTGTGACAATGTGTGATCGCTGCCCCTCAGGCCTATTGCCTCCTCAACAGATTTGTTAAACGCTGTTTACGCAACGAAGAGAGAGAGAGAGAGAGAGAGAGAGAGAGAGAGACTCCAGTGATTTACTGGCCTCTGAGTGTTTTAGTGATGGCTGGTGCAGGTCAAGGTAATGATCATAAATAAGAGGTGCAGGAAAGGAGAGGAGGAGAAGGAGTGGTGGGGGGAGAAGTGAGAGAAGAGGGCGGATGAACATCATAACAAGTGAGAGCTGGTGGATGAACCACATAACAAGTCCCAGGACGGGTTCAAATTCCTACGACTCACGTCATAATTTACCCATGAAGAGAGCCGTGAAAGTGGCAACTTGTAAATTGTTCACAACTGCAAATGTTTATACAGCACCGTCTCTTTGTGACCTTTTTATGGAACATCCGTAACATCATACATAATTACTGAATCTGAAAGTGGCCATTTGGAGAAAAGCATGAAGGAGATGAGTTTGGGAAAAATGTATTTAGAGTTCATTTTTGAACATAGGCATATTTCCTTGGTGGCAATCTGGCATTCGTAACTCAACATGTTGCTGGAGGCCCACTCTCCCTAACATTAATTAGGAATAAACAGTACAAGGATCGCTTGTGGAAATATCATTATGTTCTTACTTCCAAAGCATATGACAAAAGAGATGAGAACCCCCTTCTGGACATCATGAATGTACACTGGACACAAGGAGGTGGAAATAAAAATAGATGGTTGCATGATACTTCATGCTTAGTACTCGTGTCTCCCAATCTGAGGACTGTAGGATTAAAACCCTGCCAGGCTAGGCTCTACACAGGTGCTGCCTATGTGAATATAGAAACAAGAATAGCAATAATCTTATGTTCATAATTTGATATTGTTGTGAAACTTCTGTTCGCTTGATAACCTGGTTTATTTTATTAAAAAAATCCCCCCCAAAAACGTGTTTGAAGCAAAAATAAAACGTGTTTTTACTTCAATGTGCATGCAAAGTTTGTTGAACGTATCGGTGACAGTAAGACCGAGTTGTTCATGAACAGATCCGACTGAACGTTTCAAACCCAGACAACCCGGCAAACACACTTACACACTCTCACACCCACAGTCACGCTCTCTCAGACGTACCCATGGTCCGTGTTATTGTACCCAGAAGCCCTTGAGACAGACTCACCCTGTAAAATACACACATGTTCTGATAGGATTGTGTAGTTGCAGCTTTCTGTTTGTTCATGTTACTCATGTTCCTCTTGGATTGGCTGAGCTAAAGAACCTGAACTGAGTTGCACTGTACTCCCCCCCGCCCCCTTTATCAGTTTATGACTGCACAACCGAAAACTGGATGGAAAATAAACATTACACTTTACATTTACTTGGAAGCTGAACTGTGCTCAAGCAGTACAAAAACGGTGCAGCGTCCATAATACAATTATGAGTGGAACAATTATTCATGATTACTTTTTTTTGGGAACCTTGGGCATTCAATTCAATTCAATTCAATTTATTTTATAAAGCCCAACATCACAAATACAAGTTTGCCTCGGAGGGCTTTACAACCTGTACACATGACATCATAGTAAAAACCCTTTCACAGGGAAAAAAAGGGGAAGAAACCTGAGGGAGAGCAACAGAGGAGGATCCCTCTCCCCGGATGGACAGAAGCAATAGATGTCATGTGGCCAGAATGAATAACGTAACAGAGTTACAGCACATTCAATGAATGTGACAGAAATTATTCATATAATGAGTAGTAGGCATGATGGTAAACATTTTTTTAAGCTTTTTTCAGAATTTCATCAGACTTTGAAAGTGTTCAACTTGAGCAGTCAGAGGAAAGCTGCACGTGAGGAGTCTCTGCAGCAGAAGGGGAAAGAAGGACAGCGATAAATTGCAGGCTTGACCTTTCACCCCCGGATCCTCCTGTATACACTCCACTCAGCGGTCGCATGCTTCCCAAACCACCCAAACTGCTTTCCCCGTCTGCGAGGAGTCATTCAGTACGAGCGCCGTCTCAGTGGCGTATGGGAAAGTTATGGGTCGTCATAGACGGACCTGCCTCAAAAATATTCTGCTTTCATCAGACCCTTCTGCTGCGAGGTTCAACTGGGCCCTCTGGTGGAGGAAAATAAAACCTCCACTTTTAAATGAGGCATTCAATTCGGGTCAACTTTATTGGCATAGTGGAGGAGAAGTTCAGAATTTGGACTAAAACTAGAATATTTTACTTTATTACACCAACCTTAGCTTCCCTTTGTTGACAGCCATTCCACATGAGTCTCTTTGTGGTCGTTGTGCATATCTTTGAAGCAATTGTGTGTCTATTTGTGGTCATTTTGTGTATCTTTTTAGTCATTTCCAATGTCTTTGTAGCCAATGTGCGTCTCTTTGGAGTCATGTATAGCCTTACTTTGTACTTATTTTGCATCTCTTTGTAGTAATTGGGCATCTCTGTGTGGTCGTGTTGTGTCTCTTTGTAGTCATGTATACCCTTACATTGTTATTGTTATTATTTTACTTCTTTGTAGTAATTGGGCATCTCTGTGTGGTTGTTTTTTGTCTCTTTGTAGTCATTTTCTACTTTTTTGGGGTCATTTCGTGTTTCTTGCTGGTTGCTGTATGACTCTTTGTAGTCATTTTGCGTCACATTCTCGTCATTGTATGCAACTTTGTGTTTGTTTTGTGTATCCTTTGTGGTCTCTTTGCTTCTCTTTGTGGTAGTTTTGTGTCTCCTGAAAGTCGTTTAATTGACTTTCCGACAAGAGATGTTGTCAATTCAGACAGAGGTTCGGGCCTGTAGGGCCTGCAGGGCCTCCCTGACCCGTTGGACCCAGCGCCCAGTCGGCCCACTCAGTAATCTAGTCAAGACATAGTAATGAAGTACATGCCTGTCCTGAGAATATCACTAAAACTACATCCATCCAACCCTCTTGTGCCTCCTTTAATGCTCTCCTGCGTTCTCTCTTGTGTGTGCGTGTGTGCGTGTGTGTGTGTGTGCGGTGTGTGTCCGTATCCCCATTGTTCATATAAGTCTTTATTGCCACTCACACATTTCCATATAGTAATTGTACTATTATCATTTTGGTACATTCTGTACTCGTGACGTCTGCTGCGTGTCCTTCCGTCCCAGAGGGACTCCTCCCTTCCTCTATCTTCTCGTGTTTCTGTACATGTATCAGCGAACGCTGAAAATGGAAACGTGTAATCTTCATCTTCAGATATTTACGATACCTGCGACAACAAGGAGTGGTGGTTTGAGCGAAGAGAAAGAGGATGACGAGGGAGATGCCACCCGAGCTCCGTCCAGCCGGTTGTGTGGCATCTGGTTCAGGAATCAGGAAATGCCGTTTTTCTAATCAAGCATCATCTATCAAGTGGAGCTTCATGGACAAAAAGTACACACTTCTATTGTCTGCTGTGTTTCTAGCGAATATACATACCTGACCACAGTCACCGTGTCCACCACACCCTGCCACGGCTTTGTGGCTCTTTTCACACACAGCCTATACGGCCTATATGTGCCGTATATTGTAAGTTCAGAACTCAAGATATGGTTTGTTTCTTATTCAATTGGAACAATTTACAATAAAAGTATTACCACACTCCCATTGTGTGACAACAACCAGCTTAGTTGTTAATTGGGAGCGTTAATGTTCGGGACATAGTTATTCAAATTCCACGGTCAAAGGGTTATTATATTTCATGTTATTTAGCCTTTTTCTTTCCAAGATATTCCCACTGAGATTTAGCACCAAACTGAACTAAACTTAAAACAGAACTTTCTCATGAATACATATGTGATCCAAGTATCATGACTCATGCCAGTATTTTAAGTGTATTTATGAACAAATAATAATAATAATAATAATAATAATAATACAAAAAACTGAAAACCTCTTCCTCGCTAACTTGTGAATTCAACGACTGCCAGCTTGTGCATCACATGTTTGTGTTTCCCAATCGGCTTTGTCCTTCTATCCCCAGGGCTTTATGGAGCCGGTTTGGCCGGTTACGCGGGATTTCAGCAGGAACAGGAAAATCAAGGGAGAACTTGCCCGGGCCTCGGTGTTTGTGTTCCTTTAGGGGACGACAGCTCCGACCGGTTTTCTGGGGTGGAGAGATGAGAGAAGGGCAGGTTGTGAGGCGTTCTCCCTCACCTCATTATCCTCTCCTTCTCTTCTCTCTCTGTCATTCCTTGCACTCGACCTATCTCTGGATCGCAAGCGAGCTGAGAGGAGTCCCCGTATGTCCGAGGTAAGTTTCCAATGATTCAGCTATGTTGTTGCCTCGAGGGTCGGTTGAGTCTGGGCGGCTGACAGGTAGGTCGGGGAGACGCAGGTATGTGTGCCTGGGAGGGAGGTCAAGGACAGGGGCTGCGTTCAGGAAATGACCCTGACCTCATCAGGCCTTCCATGCTCATTGTGGGAGTTTTAAACAAGGTTAAACAAAAATTACCGAAGTCTATATGAATAGATATACAACTGCTTGTGTGTGTGTGTGTGTGTGTGTGTGTGTGTGTGTGTGTGTGTGTGTGTGTGTGTGTGTGTGTGTGTGTGTGAGTGTGTGTAGGGTGGGGCTCATACAAGTGTCTGTCCTCATTTATTGTTATCTCCACACACATTTATCGGTGGTTGTCGCAGTTTAAAAAAATTGAACGAGCGACAAGTGACAAGCGTCACTCTCCGCCCAATGAGAGAGTCGTTTTGTTTGTAGAGCCCGGCTGCTGCCTTTTGCGTTCGGAGCAGCATCGGTCGGTGTTGTTGCACGACAACTGAACGCTAAAAGCGCTACGAGCGGCTCAAGTTTGGGTTTTTTATTAGAGTGTGTACGGGACCGAGCACGCTAACCAGCTAGCCCCGACCCGTCTTGTAATAACCAATTGTACCTCTGGAGGCGACAGTGAGTCTCTGTAGCGGCCCGCCTGTCCTCAGTCCAACACGAGAGGACGAAGAAGTGGCGCCGCCCCGAGGGCTCGTCGATAATCTCATACATGGTTCACGTACATTTTGATAGTTTGTTTATTAGATATAATCCAGCGTGGGAAAACGTCCCGCTCCACCCCACCCACCCACCCACACACACACACACACACATACACACACACTCACACACAGCGCGGGAGAAGTAGCTAAACCCCAGTTTGCAGCTAGCTTGCATTCAGCTAGTGCAATCACCCAGCTGCGGGGGTTTGGTCCCAGTATAGACAAACGTGTTGTTGCCGCCGTCACACTGGCTACGCTTGTAATACAAAGTATACACAGCGAAAACAAACTGTTAAACAGTAACAATTTGTGCGTGCGTGTGAGTGTGTGAATAATGATGAGACCGCAGAGCAGCCACAGGAAGGCAGGCAGGTCTTTTCTTGCTCTGCTGATCTGAACGGCCTGACGCATCCTGACATGTCGGGAGGGCCGGATCAACTGATCCAAACCATACGTAGAATACGTTAATTTGTGCTTCTGTGGGTGATCACGTGTGAGCAGGAGCAGAAGACACACATTGGGGGTTTCAGACAAATCAACGAGCGATCTCTTTGCGGCACGCGGCTGTTGCACGTGTGCGTGCACGCATCTCGCACGCGGTGAGAAGCTGTGGTGCGTGCCCTGGGAACACAGGCTGCAGGGTTGAGTGCCAGGCCTCACAGGACCAGTCGAGCCAGTTTTTAATCTTCCTTGATATAAGGCATTCGTGCGGCGGGGACGGCTCATGAAAGCGGTGCCGAACGTCCACAACGCGCAGATCCTCGGGCTACAACGCCCAAGCTCTTGATAACTCTGACTGATTTATTGTGTTTTCATTCCACGATCTGTCTGAAGTGTGAATACTGTGTTGGATTTAGGATGTGTGAAAAGTTTGTACATTTCTGTTTCAGATTAAAACTACAGGTGGCAAGGTAAAAAAAAACATTACGAAAAGATATCAGCACGAGACTTCCCTGGTTGATCACTTACATGAAGATAATCATGTTATGCATATGAGGCATGATCTTATCAAATATGTGATCATTTGCATACATATCCAAAACAGAATTCCAAACATTGGATGAAGCAACATTTCATGTTAGAGTCAGAGGTCTTCATGAAGGGACATTTTGACATCTCTTCGTATCACTCCATAAAAAAGAAAATACTGTCGAAAATCATTGAAAGTGTTTTCTATAAATCAGTCTATGAATTATATAAGATCAAACCCCTCTGTGAAACCCTGCAGAATATAGAGAGGAATGAAACTGGAAGGTCCGTGCATGAGAGCTGCTGAAGAGAAGGTTTGAGTCTGAGAAAAAACTCATTTGGAGAAATCGGACTTTCAATATATGTTTCGTAAAATAAACTAATATCTACATGACATTTTCCGAGTTGATTACTTACAATAAGACAATACTTTTTATTATTATGTTTTGTTATGTTTAAATATGCAAATTAGGCATTATCTTCTGAGAATTTAGAGACTTCTACAGGCTCAAATAAAGAAAGTAGTCAAATAAACACATAGATATGTATTCTGGATGTTTTCTTTCCGCGAGTCTGAAAGAATTTATGGAGAATAAATAGTACAAGTCCAACATGGAACATGGAAGAAACCTTTTCTGTCTCTTTTCTTTTGTTGTACAGTCAGACTCAAAGTCTTGCAATGGAATGCTTCAACAGCCTGCTCATCAAACTGCGGGAGCTCCACGACCGAGAAGTGGAGGGTAAGTGGAAATCATGGAAACAGCAGAAATAAAAGAGAGCGACAGCTGTAATATCTCATATAATTCCTGAAAAATATAACCAGGTGTGTTCTTGGTTTTCAGGGTGGCAGGGGAAAATCCAGGAGGTGTCCAACAAGAAAGGCTGGTGAGTGAACGGTTCACCTCGCCGAGGTCTCTGCATGATCATGTTTAGACAACACTGACAAGACTTTCAGGTTCGGGTGTGCGCAGGTCCCACCACTCGGGGCGCTGTGTGGACCAGCTGGTCGGTCCGGGTCATGTTCGGCTCATGGAAGCTCATGTTGCAACAAGTCATTCAGTCTGGTGCTGAGTCACACAATCTTTCTTTCGTTTCCACTTGGAACAGAGAGAAACAAGAGTGGTGTTATTTGAGATTCCTGTTACAACTGGGAGTGAAACATGTTCCCACTAAATGCCAGCCTGTCTTTTTGTTCAACCTGGATCCTCTCTTCCCATGAGTGAGAGCTCATTGCATTGGAGTGCAGAGAGTGTTCTCCAAAAGATTTCAATGACATCCAAACTTAACCCGATTCATTAACTTATTAGGATGGATTGTCCTCGTCCACATGTACAAATTGTTGGTCAAGTCTACAGATTGTGTCATAACCGGTCTAACCTCATGCGGCTCAGGAGATTAGACCGGGTCTGTTTATCACTGGAGATAATTATAACACTCGTCATTGTTCTCAATGTGGTTTTGATCCCATTACATTGATTCGTAGTTATCTCTTAATGTGGGCCCTTGATCCCCGAGGTTGGATTATGTTGCAGCTGTTTTCAGGCCTTGACAGTCAACCTGGGTTGCCAGGTTGTCATTGTCAACCATTTTGAGAAATTGGCCACCAAATCATGGCTTTTGGTTGCCAAGTAGTGACAATAAACAGCAAAACAAGCAACCCAAAATTAAAAACATGCGTTATATTTGTGAGTGAATTTTAATTCCGGCATCACATCCACATAATGTTTTAAGGAATACCACAAAATGATCATTTATATATTCATTACACGCACAAGGTCTCAGTAAACAGTAAAAATATATCAAAACATCAGTTAAAAAACACAGGTTGGTCTGAAAGTGTCGAACATACTATTTGGTTCCAACAAGTTGCTGTTGAGCGCTGTTTTTTACTGAACTTGAAAAGTCCAGTTTTTCTCTTCCCTGCATTTTATCCTCAGGGCAGTAACACAAATGGATTTCACTTCCAGTTCTTCTTGTTTTTGGTTGCATCTTTTTGCCAAATATGTTACTATATTTATTATGGAGTTTCTTCTTTGTGTTGGTGCCTCTGACTGTCTCTGTATAAATAGATTGTGTGATTTCTCCCACACTAAAAGTCTCTTTCTAAAATCCACCCTCATCTACAGGGTTTTGAGCATGAACTTAAACTCCTTTTTCGTAATAATTCTTCGAAAATTTGGCATAAAAGAAAAATTCTGAACGTGGTCACACTTTTTTTTAAATCGTGGGTTCTTGATACTTTTACTTCTATGAATGAAAAGAGGAGTGTAAATGTGGAAGCTGATGCTGAAATGCAGCAACAACATTGCAACTAAAAGCATGATTTGTGTGTGTGTGTGTGTGTGTGTGTGTGTGTGTGTGTGTGTGTGTGTGTGTGTGTGTGTGTGTGCGTGTGTGTGTGTGTGTGTGTGTGTTCTCTGTGTGCATGTAACAGTGATACAAAGCGAATGGAGGACCTGTTTTCCAAAAACCAGCAGATGAAAGAACAGCAGAGAATACTCACCGAGAACATCAAGACACTGGAAAACAGGTACAGTTAGGTACAGTTAGGTCAAATATATATATATATATATATATATATATATATATATATATCCTGTATATGTATAAACATAAGTTGTCGAACAAGTACAGAAGAGGCCACAAACACAGTAATGTCAACACCACAGCAATCGTGTGCTAACATTAGCCTCCTCCAATGAGGCTGCGGCAATGCTTCAAAATTCAACATTTCATTTGTAGAATATGTCACTTCCTCTTTGAAAGGTTAGGTAGTCTGGCTCTATCGGACTGTAGAATGTGTCTTTAGGTGCGCTGGGCGCTGCATTTCGTACCTGAGCTTTAAGATGACATGAGTTTCTGGTGTGCTGTGTTTCCTGGTGCTTGTGTAGGCTGAGGGCGGGGCTGTGTGACCGATGCACAGTGACTCAGGAGGTCGCCAAGAGGAGACAGCAGGAATTTGAGTCCTCTCAGATACAGAGCATCCAGCACATCACTCTACTAGGTATTCTGTTCAAATCAACCTTTCAACCATTGCTGATCCATCGTTTGCCTCTAATGGCACTCTCACTTTTCCCCATTCCTTTCTTATCTCTTATGCTGCTTCTGGCATTTGGCACGACTTTTGTTTCAACCTCCCATTTGTGTTTTGTTCCTATCCCCCCAAAAGATCCAATTTAAAGTGCTCTGATCATGTCTCATGTTCTGTGTTGCAGCGGGAGAGATGAACAACCTGAAGAAGGAGAACAAGCAACTGAGAGACGAGCTCAGGAGTATCAGAGCAGCACTCGAGTGAGTATGGCGAATAAGCATGGAAATAGAATGAGAGGACAACGGACAAGTCAACGTTTTTTTTCAAGGAGTCAGTTTTGACGGATGTAGCCAAAAAAACGTTTTCCCAGAAACCTACATTGGAAAAGAGGCTTCTGGAAATGTGATGATCTTTGTTGTTTTGCCCTTTTTTTTAAATCATTAGATCCATAGAGTTGTAAAATGCACTAAGCCAGAGTTATTTCCGTCGGCATAAGGAAACGGCGTTCAGGTGAGCAAACTGATATGAGCAGTTGGTAGGCGGGGTTAAATAAAACGCTAGTGCACTTCCTCTCTGGGTCATGGACGCAGAAGATCGCCTGTAGATCATGTTGAAAATGGCCGCCACTTTAGACCTACCTGCTGTGTTGAATTGAATGGATACGTCCGTTGTGCTCTCACACCATTTTTATTCGTGTGAGTCAACTTCAACTCTTTTTCAAATGTGTGATTTATCATTTCTCAATAATTGTAGTTAATGCAGCGAATATGTGACCACTATTTCTTTAGTTTTTGTTGTATAAATGTAATAGTTTGGTCTGAGTTTTTATAACCACCTTGCATAGCTTATATACATCAAAACATCTCCCTGTAAAACTCCAAGTGGTTGACAATTTCTCACACACCAATCGAGCAACATTGTGTGTGCAGCAAATGCCCCAGTGAGCACTCCAACAGCAGCAGCAAAACCACAGAGGTCAAGGCAAACAGCTCCCATGACCTTTCACCCTCTTTTGGACCTCTGGCCCTCGTCACTCAGGCCACCAGCAGGGCCAGTAGCCAGCCAGCAGATGGCAGTGTTGCAGCGAGAAATGAGGCAGACCAAAGAGCTGAAGGTGAGGATGACATGAAGAAGAGCTGGGAGGAGGATATGTGTGTCCGATTATCACTTGCTCATTCTTACATGACGTTCTTGTTTGTGTTCCATCACAGAAATTGAACAGAGACAATTGAGAGGGATGAACAGAAGCTACTTTGTAAGTTTCTAAATTCTGAGTTACCTCAGAGGACCACTCTCATATTTAGCCTAGCTTAGCATACAGTCAAAAGTTGAAACCGATGGAAACAGCTAGCCGGCAAAAACATCCACCTATCTCTCAATAACACGGTGTTTCTCCTTTTTGTTTAATCCTCAAGAAGTGTAAAAACAAATAGGGCTTGTTTCTAGTCTTTATGCTAAGCTAAGCTATCTTTCTCCTGGTTGTAGTTTCATATTTAGCGTATCAAACTCTTATTGAGAGAGTCATTTTTTTGTTTTTGTTTCCAAAATGTCAAACTGTTACTTTAATGTATGTGATTAAGGATACCTGCAAATATGGTCATACCTTTTTCCTTCTGCCCCTTTCCACTCTCACAGGAGTCATACAAGCCTCTCTCCTGGAGGACGGAACAAGGTGTCACCCATCTCGGAGAGAGGAGGTGGGACACAGAGACATGGGAAATAGCAAAAAACTAAAGATGTTGTGCCACTATATGAACAATGGAAATATGGATCAATGAATGGAACAAATCAGTGATTGGGTGTGCTGGAATTTAAACAAAGAATTGTTTTGGGAGCCAGAAAAGAACAATCAGTCAACTTCAAAAGCCGATATTAAAGATTTAAATTGTGTTGTGGAAAATGTAATCATATTACTATTGCTAACTAATGCATTACTGCCTTATTGCACAGACAGTTTAACCTCTACATATCTGCCTGGCCTCTGTTTCTCAAAACTTAGAGTCCAGAGTGTTGAAGGACCGGACCAGCGATGCACCATAGCTCCTCAAGCTCTCCTTCTTAAGACCTCTTCTTCCTCGACCGGTGGAGATGTGAACCCCAGGGGACATGTGCTCCATGCTCCGGTCCCCTGCCGTCCTCAGCCAATCAAGAGCAGCCCTGTTACTTTCCCCTGGCCCGTATCTGAATCCTCAGGCTGGGTTACCGCAGCTGCTCCCGGGACCAGCCTAGTGCAACCGCCTCCCAAGCAAAACCTGCCACGCTTTCCCAACCTGATCCCAACTAGCCAACATGCCAGCCCGATAAGGCAGGTTTTGGGGTCTCCCTGGCACAAGCAGAGCGCCGTTCAGCCCCCTGCCAAAGAACCAACTGTGGTGTTCAGGTTGAGAAGTCTGCCAGAGCATGTCGAGCCTCAAACTAAGCCCCAAGAGAAAAAGGGAATCCCGCCTACCAAAACTGAAAGGGTCTCTGCAGAAGGGCTAAGAGAGGTGAACGACGGGCCTCTGGACCTATCGGATCGAGGAAAGTCCAAATCCAGAGATGATTCGCCCTTGTCCTTACATGGTGGAGAGAGAGTACACATGAGCCCTGACATGGATGGGAAGGCAAATCTATCTTCACCTGGAACGGTATCATCACCTTCTCCTGTCGTTCCTCCCTCGTGCTCCTGGACTTCTAGCCCACCAGTAAAACTAGAAGAGGAAGAGTCTACCAGTGACCATAACCACAAGGTAATTTGTCTTGGCAATCGAATCAAAAGAAATACTAAAGAGGAGATACACATGCTTCATGGTATGATGGTCTGGTCACGACAGGTAATCAAAGAGCAGGAGCAGAGAGAGGAGCGGAATGGAAAGACCGACCAAAGCAACATGAAGAAGGTGCCCATCCTCACGATATCATTACGTCCAGGTGAGGAGTTAAGATTCATACGGCCGTGTGTGTTCATGCGTGTGCTTAATTTTCACAGTGGAATAATAATAGTCTGGTTTCATGTATCTCATAGTTGTGGTGCTGGAGAACATGAATTCTGCTCTCCAAGAATCCTTATCCTCAAACGGCAAGGTGAGGTCATTCAAGCCACCAAAGCAGACACAGTTGAGACCGTTTTGTCATGTGTCAAATGTCCATGTGAACATATTTGCTGGCTCTAGCTCTTTTTTCCCCTTGAAACGGAGCTTCCTTTCTTTTGTAAGCCCTTGTGCTTCCTCTGCCTCGTCACAGACGCCGTCACCAGCAGCCGGGCCAGGAAGCAGCTCTGATGAGCCGGGCGAGGAGGGGAGCGCGTCAGGACAAGAAAGCAACCACGGCCGCAAGAGGAAGAGGGCATCTGTGGAGACGGAAACCGACAGAGACTCGGAAACAGACCGTAGGCATTGGTTCACATTTCAAGTCCTCGTGTGTCTTTCCCCAACTCCCCGACTCAGAATCTGATTGGTCAAGCTTTCCTTATCATCAAATCACGTAGATCGATACTAAGCGTCGGCTCAATTATGAGTAAAATCTGACATTCATGACCTATATGGCCTAAATGGAATGAATCATACAAATAACATGTATTATTATTATTACACATTCATGGAAATTAAACACAATTATAATGATAATGTGTTATATTGCAAATGCACAGTATTTTAATCCACACAACCAACTCTTGCCAAATGTTTTTTTAACAATTCCTTTTTCTTCCTCACAGACATCCATCGGGAGAGGAAGACCAAGATCACAGTGAGCTGATACTACATTGACTCATAGTGTTGCGTCCAGCAGACGCACAGCAACATGTGGAGTGTGTGTTGTGTCCACCTGACAAATCCAACATTCACTTTATGTCATTTGCATGGACATTAATATTCTGTTTAGTTTCAGGATATTCAAATAGTGATTTCATGAGATGGAACAGTTGACATCTCGTACCATATAGTGTTTGCAATAAATGGTATGTCCAATTCCTGCTCACATAAATCTCAATGTGCTACTTTGGACATTCCAAATGGAACCAGTGTTTTAATGCCAGCATCATATTCTCTTGGTTATTGGGAATTTTTTTTAACAGCACAAATACCATTTCCATGAAATCACTAAATCATGATCAATCCAATCAATGATGAAAATGAGAGTCTCTCTTTAGACTCTCACCATCTGAATAAAACATTTAAAGGCAAATATGAATATGCATGTATAAGCACACATTAGCATCCTGTTCAGCAACTCATAGTTGTTTGTTGGAGAACTGAAACATGATCATGCTTAAAAACACAGACTTTTGTAACAGGTGCCCAGTCACAGTACACAAGGTAGAACTCACACTGACATTACTGTCACTGCATGGCTATTTCTGACACAGAGCCACCACTCCCCTCCTAAGTGAAAACCCAGAAGAAAAAAAACATGTTCCTCTTTTCATTTTCAGAATGCACATATTTTGCAAGTATTACCTTTCCGTTCACAGCTGTAACAGCTTGTGTAAGCCGGGTGGAAGCGATTAAAAACACAGTGAGCTGAAAAACCTACACTTTTGTGGTACTGTACCGTTAAAGTCAATATGTCCATATTGTGTAAATATATAAGCTAGTTTTTGATGGTGGTGCCACAATCGATAGGAAGAATCAGTCAATTTACAAATAAATGTGATTGTTATTTTTCAGTCCTTTTTTGTGCATTTTTTATTTTCCTGTGTGTGAAAACCTGTGCAGCCGTAATGCTGTTTTATTGATTCTAGTTGTTCTACCATGTCTCTAAAGCCATTAGAGTCCATTAAGCACAGCACTTGGTCAACGGTCACTGGACAACATAGCCTTCCCCTGCCATTTGTATCTCTCAGTTAATTAAAATGAGATTGACTGTATTGTATAGCGTGCTCTGGCTTTTACAGTATGCTAATCCATCTCCATAAATGCTGTATTGTTGTGTGGCCTCAACAGAAATGTGGTTGTAGTTTTTTTCTATTGGTACAACATATACTCTTAGAAACTTTTGTCTGAATGCACTACTTCTCATGTGGAATATACTTCTGCTTTTGAATGTTACTTCCGTGGCTCCCTGCTGTACACATACTGAAGTGTGAATAACCCCCAGTGAATAATGCTGAGTGTTCTGGGAAATATAAGTAACATCATGTGTGACGTTTTGTTCATTATGCAAAACGGTTGCGGTGCGATGAACAGGGGCGAAGAAACCAGTAGAAACCATCAATAGTTTGTGGTGTGATACAACTGTAATGTTACAGGAAATCATCTCAGTGGTCAGATTCTTGTAAAACCATTCTATTCACAGATACAATTTACATAAAGAAAGATTTTTAGGTAAAGTTATAATCTATTAATGATTGCAATAGTGCAGAGCATTTCCTCAACTCTATTCAAGATGTACCTACATGACATTTGGTTTATGTTCACATCTCCACCCACAGGATGTGACTGACAGTGTGAACTGTTGACCAAAATTATGCCAATCGTATTTTGTGGAACATTAATACAAAAAATGTTATTATTTGTAATAATAATAAAAACACAATGTCAAGCGAGGCAGAGCCAGAGATTGTACAAAGTCATTGTGTTGCAAGTCACATCAAGTCTGGCTTTAAAGTACTGAGACAAGAACAACAAGTAAGTTAAGAAAGGCAAGTCCCAAGTCAAGAAGAAGACACAAATAAGGAACAAGACACAAAACCAAGGCCCAAGTCAAGAAGAAGACACAAATAAGGAACAAGACACAAAACCAAGGCCCAAGTCAAGAAGAAGACACAAATAAGGAACAAGACACAAAACCAAGGCCCAAGTCAAGAAGAAGACACAAATAAGGAACAAGACACAAAACCAAGGCCCAAGTCAGGAACAAGACCCATTTAAAAACCAGTCCAGAGTCAAGAACAAGATCCAAGAGTCCCAAGACAAGACCCAAGTCAATAAGAAAGCCCAAGTCAAGACCAATACCCAAGTCAATAAGAAGACCCTATAGTCAATAAGAAAGCCCAAGTCAACTAGAAGTCCAAAGTCAGGAACAAAACCCAAGTAAAAAAACAGTACAGAGTCAAGAAAAAGACCCAATCAAGTTCTAGTCCAAAGACAAAAGGAGTCCCAGGTCAAGAACAAGACCCAAGTCAAGAAGAAGACCCAAGTTGAAATTGGGAACCAAATATCTTCCATAATAAAATGTCAAATTGAGCTCAATCCTCTTCTATGTATCCTAGGCCTACACGCTGCCTCGCCTGTATTAAACAGACATAAGAGAATCCTCAGTCGTCTATGGTACGGCGCTCGATTATCCATCATGCAGCATTGGCTAGACAGCACCACACCATATGTCTCTAGTTGGCTTCACAATGTCCTACAACTCACACCATTGGAAAGACTCACACATGTTCTCCAAGGAGACATGAACAGGTGTTTTTCCATCTGGAACCCTTTTATGAATTTTGTTGGTGAGGACTATGCCGAAACCATACGAAGAGGCTTTGCGACCTTGGTGACATTCGACAAGTGGCCTGTATGAATTGAAAATAAAATGGTGGTAAGAATGAGATAAATACAATTGCTATAGGTTCAATATGGAGGAGGATGATTTATGTTAAATTTCTGTCCGTGTTTTTCTGTCCTTGTCTGATTGTTCGTATAGTTGGTTGTTATGCTGTTATGTTTTTTTTTTAATTTATTTTATTTATTGGTTGTTTTTTGTTGTCTAGTAATGTGAGGAAATGTGTAACTTGTAAAAACTTAAAATAAAATGATTAAAAGAAAGAAGACCCAAGTCATGAACACATCCCAAGACAATAAGACAATAAGAACAAGACCCATGTGAACAATAGCTTACGCATAATCAAGTTACACCAATGTTTTTTTTACATTTACTTGCTGTTGGGTGACTGTTTTACTCACAAGTATTTACATTTAATTAGATTTCATACAAACTAGTGCAGATGCCCACCAGGTGTATAAGAAACGTCATGCAAAACACAATTAAACTCACCAAGCTGGCAGCAGCTAAGCGGCTGATATACTCAGCGGTGAATGTTGTAGGTCCGTTAGCTGCTCCACAAAACACACCGTCCACAACAGTAAAGTGTGTACTCTGTCACCCACATGTGCTGTATAATAATTAAGCTATCTGTGGATCTTCAACCTGGTAAATGAGGATCTAATTTCCCCTTGAAGTTTGAATATAAAGAGCCACAAACTGAGGCCTGTATGTCCGAGTAAAAGGCTCCTTGTGCAACGTCATCGGCTGCTGAGCAGCTGCTAAACACCAATTATGTATTTGTATCCCTCATGCAGGAGTTTTTATTTGCATTTTCTATTACACTTCACCTTTTTTAAACTCTTACATCTAACCCTTTTCTGTTTTTTCTTCTGATCCAGTTTGTTTCATTCTTATCCTCATCTCCTTAAGAACAGCCCTCCCTCTCTCCATCACTGCAGCCTGGCTTTCAGAAGGAACTCTTTCTAATCCTGACTGTTGATTAAGGATTACATCTGGAGAGCCGGCAGCTCTCTCTGATGTGTTATTGCCGAGCTGCTGCTGTTGTGGACCCCAGGGCTGAGCCGCCCACGCCTCCAGCTCTGCTGCCCGCCTCCGACGCTGTCCCACTCATTTGAATACATGAGCTGTCCTGGGCACCATGCAATTGTGTCCCTCACATCTGTCCGCCCCATCCATGGCATCCGTCCATTTAATCCATTCTTCCCTCTGGCCATCCACTCCAACATCAAAAACAGCAGCATAGATAAGAATTTGGCTTCAACGTTACATTTTTTTGGCATTTAGGATCAGGGAAAAGAAGATTCCTGTACATATTTAAACAGTCTCCATATTGGCAAAAAAAATAAAAATAAGAAGTAGGTTAACTATGACTCCAGACAATGATGACAATTTAAAAAATGTGTTTTGACACACAAAGCAGCTTTTCTCTGCAATCCAGAAGAAGGAACTTGTTATTTGTCATATTGCATACTTTTTACATACATACATACATGGAATTTGCTCTGTATTTCACCCATCCATAGCAATGTAGGAGATGTGGGCTGCTGAAAAGCGCCCGGGTAGCCATATACTCCACTGCACTTTTACTGCTTCTCTTTTTGCACTCTGGTCAGATGTGCAGTGTGTGTGTGTGTGTGTGTGTGTGTGTGTGTGTGTGTGTGTGTGTGTGTGTGTGTGTGTGTGTGTGTGTGTGTGTGCGCGCGCGCGCGCTGGTTCCTCTTCTCACAGCACAGACTTCCTCGTCCGAGCACAGTGCGCTGCGCCTCTTCCACCCGTCCGCATCTTCAGCTGAAACCCCATAGAGAGAGAGAGAGAGAGAGAGAGAGAGAGAGAGAGAGAGAGAGAGAGAGAGAGAGAGAGAGAGAGAGAGAGATAACAAAAAGTTATGCGAAAGGATGGAGCCGGCGAAGAAGAAATGAGGATTACGCTTTACACGGACACCCGAGTCTAGAAGAGCACATCTCCACGCGCACGAGTACCAGCAAGTGATCGGTTGAAGCGCGGTAAGTTTCATCTTGATCTGTGTGGAGGCGGTCTGAAAGAGGAGCAAAACTGCTAATATATGAATGTGTCGGATTTGTGTCGGACGTTTTTCGGACGTTTTGCTTTGGCATGGGGCTTTTACAAAAGGGATGCAAAAAAAGATACAATAAAAAAAAGAGGAACTTCAATATCTCTTAGTTGAAACAACCGCCTGCAGACGTCACAAATTATCCAAAGAGGAAATATGAAAGTGGGCTAAAATGAAGTGAAATAAACAAAACATTTGGATTCCTACGCGTCCCACCACTTTCCCCATGCCGTCTGTGAAGCGAGGTGTGCGCGTGTGCGTGTGTGTACGTGAGAGAGTTATTTTTAGACTGACCATCTCGACCAAACCAGCATCAGTAGTCTAGTTTCTGTTCTGCTACTTCCAGTCTCTTTGTGCATTAACTTTCATTTCAGATTTTAATAAGCCCCCTCAAAGAAGCACAGGTACACTGTGTCTTCTATCCCAGGACATGTGTCCGTGCTATTAGAGAGTGTATCACACATTGCGCATTTTAGCATGTACTGTACTGTACACTACAGAAAGGCCGGTGTTGCTTCATACCGGTTGTTGAATTCCCCATTGGGCATTAGCACCTGCAGCCACTTCAGTCTGCTTCCTCCCTTGAGGGTTATCTATCGCAACCCCAGCATTTCCAAATTGCTTTGACAGAGAAAGCAGAATTAAAATGTTTGGACAAACCCACTTGACACTAATTTGACACTGGTTGATACTAATGATTATCTGCATTATTGATTCATCTGTTTCGTATTGTCTCAATGAATTGTTTGTTCTATAATTTGGCAGAAAATTGTTGAAAAAAAGTTGTTGAAACTTTCTGAGGTCTCATTTTATTCAACAAACTCAAAGATACTCCAAGAAGTACATCTTCAAACTTTAGAAGCTGGAACCAGAGACTTTGGGGAATTTTATTGTCTGCTGGTTAATATAAATGAGAGAAAAAATCAATCATCAAAATACAGTTGCTGATTGATTTTCTGTCCATCAATCAATTTTTGTCACATTATGTTTGGCATATGCCAATAGTTCCACTATGCAACATGCTACATTCCTGCATATACACTACATGATCTTGCATACAAATTTATGAAATAATTATAATATGTATGATCAAAAAGTATTTGTTGATCGTACAAGTAATCAGTTTTAGCTTTTATAAACTTTTATACTTTCATATACTGTGTCAAGCAAACTGGATATGTAGGCGGTGGCAAAAGCAAACAAACATAATTTTATAGAAGCATAAATGGGGGAGGAGCTTGGGTTCAGTCCAACAGGACTGTCCATAACGTCTAATGCAACATGTCATGCGTATACGATTATTAAAAGTAAAACATCCGAGCATGCTGAGATGGAGACGTCATGCAGTCCATTTCCTGCTGATAAGTTACTGAATAACAATGCAAATTATTTCTTTCTTTCCTTTTTTTCTTTCTTTCTTTTTTTTTTCTTTCTTTCTTTGGTGCTGCTGGTTGTGTGCCAAGCGATATTGTTATGGCCTGAGGCAGTCCCAAACAGGTACATACAGCCTGGTAGCCCACAAAATGTACATCTGTTTAATAATACAATTTAAAAAATCACCTCTCATAGCAGAATACATGTTATGTAATATACATCCATTATTCCCATCTGTTGAGAGAGTCTCAGCTCTTATGTGTTAAACTAGTTTTCCGGCAGGATAATACCCCTCAGAGCCGGCCCTCGGCACAGGCGCTACAGGTGAATGAGGGGATACTTTTATTTAATGTTTTATCGATAACTTTTGTATTTTTTTTAATACTTTTATTTTGAAATATTGTTTTTTTAAAGCCCACAACAACATCTATGGAGTCTATTGTATGGGTACTATTTTCTGGGTTGCCACAGCATCAGCCCAGCGCATCAGCCTCATAATCAAGTTCATGTCAGTCACTCTGAGTCGCCTTAAATTCATGTGGGAAAGTTGGAAAGACTATTCAGGCGTTAAATATATAGCCACTAGGATCGGTGGGGACACCAGCTGAAAGCCTAATTGCCTATTTGGTCCGATATGAATCGGATGGGCCTAGGGTTACGCTAGCTAGGGTTACGCTAGCTAGGGATACGCTAGCTAGGGATACGCTTGCTAGGGTTACGCTAGCTAGGGATACGCTAGCTAGGGTTACGCTAGCTATGGATACGCTTGCTAGGGTTACGCTATCTAGGGTTACAATGACACATGTAAGGTCTATAATGTTGAAGTGTATTTCTTGTTGTGCTTAAATTACCAAAGTATCAATGCCCCTTGCTATCCACACATCCTGAAAGCTTGCGCTGAATGTGGCCGCCTGTCTTATTGTAGATTTATGGTTCTGGTGACGTCTGTTGGTACTTATTTGCATGATATGATGTGGTATGATACTTATGAACTGGGCCTTTATACAAACACTTCGCTTAGAGGTGCAGTGTGACAGAAAGGTCGGCGACATTGTATTTTAAATAGTGTTTTGAAGCAGTATTTTTTTGGCCAGAACTCTTAACTATTATGTTATGTGAATTCCGTATATATTATGTTTTAATAATAAGGTCGGTTTCTCTTCCTGTTATACCTTGTCCAAATTCTAGTAAACTATCACTTCAATCAAAAATAGAGTGGGGCCAGTTGCATAAAAAATGTCTTAAATATAACTCGAAACAACATTTTTCCTGTGAGTTCCCCTATTATTGACTGATGTAACAATGACTGAGACCGCCTGTCACGCAATGCGTTATGGGTCAAATTTGACACTTTACAGAAGAGGAAAAATGGCCGATGCAACATGAATATAGTACGGTGCTCATTTTAAATCTATGTGACCTTTGAAAGAAGAAAGAACACACTCTTCCTCTTTCAGATGAATTTTGTGTATGGTGTCTAATGTTTAAAAAACAATTGAAAAATGTAGATAGATGTTCTAACATTACTGATTACATTGCTGACTTCAGTACTTCCTCTCGTTTTACTTCTGGTTACAAAAAAACAAGATGGTGACAGCCAAAATGCCGAACTTGAGGCAGTCTACGAACCAATGGGTGACGTCACGGTGACGACGCCCACTTCTTACGTACAGTCTGTCGTCCACGTCACAAGCTGTGTCGCAACATTTTCCTACAAGTGCCAGGAACGGACAAATTAAACAGTGGCTCCATTTTGTTTGGGCATGAACGTGTTATCACTTCTAGTCAACGTTAGGTTGCCAGGCAAAAATCTGTGACACCAGCAAGTCACTGCTACTGGCTGAGAAATAATCCGGCACATAATCCTCCATGAAACTAGATTTTTACAGATTACACCAACAGGAAAGATGATGTTAAGTAGTGAGCTGCAGAGGTTATGAGAAGTTAACTTTGCACACAGCAGGTCAGCTGCTTCCCACTGTGACTGTGTGCTAAAATAAGCTAACCCGCTGCTGACCTTTTATTAAGCGTATTACAGTGGTATCAATCTTCTCATCTATCTCTGCAAGAACACAAAGAAGCTGATTTTTTTAATTAAATGTTATTATGTGTTATATTTCCACAACTGACTTATTTCGCCAAGTTGAGGCTCATGGTGTTGTGTGAGCTGCAATAATGTCATTATTCTTATGATCTACATTAATGCAAGACACTTGTTTATCCTTCCTTAGAAAGCTCACACATTCCTGCTCACAACTGAATTCCTATTAACTTCCCAGAGAGTTTATCTTTCAACATGTTTCCTACTTAACAACTGAGTTGGGGAGGATAGATTTGATGATAGGTAGATTTGGGATTTCCAGCATTAGACATGGTCTTCTTTTGACATTCTTGTCAAACTAACACAGAGCTGATTCTACGAACTAAAGGTTTGGATCAAAACACACACAAAACAAACTAATTAATTAATTATAATGTACGTGGGTCACACTTCGATGAAAGGTCTACTTTTAAGGAGCATGTGATCTGGACAGTAACACACAAGTCACAACCAGGAGAAACAGAAGCACAGAACTGAAACTGTCAGTGTAGTGAAAGCATAAGCATTTTTTTTTATAGATTATTCTTTCATATCCTCAACAACAGGGGGAATAAACACATTCCTTCACCTACTTGGTGTCCATGTTCTCAGAATCATCTAGTTTTGACATGTGAAATGCTTGTGAAACTGCAGCTGTATATAATATCGCAGTGGGCAGCAGCATTATGGCTTCAGGTTGTCCTTCCGTCTCTCCGCCTGTCCGTCCGTCTTATTCTCGTGAACGTATATCAACATCCACCTCGACTCAAGGACGGACCGATTCCGGTGGTCAAAGGTCATCGTGAGCACACAAAACACGTTTTTTAATAAAATGATGACGCAATGGCATTTTACATCCAAAAGGTCAAAGGTCATCTTCACTGACCTCATAATGCTCTGCGAAAACATGCTGACATGCAGAGGAAGGAGGTTGTTCACTCTGGAATGAACAGTGAAGGTTGACATTTTCAAAAATAGTGTTGATCGCTTTCCTCCCGAGAGTTGAGATGACAAGATGGACGCCACTCTCATGAATATGACGCCAGAGACATTTTAGCACATGTTTCTTTAGGAATACTGGTTGTTGGATTCTCTTGGCTTTAGGCAGGGCCAGACTTGCTGTTTCTCCTTGATTCGGGTTTTTACAGTAAGCTTAGCATCTGCTAGCCCGAGCTCTATATATTAGCACACTAATGTAGAACAGCAAATAAAATGTCAAATGATTGCGTTAATATTGTGTTTTCCAGTCAGTGACACAGCAGGGGTTGTGTTACTGGGGTCATCCCCATTGAACCGGAAAAGTCCCTTTGGAGGCTGTGAGGCCAGAAATATAATTAAATATTCTATGATGACAGGAGGTGTCATCTAGTGAATCACTAGACCAATCCAGGGTCAAGGTTAGGGTTCCAATACTGGACTTTTGAGGCAAATAATATCAATATTTGGGTGTTTAAAACAATAATGAAAATGTTAGTAATTTAAAAAAAAATTGTGACCAAGATACTAAATGGGACATATAGTAGACAGTGATACCAATATGTATATGAACATAAAGTGTTTTTTATGGAGACTGGCTGTCCAAGGCATGGCCACTGGGTGTAAAGCAAATTTGAATTAATGGCCAAACCATGAAATTACAACTTCCACGTCCTCTATGTGAAGCCATTAGGCCCCAAAACACATTTCCCCATATATTAATATATACATATACTAAAAGAGATGTCTGTAAATCATCGAATAATTTAAAAAAGTCCCAGTCTGCAGCCTTAAAAAGCTTTCATCTGCCTTCAAATTGTTTTATTTGCTGGTCTCCATGATTGGGTCCTAATGGATCTCACTGTCTTCCACTGAAAGTTTCATAAAACATTTTTCCAGTTAGCATTCACTCAAGAGCTGCCATGTGAGCGGATTTACATTTACAATTACATTCAGGCTCAGTGAAATGTAGATTTTATTTGACATGTATTTTAGCTGCTTTACTCACCAACTCAGAGGAATCTATGACAGCTGTAATGTTTTCCCCAGAGGCAAACTAGGGCAATGTGTTACCACCAGCCTGATGCTGACCTCCATTTTGTATCAGTGAAAACATCACAGGGAGCCGCAACTGTTCAATACTTGCGAGCCTGAGCCTCCTGCAATTAGACCTCTAAAGAGGAACACAAAAAAGGAAGCAGATACGTTCCGTTTTGACCTCCAGAACACCGGAACTTCCTGTGTCTGAATATCCAAATGAAACATTTTCCACTGCTTACCACTGAACAGTGGTGAGAGGCAGCAGGCCCGTATATGCTCATGAGTATGGCTGTGACTGTAGATTTTAATCTTCTTTTGTGGTAGTTCTGGTCATTCCGCAGAGACATGTTAGTGGCTGTGTCTGGAGCCGGTCCTTCCTCCTATCATGGCCCTGCTGACGCCCCTCCTCTCTACCTCCTTCTGCTGACATGGATCGTGGTTTTCTGGATCATGGCCCATTGGGCCTAATACTCATTATATGAATGATTTCTGTCACATTCATGTAATGTGCTGTAACTCCGTTACGTTATTCATTCTGGCCACATGACATCTATTGCTTCTGTCCATCCGGGGAGAGGGATCCTCCTCTGTTGCTCTCCCTCAGGTTTCTTCCCTTTTTCCCTGTGAAAGGGTTTTTACTATCTTTATTGGGGGAGTTTTTCCTGATCTGATGTGAGGTTCCGGGACAGGATGTCATGTGAACAGATTGTAAAGCCCTCTGAGGCAAACTTGTATTTGTGATGTTGGGCTATATAAAATAAACTGAATTGAATTGACGTGTGACTTCTGCAACCATAGGAGTTCTGTCTGCGTGGTTACAGGGCGCCGCTGTTTGTGATAAACATGGCGATCTGCTTCTCTGAGCTGAAGAGAGACGGGTTACACGTGTGTGTGCGCCATGAAACACAACTTCTAACTGCCATCACAGACTCCCTCTTTGTTCTCGCTTCTCCTAAACCTCGTTCCAGATAACTGTGTTCACATTTACATGAGGATACACAAAGTCAGACTTTGTGTGAAAGAAGGAGAAAAGTGTCTTGTGTGGACATATGTTAACGGAAGATGGAAAGACCTTGCTGTGTTGATTCTTGTAATATCTTAATAGATCAATTAAAACATTGTAGCAGGTTGCCAACATCTGTGAAAGCTATGAAGTCAGAATGAACACCAACAATGTTGAGGTTTCAGATGCATCCCCAAAATCATAGCCAAGGTTTTCCCGTAAACTGGCTGAATGTGTCAGCGTTAAGTCTGCCCCCCTGAAGTGAAGAATGCCTAACAACATCATGTGATAGTCCATTTTCACACATTTGCCACCGAATATTAGGGACATTTTGAAACACATTTACAGCAACAGCCAGCTGAGAGAGATAAGAGGCCTCAGGCAGGGAGCGATATGAGAACACTTGCACTCTTATTTTTGTTTGTATCCAACTTTTGTCCATATTTTGCTAGCACCCATACATTTCTGGGATTCACCGATGTATTTTCATTTTTGCTCTCCTCTTAAGTGAGAAAACCTTTTACTAGTGGTCCAAGTTTACAAAGTTAAGAGAGAAAAAAAACTGTTGTTTACACAGTCTACAAAAAAGGAAACCTCTGGGCCTGAAAAGTGAAACGATGCTGACGGTGCAAGATGTCTGATTGCATAGAAGTCTCTGATAAAAATGACCCTACTTCACTTGGTTTACTGTTATTGTCATTATGTTATCCGCCTGGAGGATCATGTGATCGGTCACGATTGTGCGTACCGGCGTGCATCGCTAATTCAGTCAGAGGAAGATGTTTACCTGAGGGGCAACTGGAGGGTGAATACTGTATGAACACAGCACACAGCGGCGGCCATTTTCAGCCAGGCCGTGGGTGGCGCTCACATGTCTGTTAATTCTCGTGAATGTGATATCTCTGGAATTTCTTCTGATTTGGCACAAACGTCCACCTGGTCTGTTTGGCGGAGGCATAAAACAGCGAGGCGGTGAAAATAAAAATAGGACTTCCTGTAATGGCTGCTATGAAATATACACTAACAGCTAGCATATTTATTCTTTCATCCAAGCTAGCGTTACACAGACTTTATTATTCGGCCCTTTATTTACATTATTTGTATGTTGCCATTTATTGTGCAACCGCTGAGAAACTGTCCAGCGTCAGCAGGCTGGCCTTCATTTGTCAGGTGGAGGTGTGTTGCTTGGCGTGGCGAGGATGTTGCCCCACTCTGCCTCTTGAATTTCAGTTGCCAGTAGCTTCGGCCACTTACATCTATCATCTCTCTGGTTTTAAGACCCATCAGAGGCATCAGACGGCGTAGCGTTGGTGCGTGGGCATCACACTGCGGCTACAAACCAATCCGATTGCTTGATTGGAGCTACCCGTTTGATAAAGAACCTTTAGCCTTACCATCCATTGACATACAGTTGTTGTAAAAGTTGAACATTGTCCACAATATTTAGTGTTCAGTTTTTTTTAAACACAAATCAGTCTTTCTGTCTGTTAAGAAAAAAACCTGCAATACCTCAATATTGATCTGTGATGTTTTTTTCAATAACACCAGAATGAATCATAACAACAGGCCAATGTCACACATACACTGCATTCATGATTCTTAATATCAGTAAGAAAGGGACTAGTTTTATATTTAAAGTGTTTGTTTTGTAATGTTTGACCAGCATCGTGCCCCTTGTAGTATTCAAAGGTCATTTAATACTTGAATTGTTCATGTATTAACAGTGTTCTGTCACAAACACTTCCTCAACGACAACTGCATTATCAGTTTATGTTCCTTAGTAAACGTGTGTGACTGCCACTGTATAAAGCAGGAACACATCAAGTCAATCTAGAGCTGGGAGAACTAGGCTTTTTTTTTCTGCTGATTTCTACAGCCTTCATGTCTGACTGTTTCTCCTCTGTTGTCAGAAGGAACCATGGGCTGTGTGGGCTCCAAGAAGGAGCAGGAGGCTCTCGGCAAAGGGACGGCCAACGACGACCAGCAAAGCCGCGCGCAGGCGGCCCACTACGTCAAAGACCCCACCGCAGCAAACTCCGGCAGCAAAGCTGTAAGTAACAATGCAACATGTATAAAAGGTCACATAGAGAAGTTATCGTTTTCACTTTGCTTCCACAAAGATCCTCCTTCCAAATACAACTTCTACAAATAACTTTGACATGTCCGCTGGTGGAAGTATTCAGAACAGGAGTACCAATATAGCAATGTAAAAATACTCCATTACCAGTAAAAGTTCCACATTAAAAATCTTGATTCTGTGAAACAGAAGATGTTTTAACAAGATACACCTAATACATCAAAAGTATAATTTTTTTTTGGGGGGGGGGGGGGGGTAATACTGGAGGATGTTACCTCTAAAGGTCGCAAACGTCAGCCAATATTTTGTTTTTAAATCTACATTTCTGCAAATCACAGATAAATCGAATGCCATTTTTTGTGTACGGTGACAAGCGACTATTTTGAAAGTTGTGTGGTTTAATAACGAGTATTCCAAGCAAGAAATGTCCACTAAGGGCTATTGGGATGCTTGGGGGGGCAGGTCAAAAAAACACAGGACTTTCACCCAGCAGGCCGATGTTCATGTTCCACGTGAAACCAAAACAAACACTGACTTGATGTAACATTATATAAGAAATATAAAGATTGTTTTATCCGGTTGTTAAGTGATGTGTTATGTTATACTTCATTGTATTATGTTATACTTCATTCACATTACATGCAGTGGGGTAGAAGAGCATCAGATGGGCACAGTACTTGATTGAATGTACTTAACTACTTCCCACCACTGAATGTGCACACCTACAGAAGTGCCCTGGCATTTAAATATAAGAATGAGGAAGATTAATGGTGTCATTTGCAGAAGCAGTGAGATTATGACGAGGTGCAACAGAGTAAAGGGCACACTGTCGCATTAGTTACGACCACAGTTTGCTCTCCGACACATGCTCCTGTGGCTTGTTTGCATACTGGCCAGACTTTGGTCGCTGTGGCAGTGTTGCTTCGTGTGGTTCCACTGGCTACCGCTTCCTGAGTGATGACTGTCACGTCTCTTTCACCCCCAAACAGGAAGAGGAAGTGACAGAAGCAGAGCGCTCGGGCAGGAGACAAGACTTGAGTTGTTTTATCTCTCAGAAGTCTAAATGTGTCTGCATGGCTGTGTGCTCTCTACACAGCTGGGCCCGTTGTACCTTCGTAACGCTGCACTATGTTGCAAACAAACAGACAACTGTAGATGACTGTCGACAACATGCTGATTTTATCAAAGTTGAAAAGACAAAATCCTTCCAGTTTTCTTTGGGGTTTTATTCTTGCTGAATTTGAGACTTTAAAAATGTTAATATACAGAATGATCGATTATCATGTCAAGTGCAAAGTGTTGAAAGCGGCGCTAATTCATATTTCTATTTTAACAATGGGAAAAAAATGAAATACCTGAAATGAGAAAGGGATTGCTCGTAGCGAATGCTCACAGCTCTACAGAGCAATTTCTTTGCATCTTTCAGCATCTTTTTGTTTTGCTTTTCGTGTCCTGTACTTTTAAGGTTTGGGTTCACTCCAACAGCTCTCATCGGTATCATTTCCAGCGTCTGCAGTCGGACATTTTAAAGCAAGTTAACATCGAGCTGTCCCTAAAAAACGCCAAAAAATATTAGAAACTTAAGAATTTTTGTTTTCTCATTTTGAATCAACACAACTGGGGGTGGGGATGAATATTTGAAGGGTCTTCTCTTGGCCTCATACCACCGCATCTCTTTCTTTCCACAGAACAAAATGCTGCCCAATGCAAACTCTTCAGGCGGTGAGTCACAATCTTTATCTCCATACCGCTCCACTCTCACAGGGCGCATTGCAACCTGTCCTTGCTTTTCTATCTCGTATGAAAGTCCAACCGCTAACGAGCCACTGAGATCAGTCAATGGAAGGTCTTAATTTGAATCCCCGAAACCGAGGCTTCCACTGCACGGGCCTCCAAAGCACTGAAGACCGACCCCGCTGCTATTATTATCAAGCACACAAGGAAGTCAGTTACATAGTCGAAGCCCGGGGGAACACAAGATAGTTGTGGTTCAGACTTTAAATCCAATGAATGTGATCTGAACGTGGAGACAAATGTCGACTTTACACGAGCCAAAAAAAACAGGCTTGGTTTCAAATCCATAGTTGAAGGTTATCCAGAGTTAGTTTTTCTCAGCATGCAGATCTTCAGACAGTTCACATGTCAACGCGTAAAAAGGCAAACCTTCTACGCTGCGCGTCGAGCCTCCGGCTCCTTTTCACTTCTTTTTCTGGGCCATGCTTCCGCAGGTGAGAGCATCGCTATGGCGCTGTACGACTACGAGGCCATCCACGACGGCGACCTCGGCTTCAAGAAGGGGGATAAGCTCCGGATCCTGGAGGAGTAAGTACCAACAGTGAGATATGAGGAATAATAAGTTCTCTGCATGTTCAAAATGCAATTGTTGTACTTGGTGAAGGGCTTGGTTCCTAAAGTGTCTCTCTCTCTCTCTCTCTCTCTCTCTCTCTCTCTCTCTCTCTCTCTCTCTCTCTCTCTCTCTCCCTCTCTCTCCAGATCGGGCGAGTGGTGGAAAGCTAAGTTAATCAGTTCGGGTAAGGAGGGCTTCATCCCCAGTAATTATGTGGCCAAAGACACTCTGGAGGCAGAGGAGTGAGTGGACTCGCATTACACTTTCAAATGCATCATCACCATACCATACCATGCGCCATATTTGGATGGCACCTCATTGTAGGCTGTCACGAGGCTTGCACAGGGAGGTCCTCTGAGAGGGTTTCTGCGCTAACTGATCTGTTTCCTGTTGTTCAGGTGGTTCTTCAAGGGCGTGAGCAGGAAAGATGCCGAGAGGCAGCTGCTGGCCGCCGGGAACAAAGTGGGCTCCTTCATGATCCGAGACAGCGAGACCACCAAGGGTGAGCTCAAAGGTTGTTCTCTCGTGGAGCAGTCCTATTTCAGGATTCAAAGCTATTGAGAGAAAAATGACAAATCAAGCAATTTGATCTGGGCAGTTATTGCATAAACTGTGTTTTTAACAGATGAATTAAAAGACAAATAAATAAACTTGGTTAGCATACGTAAGACTTAGCCATTAAAGGCACAATGAGTCAGACTTACCTGGATAGCACCTAAGTTGCGAGAATTGTCATTAGTGCGACTAATGACTAAGGACGTCCTGCACAAACCAGCCATTTTTAAAAAGCCAAGCTATCGTAGCTACCGCCAATTCTTTTATGCAGGCGACCCAGATTTCTTTTGTTTAAAAGTCAGCCTGCAAAAGTACGCCTTCCACTCCTTAAAACACAGTGCAGACGTTCCTCTAGTTGGTTGCCGATGAAAGGATTCAAGCGAGTGCCCCATGAAGACGACGTCACGGCAAGATTCTCTTGATTGCTTTGGGGGAAATGAAGGATCCAGTGTTTTTGGAGCTTGAGTAAAGTCCGGATATCTGCGGCTTGGAGTGCAATACTAAATTATTGGAGTGTCCCTTTAAGTGTTGCTCGGCATGAAGAATTAACATCTTTGGGATATTTCTAAAATAATAATAAATATTGGTATCAGCATAGTTTTTTTTCTTTCTTTCTGTTTTAGGCAGCTACTCCTTGTCTGTGCGGGACGGCGACCCCCAGGTCAGTGACACGGTCAAACATTATAAGATCCGAACGCTGGACAACGGAGGATTCTACATCTCTCCACGCAACACCTTCACCACCCTGCTGGAGCTGGTCAGCCATTACAAGAGTGAGTGAAGGATTTCTACCTCCGTCTTGTAGAGTAATCGCTTTGTTCTTGAAACAACAAGGTAAAGAGCAAATGACAGATATTTCTTGTTTACTGCTCTCAGAAAGTCTCTGTCCAGTAACGCAGAGCACACTCTATTGGTCGACTTCAATACCTCAAACTATGTGAAACTATGTGTTTTCACAGGGGCATTCTGGGTGCAGGTGTTTGTAATTGAGTGTAGGTATTTTAATGGAAGTGTTAAGCCAACAACACGCACATGCTTTTACTTTTTTATGACGTGTCTGACGTAGATAAGAGTGTGTAGTTATTTGCAAAAGGTGTGTTTTAGAATTTTAAATTTATTGTCAAGCAGACAATGTACTTGTGGTTTATCAAACCTAGACAGAGGGATACATGAGGTAGTGCTTCAGTTATTGTGTACGTTTTGGTTTCTTAGCAATTGCAATAAACTATAAAGTGATATACATTGAATCGTTCTTCGGTTAGTACTGGCATTAGCGTTTTTTATTTTTGCCAAACTTATGTTTTAATGATTTGTTAAATAATATAATTTTCCCGTAGATAAGATCAAAAATAGTGACGATGTTTATTGTTTCAACAAATGTCAACACATTTCATGGAATGTAAAAAAAAGATGAAATCCTGAAGAAAAAAAAATCCTGTTTATTCCAGAGCAGGGAGATGGCCTCTGCCAACACCTGACCAGCCCGTGCTTGAGCCCCAAACCCGATAAACCATGGGAGAAAGACGCCTGGGAAATCCCGAGATCTTCACTCAAAATGGACAAGAAGCTCGGTGCCGGCCAGTTCGGAGAAGTCTGGATGGGTGAGATGATCCAGACCGTTTTACAATCCAGCTACTGACGGAGGTGTGGAGCCAGCAACTCATTTTCTAATTCTGATGGTCTGATTTTGCTTTAAGCCACGTACAACAAGCACACCAAAGTAGCGGTGAAGACCATGAAGCCTGGCACCATGTCGGTGGAGGCCTTCATGGGCGAGGCCAACCTGATGAAGACTCTGCAGCACGACAAGCTGGTCCGACTCAATGCTGTGGTCACCATAGAGGAGCCCATCTACATCATCACTGAGTTCATGGAGAAAGGTGTGTGTGTGCGTGTGTGTGTGTGTGCGTGTGTGTGTGTGTGTGTGTGTGTGTGTGTGTGTACAGCTATTCTTGTGAGGACCAATTTGAGATTTAGGACTTCAAACTGAGGCCGTTTTGGTCGGTCCTTCACAAGCCTGAGGGTTTAAAACTGGATTTAAGGTTCAGGTTAGAATCTGGTTTAGTGTTAGAGGCATTTAGTTGAGATGTTTATGGTTGGTTTACGGGCCAGGGAATGCATTATGTCAATGAGAAGCCTCACAAAGTACAACGGTGTGTATGTGTGTGTGTTTTGTCCAGCTATCTTTGTGAGGACTTTTAACATTTAACACCCCTGTAACACATACTTTTACTTTGTGTATGTATCTATGTATGTATCTGTGGATGCATGCTCTTTTTTATTCTATTTTTATCACATTTTATTCTATAAAAAAAAGGCCTCCTGCCTCAGTTCGCTATATATACTTAACACAGTGCATCTGTTTTTTTGTGCATATATGTGTGCTATGAATTCTAATGACATTGTGATGTCCACATCAAATACATAAAGTCAAGTCAAGACCTTAAACTTTTAGACCTTCTGAGTGAGGACATTTTTAGCAGTACAGAAAATATATTTAACATCAAAAGATATGGTTGAATCTTTGGCAATATATGTTTGAAAAAAATATACATAGCCATATTGTTCTGATGATTGTAGCCTATACTTACAACATTTAATCTGATTTGAAAGGTTTGCGTACATTCTGTTTGTTTAAGCTCTGCCTAAATACATTAATTTAGTCTAATTTACAACGTATTTAACACATGTATGTTTTCAATAGCACATTCATAGAACAAAGTTGTGATTTATCAAACATATATTCCTTCTAAATGGCTGGTAAAGGAAACACATTGAGCTTTACATGCAGCGTGCATTTCTTAATCTGTGTGTGTGTGTGTGTGTGTGTGTTCCCCTACAGGTAGTTTATTAGACTTCTTGAAGAGCGATGAGGGCAACCGTGTCAAGCTCCCCAAGCTCATCGACTTCTCTGCCCAGGTGAGAGACTGTTCTGTCTGTCACATGACGGCTTGCTTGCCGCACCAGATCGGTTTGGTTGTTTTGTGTTTTATGTCAATGAATCCTTTGTGTGTCTGCAACACTACACAAGCTGTATTTGAGTACTCAAATCAGTTCTGCAACACAATACACAGTTTATTGACCGTGGGCCATCGGTGATCTTTGCTCTTCCATACCTGACTGTTTACACCAGGAAGAGTTTCATTCTCTGGTTGTATGGTGGTTCAGAGAATGACATGCAATACTGACTGCAAGAAAAACAACCACACTTATTGCAGGGTGTAGTAAGGCTAAAAAATAGATGGATCACTAAATAAGCAAACACACACAGTATAATAAATATGAAGCACCTCCAACCTGCACTACCTCTAGGAAAGTACCAGCAGCATGTGAGATTTGAGATCTCTGTTTGGATAGAAGTCTATAAGAAAATTACTCTACTTATCTCTTGATTTATCTCAATCTCTAGTTTCAAGTATTCTTCAATACAGCATGATGTTAATTTAGTAAATGATGCTCCATTTAGAATCAAATAGACCATAAAGCAGGGTATGATTTAGGTCGGGGCTACAAGGTGATTGACAGGTTGCTACCAGAGCGTTCTCTGGTAGCATAAAACCAAGATGACAACGACCAAAATCTGATGGCAAAAACCGCAAACCAATGGGTGACGTCACTATGACTATGTGTCGTGGTATGTGTACCTACACCTGCACAGAAAATGGTCAATGAGAAAATAAGCTAATAGGGAAAAAGAATTATAATATATGTAGTGTATTTGTGAAAAACAATTAAATTATAAAATAGCTATAACTTTTAAAAATATATATATTAAAAAATTATCAAAGAATTACATTTAAATTTAAACTTTGTGATTCTGTTTAGGCCAGCAGAGAAGGCTTAGAAGGCCCTGACGGCCCACCACTGCTATGTTCACTTCTTATATACAGTCTATGGCAGGGGTGTCAAAAATCCAGCCCACCAGATAATTGTTAAAATTGCAGAAAAAAAGAAATAAAGCTGAGCTGGGTCTCGAACCACTGACCACTGATTGAAAAACAGGAACGCTAGGGCTGTGCGACATACCGGTTGAACCGGTATACAGTCTCAGTTGTGCCTACGGCATGAATTGTTCACATACCGTCATACCGGTCGCTGCTGTTTGGCAGCAACAACATTTAATGTTCACAGCTTGAAGCTGAAGGAGCAGCGGACCGAGCTACTTACGTCTCATGTTAACTCATTTGACTCAGGGTGTGCAAAAAATTACATCGCCAAAAGGCATGCTGGGTAAATGGCACCGCCCACACAGGAAGACTTTTCTTGTGAAGGAAGAAGTCTTTTCCTGTGCAGCACAGTGGGCGGGCTTTACCCATCATGCCTTTTGGCGATGTCATGTCTTGCACACCTTGAGTCAACTTATATCCGTGAGACGTAAGTAGCTCAGACCGCTGTACACGTATCCGTGACTGTAAACATTAAATGTTGCTGCCGGCTGAAGAATGACAATAGTCGTTACGGCCGCGCATGCGCCACTAGTATCAAGGTATTCCCCTGGGTCCTAAATTCCTCCAGGTTAGCACCCTATGTACCAATCCAAACAGCTGCTGGCCAGTTGCAAGCGAGTGGTGAATAACGATGGTGGTGACGGTCCTTTTCGACGTCAGTAAATTAATGTGTTTATTTGGAAAAAAAATGCCGTGATATACCGTGAAACCGCCAGAATCTTACAAAATACCGTGATATGAATTTTTGGCCATACCGCCCAGCCCTAGGGCACGCTATACATTGACCCAGAGTCAGAATTCATTAGACCACTGACATTACTATAAATATTGCTCAACTGCGAGGGAATCTGCAGAGGAGAGCCCAGGCAGGTAAACAGTGGGCTGATGTCTGAATTTTTGGTCTTTATGTTTCTAGTTTATTGTAAAAATACCTTAAAATAGGGTTTATCATCCAAAAACCTTCACCAATGATTTAAACATAGAGAAATATTGTCATTATGTATGCGTTAATATGCTGTGATTTTACTGGTCCGGCCCACTTGAGATCAAATTGGGCAGCATGCGGCCCCTTCACTAACATGAGTTTGACACCCCTGGTCTATGGTCTAGACTAGAGCCAGTATTTGGTTTGTTCCTTCTGAGCTACTGTAGAAACGTGGTGGTGCAACGCCCAATGTAGATTGGAAGGCCTCCTTCTAAGCTAACAGAAACACTACGGGTATTAGTGTCAGGATATTTTACACTTATTGAAAACATAATAAAGACTATTAATCCATTTTTGACTATAGATCCCCTGTCCTAGTTATGTTGGTGAGGGAATGAGGGGAATGCAAAGGCTACAATAAAACAAGCAAAGTAGAAGTAAATGTTACATTCTGAGTTGAAAGTTTCATTGATAATAAGGAAATGCTGCTAGTATTGAGGCACCCTGTCCATGATGTTTTGAACAATTTCATTGTGGGTGATAGCTGCTGTTGGCCACTGTGTTTTGATTATTCTACATGGATTTATTTGTCTCTAGACCGCAGAGGGTATGGCCTACATCGAGCAGAGGAACTACATCCACAGAGACCTGAGGGCTGCCAACATCCTGGTCAACAAGGCTTTGGTGTGCAAAATCGCTGACTTTGGCCTCGCCCGCATCATCGAAGACAACGAGTACACGGCCAGGGAAGGTACGTTGCGTAGCCGAGTGCCATCAGTAGAAGTGATCAAAAACCGGGGAACCAGTTCACCCAAAACTGATGCCCAAAAATAGTAAAGGGTGAAGATGAGAGTCACTTGCTGTATGGCTTACTGAATGAGCCAGAGGATGTATGAGTTTAAGAGGATACGTGACCAGCATGGAATTAACAATGTCAACATTACTTGACTGATTCTCCATTTTGCCCTACAACCCAGGAGCCAAATTCCCCATCAAATGGACGGCCCCTGAGGCCATCAACTACGGCTCTTTCACCATCAAATCTGACGTCTGGTCCTTCGGCATCTTGCTGACTGAGATTATCAGCTATGGACGCACACCATACCCAGGTAAGTGGATCACTGGTTTCAGCTCTGACATAGAATACTTGTGAAGAGCAAAGGCGTTGTTCTATTTCTGAACCTAAACTCAGCCCAATAATTGGCTTTCGTTCAAAGTGGCTTTCCAAATTGTAGGGTCCTGGTGAAGATGCAGATTTACCTTGTGAGTGTGGAAGGCCATTTGTAGTTTCCTTCTCGTGTCATTTTCAACAGCGCATCACCTTAGATTTAATTTTGTATCAATCAAGCTTTTCTCAATGTATTACGACAAAAACGCACCAGCCAGCACCAAAGTGCGGCTTTCGGTTACAGCTATAGAATGCTGCAGGAATGAGTCCTAAAACCCGGAAATAAGTCAGCATTTTTGCAAGTCAATAGGCTCGTTCGAGATGAGCCAGTTCTGCGCAGAATCGATCGGCGGCGATCGGCGCGTAACGCATGCCGGTTAGATTTGTGTCCGACTTGCTCCCGACTTGCTCTGACGTCATGCACACGTGGTCAACGATACTCTCACGAGACTAAGCCGACCGTCGATTTCAGAGGCAGGCGCTGCAGTGGCTCTCCCCCGACTGCTTGGCCCAGTGCATGATGGGAAACGCCTGGCTGTCGCCACATCAGAGAGCTGATTGGCTCTGAGATCTGACAGCAAACACCACGTGTTGTATAAAATCCTTCTTTTATGTGTAGTTGTAATACTTAACACTGGATTATTGACTATTCGTCTCATGTTTGATCTAAAAACACATCTTGTGTGGTTGTTAATACAAAATCGTATTTATATAACACATATCAAAACTAGTAGTAATGTATTTCACAGGCAGACATAAAAAAAACAAAGGATGTAGCTACACAGTCATTTCTACATAAATATATATATATTTATAAACACATATAATAAATCCAAACGTGATCTGTAAACTACAAGTAAACAAAAGTTCGGAACTAACTGGAAGTACTTTTTTCTGTGACTTCCTGCGTTTACACAGCTGAAAACTGTCCGACTTGATTGCAGTTTTTTGTCAACGCCTCCTGCTGCGGCCGCTGCTCTCGTCTGGATTCCAGGCGAGGCGCAGCTCTAACGAACGAGCCTATTGTGTTTTTGGTTTTTGCATTCATGCTTAAGAAAATCCTAAAAGTGGTGTTAATTTGTGAAGATTATCTTGCTGAACAAAACTTGTGAGAATCATAATGTGTGTTTACCTCAGAATTGATTTTCTGTAATAATTAAAAAATCCAATGGAAAAATCTGACTTGCTTTTTTTGATGGAACCAGCGTGATGCTAACTTCCTGGTTTAGCGGAGCTGTGAAGCTGTGCATAGGCATGTGCAGTGAGCCAAAACATTAGCATGTTACCATGCTCATAATGTATATGCTAACATGCAAACAGATATTAGGTTTACCATATTTACCATTTTCATATAGCATCTAGCATGCAAACGTCTGATTAGTCTACTTAGTTGTATTTGGTCATAAACCAACGCATCGGACGATTAGAATTTTAAACTCAAGATGGCGCTAGTAAAAAAGTCAGATGATCACAAAAGTTGGGACAACATGAACCAAATTACATGGCAATCCATCCAATATATTTATCTGGATATTTACCTCAAAACCATGATTCATCAGTGTTATCATAGTGCTAAAGGTAAAGTAAGGGGAACGCCCTCTGGTGACCGTGAATGGCAGCACATCCAGCCTCTCCTAACCCGATCACATGCTCTTGTTTTCAGGGATGACCAACCCGGAAGTGATCCGTGCCCTGGAGAAGGGCTACCGAATGCAGCGCCAGGACAGCTGTCCTACCGAACTCTATGAAATCATGCTGGAGTGCTGGAAGAACAAGCCCGAGGACCGCCCCACCTTTGATTACCTGCAGAGTGTCCTGGAGGACTTCTACACAGCCACAGAGAGCCAGTATCAGCAGCAGCCATGAGGCTGAACATCCACAGACATGTTTTTCTCTAATAGTGCTGTTCCATTCACACTCAACAGCAAGCCCCGTTTCTACATGAAGCAGCGCAGTTCATGTAACAAGGGACTGTACAAAAATGATTGGGTAGGGTTGAAACTTCATGAACTATATATTATAGGACAATTATATTTTCATTGGGCGCTCCACATTAACATATAACACTTTCTACGACGCCCATTCCAATATACATTATAGACATGTATTGTACAGTATTCATAGCACTGCAATTGTTTTATTATAAGCACTCATAACTATTCATAGTGCTTTACAATGTGTCATGATATATTTGTGAGTGCTTATAACAATAACCATATGGTTATTGTTATAAGCACTCATAAATATATGCTTCATGGCTTCAGTGTTATGAACAAAATATAGCATATGTTTATAATGCATTATAAAGTTAGCCATCATACTAAGTGTCAGTGAATAATTTATACATGTATCATAATTAATAAACAATAGTAAAACAACACGGTGGGTGGAGGGGAGGCCCTGCACTGTGCTGTAAAAAAAACAAAACATTTTCCTAAACAAAAAGAAAAGATAAAAAGTCATACTACTTTTCTACCCTCATCCCCTCTTATAATGTTTGTACAGCCCCTAATATTGGACCAGCTTTGAAAGTATTTTCCATAACATGTAAAAGTATGAAAATATTATTTCACACACGTATATGGCCATATCGGCAAACAAACGAGGCCACACAAAAGCAGTCGTGTGGAAAAAGACTGGATTTAGTTGATGTGCTCCAGCGCACAATGTGCACCCATCAAAGGAAGGTAGAGCAGGGGAGCAGTGACTTTACAAAGTGTGAGATATACTGTATGGCTGATGTATGGTTACATCTTCTATATTCCATAGATGTGTTCCAACACGATGTGGCTTGAAATTAGCATTAGCATTTCGTTGTGCCTTTTTCTGTCTCAACATTTCTAATATATTCCATCCGCTCTGTGTATATAGTATGCAAATAAATACAATTATTTAGGAATATAGGGTTTATGTGAAGCCATATTAACTGATAATGCGTGTTGATCCTTTTGTCTCAGTCAACTTTTGTTCTGTATTTGGGAACTAAATGAAAAAAAGCAGGCTTTCTTATTTTCTCTGTGAAATGATTAATTTATTTGTGCAAATGGTACTGAATATTAATGTATCTTGAGTGCAATGATCTTTCCGAAACTAAATGCCTTTTGATTTCCAGTGAAGGATTTATTAGTTTGCAATTCTTTTCTACACTTTTTGGATAATGTGATTCTTCTATTGTTGGAAATAGCAATGCATTTTGAGGACCACAATCCTACAAATGTTAAAGGGAATATTTTAAAGTATGTTAACCAATTAACCATTTAGAAACAAGTGAGAGAGTTTTTTTTTTTAATGGAATGCAAATATAGAGAATGGTGTGTTGGGGTTTTTCTTTATCAATATAAAACTGTATATTTTGTTTGGTTAGATGCTTGGCTCAATGCAACTGTAGTGAACATTTTCAAATAAATTGTTTTAGAAAAAACTATCTGTGTATTTATATCAAAGCAAGCAATGTTTGATGAGTTTGTATTACATACTTTGTATACACACTTAATGCGTTTGTCTGTATGCATTAATTGCATTCATGAAGGTGGAACCAAATCATAATTATTTTAAGGCATATTTATCATAGCAGTCTTTCGCATGATTTCAAAAGAAAAATTGACTAAATACTGTAAACGCTTTGTTAAGGGAATTCCTGTTCATTCTTATAAGTAGGATAGTCTCATTCCGGTGGGTCAGATATCGCTCATATGAATACATATGGGTGTGTCAAATTAAAAACAAATGGATGAATCGAAAAAAACACAGAGCACTTCCGCGACGTCACTAGTGACACGTATTCAAAATGGCGGCCGCGGCTAAGGTAAGTGGAAAAGCGAACTCTTTTTCTTCAAACTACGCCTCGCACATACTGTCTTCCCAAATGAGCTCCGACGCAGCGCTGCCATTGTGGGAGAGTAGACGTCTCCCCCGGTCGATAAACGCCATTTTAATGTAAACTTTCGGCCCGGACTTCCTTGGGTTCGCGGCTGTTTGGATGTTGGCAATGTAGCTAACTGCTTGCTGGAGTTAGCTAACGTTAGCTACCTTTAATTAACGTTGCCTAGCTTGCCTGTCAATGAGCTGTGGCAAAACAAAAACAAAAAACGATTTGTGTAGTTTGTCGAATACACGATACTCTGCGGACGGAGGATACATCGCCACGTATTCGGTTGTTGGACTGTCATTCGCCGTTACAGCCTCGAGCAATCAGCTGGCCGAACTTTGGCTCCGCGTTAGCCGTTAGCGACCCCGCCGGACCGCGTCAGGTTGCGCGTGTTGTCGCCGTAAGTTCACGGCGCCGGGAGACTGCAAGACGACCCGCGCAGCGTGAACCCAGACCGTCTGCGGGGTTCGGCTGTGCCGGTACCGTCCCATTACGTAAATGTCGTCTGTGTCGGAAGCCACGCTTGCTAACTTCCTTCACTAACGTACCATAAACTCCCAATGCCCGTACAAAGCACTGAGCTCACAGCATTGGATCGTACAATCGTTATAAGTCTTTTGACCCCCCGACATTGAACAGTAGAAAATATCCTAAAACTAAAGTCAAAACGAAACTATGACCCACCACTCCATCCCCCGCTCTCGAGTCAGGATTTAGGGAACCTTTGGAAGCAATCACAGCAGTGACTCTTCTTGGAGGCCAGACCTGTAGCTTTGCACATCAGGACACTGCAGTGTTTCTCCCCACAGTTTGTCTCTAAGCACAACAGCTGAGGCTCTGTCAAGTTGCACAGGTGCTGCCACACATTGAGGGTAGAAGGGCGTGTGGGAATGAGGAGCGACTTGCTGTGGGGTCATGTTGAATGTTTCTATGGCTTTTTTGTGTCTTGGATCAACGTCTTGTTGGGCAATAAGTCTTTCCCTCCCCTGGTATCAGTTCTCGTTCTCCACGTAGCCACTTCAGAGGGCACGACGAGAACACGCCGTCTGAGAAACACTGGCTGTGAGGTTCTCTGTCACATAAAGCTGCCACTGCAGAATCACCCGGGCAACAGTTGTATGCATAGAGTGTGTGTCTCGTCTCAGCGTTGGCACCCTGGAGTCTCCTCGGTGTCCACAGGCATGTAGGACTGAGGATCCTCACAGATTTCTTCTTTGCGCCCTGCCAGATTTACAGCTGTGCCATCGTTGTGTTTTTTTACCGTCAAAGAAAAATACCATACTTTAACTTGGAAATATTAATATATCCTGCCCTGGTTGTTAATTTGCCAGTCATTGATTAGTTTGGAATGTTGCTGTGACTTGATGTCGTCATTTTATTGGCATTCTTTAGATAAGATAGCGGGTGTCTATTGACTTGAAGGGATCCCCCCTGTCATTACTGTCCAAATACTGGACTATGGCTTTAACCATTTCGCCAGGCAAAGTGCATCCCTATATGTATTGGAGAGTCACTGAAATGTTATTGTTGGTTTACTGTGAGAGGACAGCAAGGCGTTCCTTAACTTCCAGCCTTTGTAAGGCATGTTGATCTAATCTGCAATGCACGACAACTATGTTCAGTATTGATGGTGGTACTGCTTGACATAAACGGGGAAGAAGTGTGCGTATTAGCTGTACACACAGCCTGGTTGTCTGAAGAATTCAGAATAAACAAAGCTACATTTAGGTTGTAGAGTAGAAACAGTCATGTTAATCACAGCAGAGTCACTATACAAATTCTGTTAATATCTCACTGGAAACAAATTAACATGTCAAGCAAATAAGTCATATTCCTAAGTGTCGTTGGGAAAGACTGGAGAACAAGCATGCGGACATCCTTTGGTTTAGCTTGTGGAGCCGAGGGTCAATGCTTTAAGAAGGTGATCGAATATAAACAGATTGACTTCACCAAAAGGGAAACAACCTTGTTAACAACATGAAGAAATATAGCTTTTCCTATGTGTGTCACTTCCCCGTCTTCATCACTCTCTGATCCGTTTGCTGATTTAGGTGTGTTTAGGGGGGTGTGTGTGTGTGGGAGAGCTCCTCTACCGTCCCGACACACCCATTAGTGTGATAGTACTCTGATCTTCAGCCCTGGGGCCCATTTAATATCGGATTTCGTTAAACATTATTAAATGTTTTTTCTTATTCCTTGTATTTCACACAGTCTTTTGTGATGTGCACATCACAATGACGATGAAAATTGAAGTTATCTTGTCAGTACTGTTTAGAATAGATATGCACTGATTGCAATTGTCTTGGTCAATTCCGATTATTTATTTTTTTAAAGTTTAGCTTGCCGATTTCGATTTTCATATGAGTGAACAGCATGCGTGTGAATGAATTGCAATCTAATAAGTGTCGGATCAAAGTAGTTGTAAAAAATGTTTTGTGTGTGTGTGTAAAATGTGACAAAAGGATATATGTGACTGGCCGAAGAGCTGAAAACCGCATCTCTCAATCTGGAATGTTCTGTTCATTGTCATAACACACATATTATGAAGTGTAAGTGTCTGTGTGGTGACTTATTTGCTGGCATCTGTTTTTGCAGGAGACGTGGTTGGCCTTGCTGCTGTTGTCCTTACTGCCTGTTGTCCGGCCCTTCTATGTCCCGGGAGTCGCTCCCCGGGACTTCCACGAGGGGGACACGGTTGATCTTAAGGTAAGACCGAAATTCATCTGGTCAACATTTCACGAATGAGCAGAAACATTGTGCAATGTTTGTTCCGTTTTTTTAGCACCATTGCCTTTCATCCTGAAGGTCCCAGTTCTGAACAAAACTGTGGCCTTTCTTTGTGGCAGTTTCTCATCTTACCTCATTCATGCGAGTGTCCGCCTCCCACACCGGGAAAAAAAAACCGCAATTATGCAGATATATGTTCACAAAGATATTCACATATTATGAAAAGGAAGCCCACATCCAAAGTACAGTTTGCATTGCCCACGCTGCGGTGAGTAGTTTTGCATATCACTGTTTCTGAGCCGCTGTCCGTCAGTCAGATCTTTTGTCTTTCAGGCAGTGAAGCTGACCAGCTCTCGCACGCAGCTTCCTTATGAATACTACTCCCTGCCCTTCTGTAAGCCTGAGTATGTATTCTACAAGGGAGAGAACCTGGGTAAGTGGGACAAGCAATCTCGTGTTGCATTTTGCTATTTAAAATAAAAATATGTGTTTTTATAAATATATATGTGTTCTTTTATAATGATTACAGGTGAGGTATTGCGTGGGGACCGTATTGTGAACACCCTCTACAATGTCGAGATGAACAAGGATAGGAAATGTGAGATGGTATGCAACAAGAAAAAGCTCAGCGTAGAAGAGAGCAAGCTGGTGGCTGAGCGAATCCAGGAGGAGTATTATGTGCACCTGTGAGCATCCTTTCCTCTGTTGTTTCCAGGGGAATCCCTCAGAATGCTGCTGTTGTTGACCCATTGCCATGAGGAATACGCATTACTGTATTGTAGTTGAGTAAAAGTTTGTCTTCAGTGGGTCTAAAAGTCTAACATAATGATTCAAGCAATTCCTCTTGTTGTACTTTGTCGCATAATGTAGTTGAAAAAGTATTTTTTATCGGTTCTCAACCATATGTTAAAGAATACCTGGCATTGAGATTATTATTATTTTTTGTAATGGTTGAAATGCAAAACAAATTGAACACCTTCCCTGTAACTTTCAGCATTGCAGATAACCTGCCAGTTGCCACCCGGTTAGAGTTCTACGCCAACAGAGACGCGGCAGTGGAGGAGGAGCAGAAGAAAGACGTGGCCAAAGATGTCCAGTTTGAACACGGCTACCGGCTGGGCTTCGTCGACGGCAACAAGGTAGATACGGCATCGTGTCTCTGCACCCTGATTCGTCAGGCCTTTCACATTTCCCGGTCTGCATATCCTCGATCCTCCAATTTCTGGAATATATTCTGTGTTATTGTTGTTCCATAAATGTAATTTGTGGCGCATGTCCTTGTGTGAATTAGCGCTTACATAGTGCCATTTCTGGGCATTGCAACATATGCGTTTAGTATTTGTACTACTTGTATTTCTTTGAAGGACACTCATTTTTGATCTCTTCTCTTCTTCCCCACAGTTTTATCTGCACAACCACCTGTCCTTGATCCTGTACTTCCACAGAGAGAAGCTGGAGCAAGGGGAAGTCCACAACTACAGGGTTGTGCGATTTGAGGTCATACCCCAAAGTGTGAAAGTCGAGGGTAGGCGGCAACACGCTCTTTTAAAAGCACCCAGTGAAGTAAGCAACCCTTCTTGTAATACTTATTTATTTCTTCTCAGATCTGAAGGCAGTGGAAAAGGACAGGACGTGCACCTTGCCTGAGGCCAGTGGCTCTGCCCCACAAGAGATTGACCCGACCAAGGAGAACGAGGTCCTCTTCACCTACTCGGTCCACTGGGAGGTCAGTGACTGCAGCACAGGTTCTCAGTGAGGAGTCAGACCCGTCTGTAACGCTCAATGCGGTTGTTAACAAAGTCAATTATACATCGCAAAGCAACAAGGTCGGATGATAAAATGCGGGTATTCTTTTTTCCCCCCCAGCTGTTTGAGTTTTCTAGTGTGAGAGGTTAAACAAAGCTAGGGACATGTCGAGGAAGCGCAGCTGAGCCTCTTATCCCCTCTGTGCAGGAGAGCGAGGTGAAGTGGGCGTCTCGATGGGACACTTACCTGACCATGAGCGATGTCCAAATTCACTGGTTCTCCATCGTCAACTCCGTGGTGGTCGTCTTCTTCCTCTCTGGTATGTCCTGTTTTTGACACATCCTGCTCGGCGCAGCTGTCGTAAAGTTTGCGCTCCACAACCTCTGATCAGACTCTGACCCGCCGAAGATTCCTGAACTGGGCTTATGCTCCTTTTTAAATACAAGGCAGGCACGACAGACTGTCTAAACCCACATGTGAACTTGCGTAGTTAAATCTGGATCCCCGGCGGTTGAGTGTAGTCCCATATACTCTGCAGCATTAGTCATCTTGGCACGGTCTAAATCCGCATGTGAAGGCAAGGGCTTTTTGTTTCGTTTCCACTGATCGAAACATTCTGTCGATGCCGTCGTTAAGTAAACGTTTGAAGGGCGTCCACACATTTAACCCAACATCAGTGTCGACGTTAAAGTGGGACCATTGAGCTCTATTAACAACGGCTAAGTAGTAGTAGTAGACTTGAACAGCCGTTCGGGTCCGAGGGGTACCGAAAGGATGGCGCATACGAACGTCCTGTTCTAAACGGTTCAATACTCCTACTATGTATGATGTCAGATATCCAAACTCTGTAGATTGATTACAGCATGGGAGGTGATGGGATTCCTGTCTTTTCTCTCCGTTCAGGTATTCTGAGTATGATCATTATCAGGACCTTGAGGAAGGACATCGCTAACTACAACAGAGAGGACGACATCGTAAGAAAACACACAGTTTGCTTGGTTTCAGCGAGTCTTTGGGGAAAGAACATAAAATGTCTTTTTGAGAACATCGTTGCGATTAGAATGACTTAACCACATTTTCGTCCTCCTTTCTGACCAGGAGGACACCATGGAGGAGTCGGGATGGAAGAATGTGCACGGCGACGTGTTCAGGCCGCCTCAGTATCCCATGATCCTCAGCTCCCTGCTGGGCTCGGGGATCCAGCTCTTCTGCATGATCCTCATTGTCATATGTGAGTTTGTTTTCCCCTCAATCAGTTCCCTGTAGATCCCGGTGGTGTGCACAATCTCGCCTCAGACCACAGTGTTCTTTTCCTTTTATCATTTATTCATGAGGTGAAATTGGGTCAAAGCAGTGATCTCATCCATGTTATCCTTCCCAAAAAAAAAAAACCTATGTGAAGAGCCAAAATATGTAGAAGCGGACTGTGAAATCTGCAGCACCTTGACTGCCCAATGCTGCGTTCACACCAAACGCGTTGCGAATTTGACACGCGAGTAGATTACATGCGAAAAGCAAATTTCCCGCCAGGCGCGCGAATGACGGGTTTGACGCGAAACACAAACATTTTGCGTGGCTTAATTAAGCCAATCAGCATTGAGAAGTGAAACCTAACATGATAACTAACGTATTGATGTTTGGAATAACCAGCTGGCAAAACTGAAACATGATGCACGTGACCCGGCGTCGAGCTCACCAGTTAAACGCCAGTCGTTGTACCGAGTTTACGGCCATTCAAGATGGATTATAATTGTGTGTGTGTGTGTGTGTGTGTGTGTGTGTGTGTGTGTGTGTGTGTGTGTGTGTGTCACATAGTTGTTGCCATGTTGGGCATGCTGTCTCCATCCAGTAGAGGAGCCTTGATGACCACTGCTTGCTTTCTCTTCATGTTCATGGGGTAAGAGCCACATTCATCTCTCTGAGGAAATCCCCAAGAGTCAGGAATGTCTTTGTTTATCTGTGGACGTTTCTCCTCCAGCGTATTCGGCGGCTACTTCGCCGGCCGACTGTACCGCACACTGAAGGGCCATCGGTGGAGGAAAGGAGCATTTTGCGTAAGTCGATAAGCCATTTGAATCCTGTACTTGTTTGGTTCTGTGCAGCGTACCCAAGCTGGATGAAGAAGCCGTACCGTAGATCGGTGTCGCTGTGAACAGAGAGGCTGACGTTGTGTTTTTCTTTCTTTTTTTTCGTCGCCCCTGTAGACGGCAACTTTGTATCCCGCTGTGGTGTTTGGAATCGGCTTCATCCTCAACTGTTTCATCTGGGGGGAACACTCCTCTGGGGCGGTGAGTTCACATGGAGGCATTCTGCGTACATTCATTTCAACGTGAAGACACTCCTCAGAAGACTCATTACTTTTCTAAACACTGACTACTCGTAGGAAATCACTTTGCCAAATGTTGGCTGGGTAAAGAGGTCTGCCGTATTTCTACTTTCTGGTACCGCTGACAAATCTATTGAGCGGCTGGTAGAAATGTTCCGTGACCTCCAAAGTGGGGAAAGAACCAACAACCTGCTTTCTTCTCTCGCCCCCCCAGGTCCCCTTCACCACAATGCTGGCCCTGCTGTGTATGTGGTTCGGCATCTCCTTGCCCCTCGTCTACCTGGGCTACTACTTTGGCTTCCGCAAACAGCCGTACGATAACCCAGTGCGCACCAACCAGATTCCCCGGCAGGTCCCGGAGCAGCGCTGGTACATGAACAAGTTCGTAGGGTGAGTGTGCGACCCGTCCCACAACCTGCTACTGGTCTCTGGCTGTTTACTGGGAGGGCTCGTGTGTTGAGCTTTCCTTTTCTTTCCTCTAGAATCCTGATGGCCGGGATCCTGCCATTCGGGGCCATGTTCATCGAGCTCTTCTTCATTTTCAGCGTGAGTGCTGTCGCTCTGCTCCAAATGTGGAATCTCCTTTTCTTTCAGTGCCACTCAGGTGTTTGTGTCTTTGTCTTCAACCGCTCTGAAGCCAGTAAACCATCAAAGATTCTAAATGTTATACTTTTACTTTAAGTAATTTATCGTGATTTTTTTTTATTTTTTTTTTAGAGGTCGATGCGATTTTGCATATTTTTAGCATCGAAACTTTCTCAAAATAGCGCGCTTCCTTAAAACTGCTCCGCTCGTCTCTGTCATGCTCTCTGCATGCATTGACTGCAAAACGTGTTTTAAAGCCGCACAGACTAAGGGAGTAACACGTCGAACATGGCAAGGCACCTTTCAGGCAGACACCCCGCACTTTTCAAAGAGCTCAACGAGCGACAGGTAATGTGATTCTAAACATGAAACCCCCAGGCTCACCATATACAGCCTAACAGAGTAGCCTCAGCCTAGTTTGATGCCGATATGATCATGAGGTCAGAATGCACACAAGTGTCCTCATGAATACACAATTGATGCAAACTGGCGGTTTGGGTGTCGGTGAGGGTGGATATTGAGCTAATTATTTTTAGTTACGGAAAAATAACTTCCATGAATTAAGATAAAATATGAAGATATCAAACTCACTAAATAGTAAATAGTTGTAATAAGCGCATAAAGAAGTGCAATAGTTGCAACAACTGTGAATATTCACAATTCTGCCAGACAGCATAGAGACTGGCTGTCTCATTGTTCCTATAGTGTAATTGCATTGTAATGGTGAAAGGTATGTGGTGGCAGTTTTTCATTGTTGTTTTTCAATAAAGGGGAGAAATTACCCTTTAATTATGTGTCCATCTTTAATGTACCCATCCCACATAGCTTTAGGTTTTTTTCATCTCAAACACACACCTGTAAAATGATGTAACTCTACAACGTCTCATACTTATGGAAAATAACTATGTATGTATGGACAATGGCCTACATAGCTGTGTATAATCAATGCTATGATGGCACCATGTAGTTTTCATTAATATCCAATAGTAATGCCATTTGTTAAGAGTTCAAAAAGCTGGGCAGGAACTAGCTGGTAAAAAAGGGAACCATACAGACGTTTTATTTATTACTATTATAGATATATAATCATGGGATCATGGGATACTATAGATATGGTATCGTATCGAAAATCGTGATACTTATGGCAGGTATCGTATTGAAGTCATAATTTTGTGTGTGTGTGTGTGTGTGTGTGTGTGTGTGTGTGTGTGTGTGTGTGTGCGTGTGTGTGTGTGTGTGTGTGTGTGTGTGTGTGTGTGTGTGTGTGTGTGTGTGTGTGTGTGTGTGTGTGTGTGTGTGTGTGTGTGTGTGTGTGTCACCACCTACAGGCCATCTGGGAGAATCAGTTCTATTACCTATTTGGCTTCCTGTTCCTGGTCTTCATCATCTTGGTGGTGTCCTGCTCTCAGATCAGCATTGTCATGGTTTATTTCCAGCTCTGTGCAGAGGTGAGTTCATTTAGGGCCAGATGTGGTGACGGTATGAATAAGTAAACAAATAAAGTGTGCATGTTCGCTGTACTTTTCCTACGTCAGCCTGGATTTAGAATAGAATATTTAAAATGTAACGAGGCTAAATGTGGTTTCTATAGCAGCATTGTGGAAATGAAAATAGTCCAAGAGTAGCCCAACATATCAATGCAATAAACAATATACGGCATGTCTCGCTATATATAAATGGATTGAGGTCATTATTCACAATTTAACAAGTTCCTCCTCAGTAGTGGATGTCTCTTCCAGAGCGGTGAAGTTAGAAACAAATGGAACCAACACGCTGTGCTTTCTCTTGTTCTTGCTCTCCATCAGGACTACCGCTGGTGGTGGAGAACCTTCCTGGTGTCGGGAGGCTCGGCGTTCTACGTCCTCATTTACGCCGGCTTCTACTTCATCAACAAGGTAAAAAGCCCCGAGGCTGTTTCGCCCACTTCACTCTTTGATTCTACCGGAGATGAATGCTTTTTAATCGCACGCACTGCGGCAGCCGTTGGAATGATGAGTTTGTCTTGATGGCACTCATGACTGGTATCTCTGATGATGTCATCAGGGTTATTGCGAGTCAGGCCTAAGACAGAAACCCGGCACTATAAACTGGGGGCATTGAGTTTGAAAGATGACTGCATTTAAAGGTGTACAATGTCACGTCTTTGCTTTAAAATGCCATATTTAGTCGAGTTGTGTACTCACATTATCGCAAATGTTTTCAAGTGTTTTAAACCCAGATGAAATCTGTCATTTGAATCAAAGTAAGTAAGGTCCGTTTCCTTTGTGGTCGCCTGCCAGAAGCTGTCATGAACTGACTTTTCATCCTGTTTTTAAGTCACATTTATGCGGTACATCTAGCTTTGAAAGAAGGATTCTAAGTTGTCTGAGGAACGAGTCGAGCCAACGTTACCGGCCCCTCCAGGACGCCCTGCGTCCCCCGAACAGCAGTCGGACAAACACTGATTGATATTTAATGCGCTTCATTCAGTGTGACTGAAGGATCCTACACCAGAAGAAGCTGACAAAAACTCCCATGATCCCACGCTACTTCACGACGTCACCGAACTCCGTCTTTTGCTTTTGTTTTTTTATCGAGGTCCCTTTGAGGCGGAAAATGACACATTGTGCGTTTGACAGACAGAGGGTGTTCTGTCAAATTGCATTATGGGAAATGTGAAGCTCCAGACTTGCACTTTGTTGCGTGAATGTGAGGAACGTTACATTGAGCTTCTCATGTCGCATCAATTTCTAGAAATTATTGTGCAACTGCAGCATACAACTGCAGACCAGCTTTGTTTTTTCATGCATGCCAACCGCACGGATGGAGTTATGAATTTCCAGCTAGAGACCTGCAGCATGGGAGCAAATGGGAATCAGAGAGTTCCAACTTCACCTCTTCCTCCTCCATGGCGTTACCAGCAGTAACCGCTAGCTAGCTAGTGGGACACACACAAAGCCTTTTAAACCCGTACCTAGCTCTATTAGCAGCTCGATGGAGCGTGTACTCATCTCTGATGAGGACCCTGCTGGAGAACTAAGTCACAATATTACACCCTGTGCTGATTTCTATTAAATGTTTTTACCATTTTTTTAAAAATCTCTCAATTCTGACAACTTCATGGATATGGAAGCCCATTTCCGGCAACGCAAAAAAAAATTGTGACTTTTTATCTCATAATTTCGAAACAGGCTTCCATACACATGCAAGTGACGAGCAAATAAACCAAAAGATGTGATCTTGATTGCTCTTCTCTTCTCCCCAGCTGGACATCGTGGAGTTCATCCCCTCCCTCTTGTACTTCGGCTACACCGCCCTGATGGTGCTGTCCTTCTGGCTGCTAACGGGCACGATCGGCTTCTACGCAGCGTACATGTTCATCCGGAAAATCTACGCTGCGGTCAAGATAGACTGAGTTGTCACTGTTGCTGCTGTTTTCTTTTTTTTGGGTCACATTCTGTTTTTGTTTTTTAATGTATATATTTTTTATTCTTCATGTCCAACAAGCACTGACTTGTGTGTCGAGGGAACGTGAGGGGGGCTTTTTTACGGCGCAACAGCCCCACCCACTGGCCTCTTGGGGAAGAACAGCCTGGTTGCAGAGCTAAACCAGCTGTCTCTCCCTTTCCCTCTCTTCTACTCCCTCCATCCAGGACAGAGACTCCGAGGGAATTATTCTCCGATTGGAGACGGTTAATATCTCCTGCGGCTTCACCTCGCACACAACACAGTGGGCCAAAGCTTGTCAGACGACGGTTTCTGCACATTTCTGTTTTGTCTTTTCATTTGTGTTACGAGTCTAACTTATCTTTCAATCGTCTTCTACAAAGCTACTTCATTGTCTTTCCATTGTCTCTGTTTTCAAACGTCACTTCTGTTCAGTGTCAGAGAGCTTGGAGATTTGGGGGTGGGCGGGGTCTAACTGTGGTTATGGTTTTGACTTTGTTGTGTTAAACTCGTATGGCGGGGAATTATGCTGGGAAGTTCTGCATTGTAACACGAGCGGATAAATTAAATGTTCTATTAGTTTCCATGTCCTGGTGTTGAGCACGCTAACCACAACCGTAATGGAGATGTTCCCTTCTCCTTCCCAAAACAACGGCTCTCTGACAAAAGTCCAAATGTTACTCCATTTGCTCTCAATGATGCAGAACGGCTCTGAACGGGACTATGAACCCGATGCCCTCGAGCAGCGGACTGTTGGGTGAAGCCACTGCAGTTGGAGAAAAGGAAAAGCTGCACAGAAATGACCAGTAGGAGTAACTCAGATTTGTGTTTCCGCTCATTAACCCACCATCAGTGTAGCCGTAGCAGTGCTGTGTGCCTGATGAACTATGCCGCCATGGAAAGAAAGTGCAGTTTGTGAAAGGTTGTTTCAAAGGACCATTTTTGTTGAGAAGTGATGCCTCATTTCTTTTTAGTTTGAATCTAATGCGGTGTATGTTTTTGTGTATAATATGAGAAAAGACTCGAGATCTTTGTGTTTCTACCGGCGGTGGTAGATGATTCTGACGGTGCTTGGGTGTCATGGGTTGCAGAGCCTTGAAATATAATCCAGTTTTCTTAATATATCTGTTTAGTGATAATGTATTATTGAATCACAGCTGAGAATTTAATTTGTTCCCCTTTTCAAATGACCTTTTTGGTTTGACAAAATTTGTCTGCTAAAAATCGTAAAATTGCATTTAGAGCACGGGTGGAACCTGGTTAAGTGTTAAGGGCTTCCCATAAACAACCAATATATTTTAATGTAGCTAAATTACACAGGATATATAAAAAAAACAGTTTAATAATTATGGCATTAAAGGAATAGTTTGACATTTTATGAAATACACACACACAATCCTCCTAAACATCTGTTGGGTTGGTCTGTCAGGCGGCTTACTAGGTCACGATGTTCCGTTTGTTTGGCGGCGCCCCCCAGTGGCTGTAACAGTTATGACCGGCGCAAACGAGCGGAGTGCCCACAAAAGGACTTTGCGGTAGATGGAAGGGTCAAACAAGCAGGACTTTCACCCAGGTTACCGGTGTTCGCGTCCCGCGTGACAACCTGAAGTCAACACTTTTGAGTTATTTTAAGTTGCAAACTACATCACATACTTATTTCAACGTAAACATAATCTTTTCTTAAACCTAACAGTTTTGTGAGTAGTTGGTTTGTAAGTAGTTCAGTTCCCTAACGTGTTTAATACTGCGACGGCCTCACAACACATGTCGTCATTGGCAAACGACCTAGTCTGTCATTCAGGGTTGAGGGCGTGTTGGAAATATACTCATTAGCTTTCCGTGCAAGAGTTATGAGAATATTGATACCACTGTCCTTTATTACAACTAGCAGCTTGGCTCCAACACGGAGACTGGAAACCGCGATTCAGCGTCTAGCCTCAGCCCGCCCAAAGGCAACCAAATCTTGCCAGTGTAGCTGTGTTCAACCGCTTCCCGTCTTGATGCTATGCTAGCCGGCTGCTCATATGTACCGTCTAACCGGGAGAAGGGGAATGAGCGTGTTTCCCCAAATGCCAAGGTATTCCTTTAAACACAACACAGGCTGGTCAACATGATCCTAACCCGATTAAACATCTCCAGCACAGAGCTGTTCTCTCCCAGCGGAGCACAGGTCTGGAATGCAGTACAGTTATCGCTGGATTTGAGTCCCAAAGAGAATATTTTAAAGACTGAACTCCCAACAAGCCGAGATGAAACATTTCATCAAATATGCAGGACATTCTGGGTTCTTCGGTTCAATATTTATTGTAGTCCATCACGGTCGTCGTGGCTGCCATCAAACTGGTTTACGTGAAGAAATGCGGCGCTTGGGTCGACCCTGATTCTCCAGGGGCAAAGCGGCTGAGTCAGCGGACGACTCTTCCTCGCGTCATCGAGCCGACCCAGCACTTGTTGAGCTTCGAATGAGCTGCTCGCTACGATGCCCGACGTCGGCATCGTGTAGCGACCATTCCACTTTTAATTTATTTCCACTCCCATCAGACACCCGGATACATCACCTTCTCACTGTACTGCCCTCTGTATTGCGTCATCGCGCTGCCGAGCCGCTGACACTTGGCCGCTGTCTTGCGCGAAGGCCGGCCGACACTCCTCTCCTGCTGTCGGACGTGCACATGCCGGGTGGGGGAGGGGATTTTCTTTTTACACATAGACTTTTAAAAACAGCCCGGGTCATGCGTGCGTATGTATGACCGAGGGGTTTACAATGTAAATAATAAAAGAAGGAAAAAAAAAAGAGGAGACGGCTTTGTATTTGTTGCGTTTCGCTGTTTTGTGGCGCTCTCTGTAATGATCCCGTCATCGGTTTAGCCAAAAGCATGATGCTCATGATGACTGAAAGGAACTTGTTTCCGTTACTTTCCTCTTTGTTTCTTTTACAGAATGTCCAATTACAACATGTACAATGACAAAACAATAAAGTGATGACAAGTTGAATATGAAAATTGTCTTGTGCCACTGTGTTGACCTGATAGCTTAACCCTCCTGTTGTCTTCGGGTCAAAATGACCCATCAACACACATACATATACACTCGTACACGGGTCATTTTGACCCGTGTACGAGTGTATATGTATGTGTGTTGATGCAGAGCTGCCAACTTTTCAAAAAACCATGGAGTGAGATTTTGTCGGGGGTGACCAAAATTTAGCCGCGCACGCAGCCACACACGTTGGTGGCTCAAATATCAGGAAATTTGAATTATTTTGGTGTTGTACCCATGTTGTACCCTGCATTCTGGTGGTTTGTGGGGCCCAAAGTGGTTGATAGGGGCGGCCTACTGGAGATGGACAACATTGGTTACATTCTGTGAAGCAAAGACATAGCTGATGGTCCACCCCCAGGACATTTTGGTTTAAGTAAATGTTATTTCATGCATTCTAGTGGATTTTTGGGTGGTATGCTAAAGATGTAGCCTGGTACCAGCCAAAATTAGCCCCGCCCACAACATTTGAGGTCTGGAAGTTATTGGGGAGAAATTATCCAAAATAAAAAATTGTTCGGACCAATCAAATTGTCAGGGCGGGCTTTATACGATGATGGACAGATGACAGTAACGTAATCAACCACGTCACCAAAGAGCGCTTGGGAACATGTCATTAACATACCTTAGTCCAGGGGTGGGCAATTCATTTTCCCAAGGGGCCACATGAGAAATTTGGACCGTTGTGGAGGGCCGAACCAATAGTCTGAACTTAATTCAATTAACTCAATATGAATGTTATTACTTTATTAAAAAACTGTAAATTATATGGTTTTGAGCTGCTACTGGTAAGAATACATGTTACAATAAGGCTATGAAAATAAGTTAAAAAAAATGTAAACCGTACCTTAAATATGTATGTTAAAGACCAGCAATTTATTAACTTTAAACAAAAGCAATAAGTGCTTTTGATGTTTTCCAGTTCAGTTGTTCTTACTCGGTGAGCGATTAATTTTCAATCTGGAGGCGGAGACTGCAGCGCGAGGCTCCTTGGGAGGCGGGGGTCTCAAGACAGAAACTGCATAACAATACGCTTTCACTTCAGTCTCCAAGTCGGCAACACTGCCCGTAGTGAGGCTGCGTAAGCGCGCGCGCACACACATAAATAAATCGCCTTCAAAGTAAAAGCAGTGCCGTTTGTATTGCACTCATGGCGTGCACCTTATTTATTTATTTTTCATTTCTGATTGACCTCACGCGGGCCAGACTGGGAGAGCCGCGGGCCGTAAGATGTTTGAAAATCGTCTTCTGTTGCTAACTTCGGGACTCTTTGGGGTAAATAGGATGTCTCAGCAGCGAAATAGGTTTACAGATGCGCTACTTTGCCCCATCTATCATCGGGGAGTTTGAAAAGGAACGAACGCGCCTCGGCCCAAAATCTGATTATTTTTTTTTGCCGTGAGAAATTGGTTGTGTGGCGTGAGTGCGTGTGAAAACATGCAAAAGCGTGTGTCACACGGCGAAACCGTGAGAGTTGGTAGCTCTGGTTGATGGGTGTATGTGTGTTGATGGGTCATTTTGACCCATCAACACACATACATATACACTCGTACACGGGTCATTTTGACCCCAAGACAACGGGAGGGTGAAAAAAGAAAATTCCGACCAAACGCAAATTTGAGTGTTACTCGTGCAATTACATTTTGCCCTTACCTACCAATGGTAGCACTGGTCGAAAAATAATTAGCTACCACATACCTGAGCACAATTTATTTCAAGTAATGAATACATATTTTCAGAACTTCATCATGTAGTCCTATGGCTGTTCTGCCAAACCCTCTCAGTTTTTCTTCCGTCTATGTACAGTCATGACGTTGAGTCTCAGATCTCCGGGTGCCCAATGACGGCGGCTAAGAAGTTAAAACATTTCAACGCGCGTATTTGCGTCGCCCAGCACAAATCTGCGTATAAAATCTCTTTTCATTTAGTCTCGATACACTTTTCTACTTGCAGCTCAGTCTCAGGCTGGAGCACTTCCACAGCGATCATCGCTCACTGGTTGAAAGCACCTTGGGTCTTGTTGCATTGCAAACATGGACAGTTACCAGGTAGTATGGATTATTATGGATGTCCTGGACTAAAACCGCTGGAGTCCCCCTTTAAAAGGCCAATGTGTAGCATTTCTGGGGAACCATTAAAAGAAATGGAATATTCAGAACTACGTTTTCATTGGTGTATAATCACCAGAAACTAAGATGGTCGTGTTTTCGTTAGCTCAGAATTAATTCTCTTCACGTAGTCGACCGTGTTGCACCGCCACGTTTTTCACGGTAGTCCAGAATGGACAAACCAAACTCTAGAGGGAGCCTTTTTTTCGCGTTCCGCCGTGATCTGAAGGCCGCCCTAACTCTCCGACACGCTTGTGAAACTGCGGTAACGTGAGCCAGAAAAAGTGCAAAACCGTGTTTTGCCAGCCGCCGTCTGACTTCCTTTGTTAGTGCTGTTGGGGTCAGCATGGCCTCTGGGGAGGCAACTGGCATTTGGAATGGGGATGATTGAGCGTAGGGGTTCAGTCGGTTGCACTAGATTCCCACAAATCCCACTCGCTTTAAATGCGATGTCTGTTGTGTGTGTGTGGTTTGTCCCTCTGTGTCTCCCTGAGTCTAGGAGGGTGTAATCAAATGATTAGGTATGTGTTGTGGCATCTCAGTCCACCCCTTTTATTTAATTTGTTTTTTTTTACGGGCTCTCCAGGTTCCTCCTAAAAATAATTCTACAAAACCAAAAGAGTTTCTATTCTTGAGTTATGGCACTGTTGGCTTCCCATAAGTGTACGTGTGAGAGTCAGCTCAGTGGATGTAAGTATAGGTTAGCTTCATAGTGCTGTAATTAGGGTAGTCTTGACACTATGCGACGCAGGCTTACTGGTGCAGGTCTCTGAGACATAATCCAGACCCTGGTCCGGTACAAGGGTTATGCTTCGTTCACACCAAAAGAGTTGAGAATTATTCGCGCGAGTAGATTACATGTAAAGTCAATGCACAGACGCGAATGGTTGCGAAAAAAGCGTTTGATTCCGATGTTTGTGGGACTTCCACAACAAGTGTCAAGCAGAACTAGTGGTTATTTCAATGGTGGATGGCGGAAATGGTAACCGTTTTCACAGAAAAGCCGCGCCCCCTTTCCGCTGCGAAAAAGCGAATGAAGCGAATTTACCACATAAAGTCAAGCGAGTAAACTCAGGTGAAAAAGCGTTGCGGTTTGAACGCAGCATTAGACACACAAGGGAGAAAAGCCATTAGTCTGCTGCTGATATTCTGGGATTTAATTGAATCATTATATGGTGATTCACTTTAAATTGTATTACTTTCTATATTTTCTTCATTTCAATTAAAATACGTGAACCATAGAGATTTGGTAATGATACACCCTTTCTATATCAGATTTGTCAAAAAAAGAAAAGAGCCATTTCAGTGGTAATGTGTTTGGAAGTTAGGATTCAAAATTACGCGTTAGTATTTAGTGGAGAGTGGCCCTTACCCTTTCTCTAAGGGCCACTCTCCTGCAAAATGCTTCTTCTAATCTAATCGCTAATGCTAACCGCTAACATACACACATCAAAATCACAAATGTTTTAATTCATATCATATTTTTTCTACCATAACAGTCCCTTTATAGGACTCTATTCTAACCATAATCACCGCAATATGGTCATATATGGCAATATGGTCAGCATGCTAGCATTAACGATAAGCATAAGCTATTATGAACGGTAATTTAAAAGTCCGGCTCTGTTTTAAAGTATTGTAACCAGGCCCAGCAGTTTTTGTGGTGCTTTTTATGTTCCGTTAGCCAGTGGCATAAAATCACGGTGGAAATAGAAAGCTAGCTAGTTAGCTAACACTAAATGGTTAAAATGGAACAACTTAATGCTTCATTCACACACTCTTGACACAACACATGAAACTCAGGCTCACTATTGATTTATATACTGTTAAAATAATGTACTATTAAACTATGAAACTATTAAATATTATTCAATTATTATTCAATTATGAAACTATTAAATTATGAAACTAATTAAATTATGACTAATCGTGTCTTACAGTTCAAAAACGAAAATGGTGAAGAAACCCTTCAAAGTAAAAAATGAAAATGGAACGCAAAGAGGGTATGAAACCGCTGGTTTGTCTTTTAATCATTTCAACATAACACATGACAACTCAAAGATACACTGTACTGTACAATAAGTCAATAGTTCTGTTGTTGTGTTCATCATCTCTTTGGATCAACCAATATACAAATCTGTCACTTCTACATTGCAGCAACTGATTGCATGTGAGATATGTAACAAAAAAGCAAGACTTCTCATTTTCTTTCTTTCTCCGAAGCACATCATTTATATAATTCTCCCTGTAGTTGATAAACTCCATGCTATATAAAATAGTGTAAGTGAATGCAAATATTCTATTTTCGTTCACCTTTTTTTTTCACCCTTTTTATTCCAGAGGTGGCTGTAATAGCAAGTGATAAAAATAAAATGGGCTATGTCACTAAACGAGATACACAAAGAGGTTGGAATGCAAGACTTACATTAAGCTAGAAATATATAAAACTACATGTGGATGTCGCCTGCATCAGGCAGTACCCAGTTTCTTTACTAAAAGCAAAAAAAAAGAGGGGGAGGAAAAGAGAGCATTATTAAAATCTAATCAGTTTAACTGATGAACAAATTCCCTTAAAAGGTTTGTGTGCTGCACCGAGTAGTAAAGAGGAAAAGGTGAGGATAAGTGCATCCCTATAGGTGCAGGTCGAGGTAATGGAGCTACAGCCGAGCCAAGGAACAGAAGAGCATCGCCGGCAGAGGTCGGGCCATCTAGTGCCGCACTGGTTTGGAGTCACCTTTTTGTGTCCGTTAACCCTACGGAAGCCCGATAGGAAGTCAGAATTAAAAGACGGTAAATACAATTTTGATTTACCGAGTCACATGATCATTTTGTATTAATGTCCACGGTGCAGTAGTAGTAGTTAAGAAGTAGAAGTCTACATTTTCACTAATTAAATCTTTTTTTTTTTTTTTTTAAAGGCAACATTTAGAGTGATTCGCAATTTGACTTTTTCTTTTAAACAGTGTTTTTAGAAAAAGACGATCACAGTTTTAGACAAGCGATTTTAAGCGCACTTTAAAAAATAGACGTCTCCGTTTTACGGATTCTAAAACGCCGGAGCAGTGTTGACTGTAGAGCAACTTTAAAAATGAAAGTGTAGTGGTGTGGATGTAGCCTTAGTATCTTATAATGTTGACATATAATAATAATAATAATAATAATAATAATAATAATAATAAGCATTTTGGACTTACGTTATTTAGATTTCATTTCAGATAACATTTAATGAACCCTGAGTAGATTTTTTTTTCTTTGCGGTTATGGGCCTCCGTACAGATCGGTGTATTAATCAAAATTTTCCCCAGAATGATCCCACGATGAAGAAAAGACACTGATATGAGCTCAGGCAGCACTGTTTAACAGCTACAAGTACGACCTCCATGTTTTTCACTTCTGTCCTCACATACTGTTCATCTACTTTTGAAAAAAAGTGACATCTATTTTTGACTTTTATCTATTTTGAAGCCACGTTTGATAGTCAATAACTAACTTCGTTATGGAAACCTAACTGTGCTTCTAGTAAAACGACATATCATCAGCATGAAGTCGTTCCTTTTGACCGGGTCAAGCAGTTCAGGGGCTTTAAGCTTTAAGTGCTAAGTTTTGGGGTCACCCTGACTTTCTTTTCCAGTTACATGGTCTAAATATGGGCTCCAGATGGTTCTCTGTTGCAACGGCGTTTCAATGGCAGGCTGTGGTCAGGTTGTGACACTCGACTGACAACGGCCTCAGAATGACAGATCTGTTGTTGCTGTTCTCTTCAAGCGCTCAGCTGTAGATTAGATTAGATTAGATAGATTCATGGGAGAGAGAGGGCCAAGTTTTCCCCAAAAGAAGAAGAAATAAAAGGAGGAGGGGCAGCGGGCTTCTATTTAGAAGGATATTAGTGAAAAGTCTATCAAAAATACTGTTATTCTTTTGGAGAAGAGAAATACACAAAGGTTGCTAAAGTCTACACATCAAACTAATGGCACGTACATATACAGGATCAATACACAATTAAAACATATGAACATACAAGGTGAAATTTTAAAAGAAAAAAATCCTTTTTTTTTTTTTTTTTTTTTTTTTAAAGGTTGAAAGTGCTAGAATTCAGATTAACTCACAGAAACCCAGGGAGGATAAACTTAATACATGCCAAAAGCTTTTTATTTAAATGCTCAATTTGATTGCTACAAATGTGGCAAATCAAGAAAATGCCCAGAGGGTTAAGCCAAGAGGGTTTTTCTTAAAAACCTTTTTTTATTTATTTTTATTTTAAATCTCAGAAAGGTGCCGACAGGTAATTCGTTTAGGATAAAACATTTTTTTTTACAGAGCCATTATAAAAAAAAAAAACGACTTTCCAGGGGGGAGACTCATCAAATTAGTTTTAAATTAGTTCAGAACTTGGATAATAAAATCTAGGATTTTAGTGGTAGAGTTGTGATTTAACAGTCAGATTGTGGGGAAGCTTTTTCTTGCGTCAATATCCAGACCGGGGGTCCGTATCCTACGGTGTCGCTGAATCAGGTAACACTTGTAGCATTTTGTCAAGAGCAATTGTGCAAAAATGTAGTTTCTTCTCCCCAGGTTTTGGTAAGAAAAAAAAAGAAAAAAAAAAAAATGAGGTGATGTGTTGTGTTGTTTTTCGAGGTCCTGTTTTATACAAACAGAAAATAATATATCATATGACAACAAACAAAACAAATATATGACTATGAGCGATACCTCCAAGTTGTGCAGTCAGTCATGTGTCCCTCCCCCCCTGTGCTTTGAATGTCAAAGCCTGGGAATTCGGTGACTGCGTTCTCCCGGATACCGCCATGTTTTTCAGACCCTTTACCTTTGACTCTACAAAGCAGCTGAGAGAGGAGGAGGAGGAGGAGGAGGAGGAGGAAGAGGAGGAGGAGGAGGAAGAGGAGCAAGAGGAGGAGAATGAGTACAGAGGGGATGGGGCCCGGGGATGAAGAACACTGTCGGTTCGGTTTGTGCATGTTTTCAGCTCGCTGTCCATCTTGCAAGAAAAGAAAAAGAAACCAATTGAAATGTTCTAGTGGTCTACAGTTGTCGTCCATCAGCAACCGTAGCTAAAAGCAGCAACATGTATTATGTTTTTCGTTTTTTATGTGCTCCGTTTTTTCTTCTTCGTTTGCACTCAACACTGAATGGTGATTGGGGGTGGGGTGGGCTCGCCGGTGGGCTCGCCGGTGGGCTCGCCGGTGGCACGACGGCGCCGCCGCACGACACAAAACGAGTCGGCGGGGCTCGAGTCCGCGTGAAGTCACGGATCGGCCGGTTGCGTTGGTCGTGCCACGGACAGAACGTTAGCTGGAGAGCAGCTGTTTCACTTCGGTTAACTTTTTGGGCTCAGGTTTGTAATAGGCTGGTGGTGAATTGGTTAGAAAGGATCCAAAACTCTGATTGCTGTAATTTTTCATCACAGCACAGGGGTTACGTAACCCACCGGACGACGCCCAACGGACATAGATTTGTAGGCCGTCCACGCCAGCATCCCAACAATCTATCTAGTTCAAATCCTAATTGATTATTAAGGCACTAACGGCCTTCTACAGACACTTCCCATCCACAGTTCTGATTCCGCAATACTAACTCAACCACATGTAAAGGTAAAGATCGGATAGGACAGAAAAAAGCTTGAGGGGAAAAAGCTAATACTTCATCCGTTTGTTTGATTAAAAATGCAAGATACACACAAATGTAAACCTGCCAGACATCAAACAAAAACATCATCACTTAAGTTTTAATACGTCTACCTAAAATACACCTTACTGAGATAAAAAGCAATAATAATATTCATTTTTGAGATATTTCGTACACTGCAATAACATTCTTTAACACATTTTTACTCATCTCTCATTGAAATCTTTTGTTTTGTTATTTTCGTGCCATTCACATATGTCAGGGTTCATCCTTACCATGATGATGCATCTTTTATTTAAAGACTGCCTAAAGATGTTTGTTCCCAAAAAATATATATATATTTTAGGTATGTTGGGCAGCAAAGTAACGGCACCAATTATCATTGTACAATTGTCGTTGGAACTTTAAAAGATAACTGTTAGAGGGGTACAGGTGAAGGAAGTAGAGTGAGGAGAACATCTCTGAGAACAAGGAAGGAGACGAAAGGTTTCCAAAAGAGAATTATAAAAGGTCAAGTGCCTTCTGCTAAAAAAAGAAAAAGTAAAAAAAAAGTGCTTCTCTTTCGGAACACTGAAAGCCAGCCTGATATTACATAATTTTCAACCAACTCACACACTTTCACTCACTTTTCTTTTTCCTATTCCTGAAAAGTGGGTGTCCATGTGTGTGACGGGTCTCTTAGGCAGCAAACGGGACTCTTATCAAGAGTCTGTTTTTCATTTAAGTGAGCTATTTTCATTCTAGCTGACCTGACTCTAGGAGCACATCAGCTACAGTTCAAAGAAAAATGATGGGGGCATCCGTCTAATCTTTTAAGTTTAAAGAGCACTTTTGTATGTTTCTCATCAGAGGCAGAGGGGCTTTTGTGGCTGTTGTCTAGCAAATCAAGAGGGTTTTAAAGAGCTACGGTTCAATCGTTGACTCGATGTCTATATCTCTCGGTTCCTTCACTGGCCCTTCACTGATCGGGTTATTAGAGTAGGGGGTTCAAAACTCAAAGATGAGACACGTTCTACCATGTTCTTACATTTGGAAAATAAAAATAAAGTAAAACAAAATATCCACTTCAAACTATTTTTTTTCTCTGGGTCACAACAAGACAGATAATCTTCACTAAAAACTATCTTAGATTTTTATATTATTACTTAAAGTATGCAGTACCACACCTTTTGGCTTACTGATCCTGCCCTCTATACTACTAAATATGGGATGAAAGGGGGGAGTAAATGGAAATAAAAAAGGATGGGTTAATACATTGTTATAACTATAGGATAAGGGGGCGGGGAGCCCAAATAAAAGCTGCTTCAACTTCTTTTCTCACCTTGTCCATTTTTGCTCTCAGAGGTTTAACTACCTTTTAAGGCTAAATAAAAAGCTTTTGTGCACTTTCATTTAAGGCTCCTACGTGTTCTTTTGTGTTAATTCTCTAACTTCTTCAACAGGCCCTAAAGAACCCCAGCCCCAAATATCCACACCGAGCTGAGGCTGGTGTGGAGGCCGTCCCGGCGGGGCCGAGGACCGGCTCTCTCACTGGAAGGCCTGGTGGAAGCGAGGCAGCGTGGTGGTGCTAAGGCTGGAGCTGAACACTGGTGGGTGGGGGTGCAGGGGTCCGAGACCCAGACCCCCGCTGGAGCACTGCTGCTCCTGAGGTTGCGGTTGCAAAGAGGTACAAGGTGCCGTGGCGACTGCCGCGGCGTGGGGCTCGACGGCGTGCAGAGATGAAGAAGAGGAGGAGGAGGAAGAGGTTGGGGTCGCAGATGAGGTGTAGCCCATCACCAGCCCTCCCGTGCTCATGGGCGCACTGTAGGGGGGCAGGTTGAGGGGCAGGAAGCTCAGCAGGTGGGAGAAGTCCATGTTAGCAGCACACAGAGACTCCGCGATCACCGCAGGGCTCTTGGACAGGAGGTGATCCCCACAAAGCTCGTCCACCAGGCCCGAGGTGGGCTCCAGTCCGTCCTTGGTGGGTGAGGCAGCAGCATGTGGGTCTGCAGAGGGAATCGGGCCTGGCGAGCCACTCTGCAGATCCATGAGGAAGCTCTCCATCTCCACTTTCAAGGGCTTGTCCAGCAGGTATGAGGTAGATCCCAGCTGGTACTTGTGGGCTGGCTGGGGCTGGTGCTGCTGCTGGTGAGCCGGAGACTGGTGGTGGGTGGGCAGCGGAGGGGAATGGTGGTGGTGGTGATGGTGGTGGTGGTGGTGGTGGTGATGGGAGCGTGGGTGAAGAGGTCCAGAGGATTCCATGTGGCAGCCCATGCCCATAGCTGCAGACAAGGGGCTGGGCATCAGGGACGGGTGCGGGTGACCCACCCCAGAATTAGACATGGCCTGGAGATGGTGGGGGTTGTACATGCCCATCGGAAAAGGGGCCCCGCCGGGGAACGATTTGCCCATCATGGGGTCTTTGTTGGGACCCATGCCGCACATCATGGGGCTGAGCTCCTCCTTCACAGAGCAAGGTGGTGACCCGGACGCTAAAAGACCCAACATATCGGGAGGCTCCGTCTTGATCCTCAGCAGCTCCTGCGAGTGGCTCTTCTTCACGTGACGTGTCAGGTGGTCCTTCCTGCCAAAGCGCTGGGCACAGTACTGGCACAGGAAGTCCTTGCGACCCGTGTGGACCACCATGTGCCGTCTCACATCCTTGCGCGTGTAGAAGCGGCGGTCACAGTGGTCGCACGGGTGCTTTTTCTCCTTGGCGCCGCCCGAAGACTTCCCGGAGTGGGTCTTGAGGTGCTCCAGGAGCACCGGCGTGCTCTCGTAGCTCTGCATGCACACTTTGCAAGTGAGATCCCCGGACGTGGCCGAGTGCATGGCCACATGGCGCTTGTATCCCAGCTTGGTGTTGTAGTGCTTCCCACACTCCTCACACTTGAAGGCCTCCTTGTTGGGGTCGTGGGTCTGCAGGTGGTTCTTCAGGTGGTCTTTGCGGTGGAACATTTTCTCACAGAACGAACACTGGTGGGTCTTCTGTGGAGAATGTGTGGCCATATGCCTGCAAAGGAGCACAGGGAAAGGGGATGTTAAGCAATCCTTGTCTTATTGTCACATTTCTTATGCAGTCTGTCAGAAAGCTAGAGTGAGGCATGAATTCCTCTCAGCCAAACCCCTTGTGTCTATAAACATAAATGAGTCACAGTGGTTCAAAGCAAGCACCCAAAGAGGGTTTAAACCACTTCCTGTGATTCACAGGATTCCAAACATCTTAGTGTGTTGATGAGTTTATGAGACTGTTTCCACTGCATGGTACTCGACTCGCTCTTTTTTAGTTTTCCATGAGCAAAAGTTGTGGATCGTACTGGCTACTTTTTTGGGTACCATCCGTCGAGTTTCAAAGGGAGCGAGTCATGTCGAGCTGAACATTCAGTGGAAATGAGGTATTAGTCTCTTAAACCTGCATTGATTGATTGTTTTGGCCACTTGGTGGGAAAAAAACATAGCTGTAAACACAGCATTGGTATTTCAACACCTTATAAAGCTAACCGTTTACTAAGCTAACAGCCTATTGAAACATCCAGAAGCTACAGAGCAACATCATCATCATTCATTTGGAGCCGGGTTCTTGGCCAATTGATGAATGTACGTCCAATAATAACTCTTCTTTTAGCTCTGCCTTTGGTCTCCACCAGCTGAGGGACATAGCCAGCTCTTTGTCTGCCTGCTGTTTGGAGCAAGGCCAGTCGTGAGCAGTGGGTCTGGAGCTCACTGGAAACAGCTGACGGCTGCGTCTGAGAATGACGCTCATGAGAGCTGTGAGACTCAACCAAAACAGTAAAGTCTGGAGCCGTGAAACCAAAACAACTGAGCTGAGAGAAGCTGAACCTCTTAGTAAAGCTGAGGGGAACTAAGTTTGGTGAGGATTATAAGTGATGCCTTTCACATTAAAGCAGTCATGTGATCCATTGTTCATATGAAAATACTGATAGAAAAGATAGAAGTGAGTCAGTTATTGCTTTCTGAAGCTCCGGTTAGCAAGTTGCATATATTGAAGTAAAAAATGATAGCTTTTTGCTCCTTGGATTCCGAGAAATATACAAAAGCCATGCATCGTATTGCAATTAAGAGGATGTGAATTGACTCTGGGTACCTTAAGAGTTTGTATTTGGAGCTGAAGGCCTTGAGACAGTGTGGCTGTGAGCAGTGGAAGGGTTTCTCTCCTGCGTGACCCAAGGCGTGGAGCCGGAGCTTCTCCTGGGAGGCGAACAGGGCCCCGCACACCAAACACTCGCTCCCTCTTACTTTCCCTACCCCTTCTCCTTCGTCCCCCCTCTCCCACTCTCTCTCTTTCCCCCTCTCTCTCTCTCTCTCTCGCTCAATCCGTGGCAGCGGGGCGGCGCTCCCGAACAGCTTGGCGGCGGTCCGTCGTCCCTCTTCCTCCGGCGTCAGTGCGGTAATACGGTGTGAGGCATCGGCGGCAGCAGCTGCCATGGCAGCCCTAGAGTGCCGCTGCCATGAAAGTTCACCCGTGGCTCCCCGGCCTGTCGGGCTCAACGTGGGAAGTTGTGTGTGCGCGTGGGGGAGTCCGGGGCGGTGGGACGAGACGGCGCTCGGCAGCTCACAGGATACGCCGAAATCTGCGGTGAGACAGAAAGTGTATGCTTTGAAGAGAACCGATTCAAAGTGTGTGGCGACATCAAGCACATTTTATCCTCCGAGCAAACTAACCTGTTGAAATACTACTCGTCCTTTTTGTCCCTGAACTTTCTGTCTCTCTTTCTCTCTCTCTGATTCAGTCGCTCCTCTCCTTCGTTCTCTTCTCCTCTCCTCCTCACCCGGTCCCAACAGCTATGGTTGGCGGTGAGTGGGAAAGAATGCTCTGCATTGTTATCGTCCTGCAAGGAGAAATTATTTTAGATTTTAAGCCTTTGCCAAAAAAATTATCAAAATACATTGATAAAGCTGGAAAAATGGACTTTTCTAGTCTTCCGACCACTCAAAACGCTTTCACATGACCTGTCATCACTGTGCATCAGGACTAGCTAACATTCATACATATTTATATGCATGAATGGGCGACTGTGGCTTAGTGCTTAGCATGTCCGTCTTACAAACAGAGGATTGGTTCGAGCCCCGGCTCATCTAGTCCAAGTCGATGTGTCCTTGAGCAAGACACTTAGACCATAGACCGTAGACACAGCAACCCCGTTACTGTGTCTACGGTCTACAGAGCAAAAATGGAAGTTGCTTTGGATAAAAGCGTCAGCTAAATGAAATGTAATATTGGGGTTAAGTGTTGACTGGCAGAGCCGAGAATTGAACCGCTGACCCTCTGACTGAAGGACGACCCTGCTCTAACACTGAGCCACCGTTGCCCCAACTCGAAAGGCTGCTGAGCAAGTTGCAAGTTGTGCGATAATTCAACTCAACAGGCTTAACTTGATTGTTATCTGCAAAGTCCACTTCAAAAGCAAGTGTTCCTCTGAAGCCCACTAGGGGGAGCTGAACGACAAGTCTGACCGACATGACAGGGAGCCGCAGAGGGTTAGCAAGGAAAAAGTATTGATGACTCTGTCACTGTCGCAGCATAATGTCTTTATTAGTATGTGAATTAAATGACACGTGTGTCTACAGTTGACAGACGGGAGCACCGAGCCAGCTTTGTGTGTGTAATGTAACTGGATAAGGCTCCTGTAATCCTATGAGAAACACACACACCCCCTCCGTGACAGAGAGAGGCCTGGGGAGTTTGTGGGAGGAGCTTGTATTGGGGGGAGGGGGATGTTTATACCACGAAAATGTCCCTACTGACCCTTGGTTGTTTATTAAAAATAAACCACATTAACTTGTGTTCCAGAGAGACCGCTGGACTCCCCCTACCCCGCCATCCCTGCCTTCCCTTATTTACCCTCTGTGACCTCTGTGACCCCTCGCTTGCTAGCACACCAGCTGGGTCCAAGGTTGAGCGGACACACGAAACGCTGCTCGCAGTGTTAGCGTGCGCTCTGGTCCGAGCGGCGGTCACGCGAGCCCGTGTCAGTACCGTCAACACATGTGGGCATGTGTGACAGAACACACACACACACACACACACACACACACCTCCGAATGTAATGGCATCCTTTCTGTGTGAGAGGTCAATGAGTTAAGAAAGACGCAGCAAATACGTGGGAATCTGCTTTGAGTGCTTTTGCAGGTGTTTACATGGAAATGCACGAGCGAGTGTCCAAAGGTCGGCGGCTCAAGGGCGCGCGCACGAGGGTCACGTGCGCGTCACCGCTCCTACGCGCCAACAGCATGGCCTGTGTGCTCCCGCGTGTCTCCAGCGTGCACACGTGTGTTTGCTTCTCACTAACGTACGCGGTGGTTAAGAGGACCTGACAGCTGTGGCGTTGTGCGGTGGTCATCACCCAGCGGGGCGGGTGCAGGGGGGTGACACCCCGCCCCATTGACCGCCCGCAGGGAGCCCGGCTCCATTGTACAGCCTACCCACATGGCACATTCCTGGCCTGAACCATGCCGCGTCTCCCTGCCCCTCTCCTCCGCACACAACGGCACATACAACACACACACACAGAGTTCTGGTCACGCCGAAAGCAACATCATGTACCCCGCCTACCCCCACCTCCAATACCCCCCAGCCGGCGTGCTCAAACGCCTCTCACAAAGGCGGGCAGATACAGTACAATGAGGTGAATCCACACCGTCAAGTTACAGAAATAAACCTAATAGAGCTTGAACACAAAGGCCACACCATGACAGGCCATGTGGAGCGGCAGGTTCGCACATGGACGCCCCACGGGACCCCCACGGGACCCCCACGCACCCCAACGCACCCCAACGACTGACCTATGCCACAAGTTATGATTGGATCGCGTAACATTAAAACCTCGGTCTTCAACTAAAATGTTTTGGTCCCCGGACACGTCTTACCGTTGGTACCAAACTACTTATCATTCAACGTGGTCACCAACACCACGTCATGCACTCATGTTGTATGCTGGAGAGCAAGACTGGGACGATTTCATCTAATGTCTTTCACTTGAACTTTATTTTGGTGAAACACTTTATTACATGGATATGCACTTGATTTGATCAGAAAAAGCAAACGGGAACTAATCTCTTACAAAAAAAGAGAAGGTAGAAGTTCATGTTTACGAAAAAAGGTTTTGTTTCAAAATGTGACCCCTATTCAAAATAAGACATTTTGTCTCGTTACAGTAGGAAAAGCACAGGTCTTACTAATACCAGCAGCCTGAACGCAGTGAAATGGAGTTCAGGCTCCATTATTTGTGTTATTTACACTTATGCTTTTTCCTTCTGTGACATGTCAAAGTGTCGTCTGAGGAAAGCACCTAGATACACATGCAATAGAGTGTGTGATGTGTTATTGGAGGCCAACCCGAGTTAGCGTTAGCGTTGCCTTGTTTTGTTTGACAAAGAGACAAACTTCCGTTGCATTCTGGTTTACCATATATAAAATAAGCTCTTTGGCAAACACACACATATGACACTTTTTGTTCAGCAGGATAATCTTCGCCAAAGGACACCACGTTTCTGATTTTTTTTAAGCAAGCGGAAATGCAATCGCCAGAAGTAAGAAGCTACGGTTAGGCTTTCAGCAAACTACACCGTAGTCACTTGACGTCGCCACCACGAAGCTAAAAGGTGGACTCCAGTTAGGCGGCAACCTCCTACTTCTCTCTTGATTTATTCCCTCAGTAAACATTGTAAACATGAATGTATGATCTCAAGCTCTAGTTTCATACAGCTACACGAGCCCCGCTAATAGTGAACTAGCGTTAGCCTAGCTTAGCAGAGTAGCCTTAACAATCCCCTCTGCTTTTGGCTCCACTGGAAATAGGTAGGTGTCTATCTGGTGTGGTTAAATGACTTTTCAACCGGATATTAGAATGCATTAAATCATAGTTTAATTTCTGTATAGATTTTTTTGTCAAAATTCTAATAGCTGATGCACCAGAGCCGTGTCATTTAGGCTTCCTGTTGTTTTGCTAACCAGCCTGAAACCTTCTGTTTGTAGGAAAGACTGATTTAAATCAACCGCTCTCCTGTTTCTACTATAAGGTCTCAGTGTCAACGGTGGAGGTTTTTAATCGCACCTCATTTCATTTCCATCAACGAAGGAACATCCATGCGAAGTGCAGCACGAGCTCCAGATGCTCTCAACACAAGCAAGAAGGAAATAAGAACCTCTTACATGACGGGCCATTGTACATGCATTGGATTCTTCTTCTTTTCTTTTTTTTCTTACACGCAGATACATTAGGGGTGTTATTTACCCTTCTGATGAAGGTTTTCTAGACATGTATCACCGCTAAAAACGGTTAAGAGTTAGAAACATAGAACTGAAAACGCGTTTTATGCGTTTTACTAAAATGAATCATGTGTGTCTATTTCTGTTTCAAGGGCCATTTGTAGATCTCACAGCAGAGTCGTGTATGCTGTTAAGAATGTATGCTGTTAAGAATGGATAAGTTACGATAAATATGATTCAAACTATTTCTCAGGTTTCATGCAGGGTTTATGTGCATCTTTGAAAGAGAGAATGAACTCTTTCCATCGAGTGCTTCCTCGTCATCAGTAAGCACGTTATTATAGAGGAAGGACAGCGATTGGCTGCTAATGACACACTTGACAAAGACTTGATGTTTGTATCAGTGATTGTGTTGCTCAATTCTATTGGATAAAATACAATCTGTTAAACTTGGGACAAAATCAGAGAACTAAAAATATCATCAAAGTAGCAGCATGTGATTAGATTACAGGGTTCTACTGTTTACTGACCATGGAGCCAGAGGCTGATGGGGTCAATGAGCCTTCCTGGTAAAAAGAAAGTACTAGTAATGCTACTTCATTGTACTCTGATTCTACAGGTCTTTAGTAGTCCTTTCATTTGAAGTTATGCTCAAAGTAATTATGGTTAACTTAGAGTCAAATAGACCATAAAGCAGAGGATGCTTTAGGGCGGGGCTACCTTGTGATTGACAGGTTGCTAACACACTGTTGTCTGATCTGGGAGTTGTCCATTTTTTTTCATCTTGCAGCTTCAACCCTTTCACAGTAAGTTTTCACTTCATGAAAGTTAATTGAAAACTTCTGGTTGCAAAAAAACCAAGATGGTGACGGCAAATACGCTTAGAATCAAGGCTTCAACACCGCAGTCCACAAAGCAATGTGGGAAGTCACAATGATTACGTCCACTTCTTATGTGAAATAATAAAATAATATGAAATATCATCTAACAGTCAGCACGTTATACTCATTGATGATGGGGAAAGGTAATGCCAGTAGACCTGTCAATCGACAAAAAAACTAAACAACATTTTGATAATTGAAGAACAGACCGGATTAATCAATGGCGAAAAAAGCCTGAGATGTCCGTACCATGTCATGACCGTGTTGTTTGTTGCGTAACTTAAAACACAGCACACATGTAGTAGGTCAGAGGTCAGAGCACACAGTGCTTCATAACCAGGCTTTTCCGCCAGCACACACAGAGCAACTGCAGCCATTTCCAACCACTTATCACACTCGGCCGTCACCGCGCTGATCCGAGAGCAGCGAGCTGCGGGATGGAACTTCATTTCAAAATGGCTGCAACGAGCCCTCCGCAGCACATTCACACGGAAACCACTGCGCACTTCTCCTCATCAAAAAACATTTGGAGGGCAGAATTGAACCGCCACTTTCCAACCGCCTGGTTGTCTTTGGTTTCTGTCCTGGATGAAAGAGCTTCCACATTCCTTTCCTGAGGGGTCAGAGGTCAGCCTCTGCACTGCCTGCCCGCCCGCCACGGCTCCCGCATGCTGAGTGAGTGCTGTTAACCCCTTCACTGCCTGCCGTAGTCACAATCTAGCAACGTTGGTTTCTGTTTTTTTTTTGGGGGGGGGATTCTTTTGTGGCGCTGGCAGGCTACGATGCAGAGCCGGACCGGTCCTGGACCAGAGCGGGCTGGTGGCCTCTGCAGAACCCCGGTGCACATAGCAGGACGCTGCACAGTACAGTACAAACAAACTAAATATAGAAAGTGAGTTCACCGCCCGGAGCTTAGGTGACAACAGCCGCACTCGAGAGGGAAGCGGGGGGTGGGGAAGTGTGGTTGGGAGGGGGTGGGGGGGGCATGTTGCACAAACATTCGATCTAAAACATAGAAAAATATAACTTATGGTACAATGCCTCTGAATTCAGATGACAAGAAGTAGACTTTCCAAGAGTAAACTTGTTGCTTGATTTGAAAACCGTGTCAACATGTGCGGTCACGTGTTGTTGTGAAGCAAAATGGCCGGTGCCTCCAAGCGTGGCGATTGTTTCTCAGTTCTAAAACTTTTACAATCCAGCGTATTTACGTGTTATCATGTTCATAGTTTTAGCAGCTCTGTCTTTAAGGTGCCATTTGTGTTGTTTTCAGGACGAAATCTTAAAAAGGGGTTTGAAAGTCACGCCTCTCTGCCTCTGAGTGTTTCTTTGGGGGTCAGAAGACGGGTGAATGAGGGAGGGATGAAGGATGACAACATACAAAAAGAAAGAGAGGGAAAAAACTGGAGTCACTTGCAATGGCGGAGTCAGGGGTCTCTGCACCAGTCAAGTGACTCCAAAGAGAAATGGGGGGGGCAGGTCATGCTTTACTAAGCGCTTTGACCGGGAACTGGAGGCCAGGGAGGATGAAGGCAGTATGGCCGCCATCAGCTCAGTGATGTCACACAAAACAAGCTGTGCTTTAAAGCATGTTCATGGATATGTGCATGCTGATGGAAATACTAGTATTAGCATTGTTCAGTCAGTGTGGTTTTCCATCTTATAGTATGCATTCTAGATATTCCATTAAAAATTCTTTTATTTTTCAGTATTATGGCATTGTCTCTCTGTCTTTATCTTCATTCCATGTTTTTTTCCCTCATCGTAAAGCACCCTGCGCTACATTTCTTACTTAAAAAATGCAATACAAATAAAGGTGAGTATTATTATCAAAATGAAGATATCAAAGCGCTTTAATGGTACGCTTGCTGTTATTATTTACAGTCTGCAAATACTCTGTTAATGTGTTTTCATGACCAACAAATGAAATAAAATGACCATCACATTTTCCCAGACATCTTCGTATTGCTTGCATTTGTATTTTCTTGATAACGTTTTCAGTTTTTTTTTTTTTTTTTATGCAATGCAACACATTTTAGTGTAAAAAACTAATTTGTTCCCAGAGACGGATGAAAATCATGAACAATGAGCTGAAGAATTGTCATCGGGGATCAAGCGTGCAGGCGCTGCTCTTACCCTTAAAAAAAGGACTAGGCAGGGAATTAAACTAGTTCATTAAACTAGTTAGACGAGTTTAATCTATTTCAACGGCGTTCCCTCCCTCCCTCCCTCCGCCCCCCAGGTTTCAGTTCCTCTCCTGCTTGTGACCCAGGGAGAAGCTCTACACATGGAGGAAGGGGCAATGGAGGGTGTGGAGGGTGAGAGGAACACCCCCCACCCCTCCAAACTCACAAACACACACCGCTCTGCCATGCCAAACCCTCACCCGTCCCGACAGTTAGTCCTGGCCACATTGAGCCGGGATGTGGCCATAAAACCAGCGGTGTTCCTGGCTAAAGATAGCCCAGGCTGTGGTCTGGCTTGGGGTGGTGGTGTGGGGGGGTGGAGGGCTCATCTAACTGTCACCAAGGAGCACCTTCACTACTGCGCTCGCTGCTTCTCCTGACTTCCCCCCGCTCTGAGGTGAAAGTGACAAGACGACGTAAACTCCCCTGAAGCGTTGCAGGTTTTGCACTCGTTCAAAAAGGCTCACCTTCAAGTGCTCAATTTGTGTCCAATTTGAAAAGGGTAAACTAACACCATCGCGATCCACCACTGATACTCCACTCTGAGTTTTGTTTGGAATAAATAAGAGAATAGGAAATGCATCTGGCATTTGAAGGGCAATGTGAGGACAGAGCTATTCTGAACAGCACGGTAACCTCCGAAACATCACACAGACTTTGGACCACCAATTGAACCAGAAGTCACAGTTACGTTCAGGAAACAGGTGGATTCAACAGTGTTACCCGAGGAGAAGAAAAGGCTGGTGACTTAGACAGCACCCATTTAGCACCTGTTAGTATGCTAATGGTTGCTAATTAGCCGTAAACACAAAGTACAGCTGAGGCTGATGGAAATGTCGGTAGTTTTTGGATGGTTTTGGACCAATTAAAAACTTTTGACCAGATGCATGATGGTGCTATCTGGGAAAGTCAGTAGGATTCATCGCCTGGGGACCAGGAATGTCTGCAGCACATTTCCTGGGTAAAATTCAGGAGCTTCAGAAATATTTAGGTCTGGACCAAAAAGCCCAAACCGACCCGGCGACATATCCGTTCCTACAGCTGGAGTCTTGTTTCTGCACAGAAACGCTGTAGTGGCAGAATGTATTAGCAGAGGAGACTCACGGTCTGTGTTTGCATCGTTTCACTACTGCAAAGAATTTCTGGCGTCTGACAAATCCACGTGGGCTCACCACCTGTATGTCCACGACACAATAAATAACATACATAACAATAACTGGGTGGAGACACAGCAGCTGAGCGAACAATAGGAACAACCAACCTGCTTAAAGAGACATTCGATTATATCACGTTACTCGAGTCCTGATTCGGTACGATCACGATACTGCAATACTATCACGATACTGCGATATATTGAGTATTGATTTATAATTATAATAATTTTTATTGCAGCAAAATGTGATTGTCAAGCAGACAAACTGACCAACACTGTCATAAATGTTGCACCTAACAAACTGAACTGTTTGCATTACACTCTACATCAGGGGTGCCCAATACGTCGATCGCGGAGGTAGTGCGGGTAGATCGCATGCCATTTAAAAAATAATAATAATTAAAAAAATTGAAAAAAACTTTAGCGACAAAACCCAGCTCCCAGTGTGCAAATTAATGTCAATCACTACGGACGCTGCGCCCGCAATGGTTGGCCGCTTGAATGGATGTATTGCCAAGTACAGGGAGATGTTTTCCACGACTTCCTTAATTACCACTGCATAATACACCAACAAGCATTATGCGCTACAACGCTAAACATGAAAGAGATCACGGATGTGGCAAAGAAGATCGTCTAATCGAGCGAGAGCTCTTCAAAGACGGATGTTCTGTGCGCATCTGGAGAAGGACTGCAGCCACTCTGACCTCCTGCTGCACACTGATGTGAGACGGCTTATAGAGCTCTGTCCGGAGATACAGGAGTTTCTCCATGTTGTTAAACATGCAGAATACAACCAACTAAGAGCATGTCAATATGCTCACGTTTCTGAATTACAATTTAAAACGTGTGTCAATTGTGTGTTCCCCTGAAGGAGGGAGCAGCAAGACGTGGGACTGTAATGAGTCATTTTGATTTACTTTTAAACCCTTGCGCTTTAATCATCGGGTAGGATGGACAATTTTTTTAAACTTTTGGACTTTGAATGGCACTTGCAGCCCAGTTATTCTTTAGTTATTTTGCACTTTCAGAGGCTTGATTGCTATGTTGAGTTACCTTTAAAGCTTTATTTGTACTTTTTCTTTACTTTTAAAGCATATTTGCACTTTAATTTGTATTACTATTTAATTTATTTGTTATGATGATGTTCAGATCTTGTTACTCAAATACATTTGAAGTTCAAATTCCAACATTTTGAGTTACTATTCTTAATTTGCTACGGGAAATAGTCATTAGATTAGTCGATTAATCGAAAAAATAGTCGATAGATTAGTCGTTTATGAAAATAATCGTTCGTTGCAGCCCTAGAGTTAGCCTTTTCCCACATGAAAAAGATTAAGTCCAAACAGCGTTCCACCATGACTGATGACCATTTGGTCTGCCTGACGCTGACTACCAGCAGCTACTGTCCGGACTGTGCAACCCTGCTGGTTCCATGCAGTGAAGTCATCAGAGCAAAATGTAATGACCAAAAATGTACAGAATTGTATTGTGTCATAAGGGTTCATGCAGTTATGCAAGGTACACCAATATTGTGTAATCCTGCAGTCTCACTAACAAACTCACTACCAGTGTCTAATAGGCAGTGTGGACTCACCCCAGAAGCTAGCAGAACAGAAGCTAGACATTCAACAAGTGTCAGTCAACTTCATTTTCTCATAGACTTCTATACAATCTGAGTTGCCCCTACTGGTCAGTGGAGAGAATGCAAGTTTTAAGACGCCTCCGTGTCGGCTTCACTCTGCAGAACCAGAGGGTGCCGGCTGTCTAAAATACATAAAATAAATCATAAGGAGCGACAACTACGCGGAGGCACATGCACCAACTTCCCTTTCGTGTTGCCGACTCATTTTTCCCCTTTCATTCTGCTTTTGTTTTTTCCTCCCACCATCGACCTCCTCCGCCTCCCTGCCAGTGCTTGCGCTCTTCCTTCATCTCCTTCCGACTCTCCATCCCTCACTCCTTCTCGTCCATTCTGCTCCACATGCCAACTCAAACACCCAGAAATTAGGAGCCTCGTCTTCCCCCTCTTCTTCTTCTCTTGTTGCCTCCCTTCCTCCGTCCTCCCGCTGCGGTCGCCGCAGACGGCGCGCGTTCGAGGCACCAATCAAAACAAGCAATCTCGTTCGAAGTCCTGATCTGTGTGTATGTGAGTAAAAAACTTGCCAACATAAACCACATCAAACATGCCGTGATGGAGACGTGAAATAGCAGCATCATCATCATTATCATCATCAAAGCTACGACTGTCTTTATTCTCATCCATATCGTAGTCATTTGCCTCTCTGGGCCCCGGCTGCTAACGTTGGATGGAGCGAGACATCTGGGGAACACACATGCTTCCTTTAACGATGATTGGGGGTACGGCGGAGACTAATTACAAGATTAACTGGCTCCACAAACGAAGACCAACATGGCATCTCGCTCTCTCTACGCTAATTTGTAAAGAAAGCAGATGTGGGTGGTTGTACTAAGTAATAAATAATTCTCCATCACCACATTGCCATTCTTCAAAGCAGTCCGAACAGACTTATTGTTTCAGTCTAAAACCATAGATTGTCCATAAGAAGTGGACGTAGTCATGGTGACGTCACCCATTGGTTTCTTGACTGCCATTTTCTAGCCTCAAATTCAGCGATATTGTCGCCGCCATCTTGGATTACGGCCGCCGCCCTGTTTTTTTTACAACCAATAAATATAAGTTACCATATTTGGAAGGAGTGACAAAGAGATGCCGTATACGTCTCTGGTAGAGGTGGCGACCTGTCAATCATAAGGTAGTCCCGCCCTAAAGCGTACCCTGCTTTATGGTCTGTTTGACTCTAAATGAGCATAATTTACGAAATGAATCTTGCTGTATTGAAAAAGACTTGAAACTAGAGATTAAGACATAAACTCATCTTTACAATGTTTACCGAGGGAATAAATCAAGAGAGAAGTAGAGTCATGTTCCTATAGACTTCTATACAACCAGAGGAGTTGCAACTAAAACAAATACTTGTACTGAATGTATATACATTTTTCCCTTGCATGATCGGACATCAGGCAGCGTTCCACTCGCCCAGCGCTGAGCTCCGGGGCGAGTGGCACAGTCCAGCCCTGGAGGAGTGCACGTATACACTAGAAATGCCCAGCTACCGAAATGAAGTACCTCAGTAAATGCACTTTGGAAAATCGGCCATCAGCATTTTCACGTACAACGATGATATCCATGATGTTTACATTACTTCGTTCTCTTTATTGGTAAGCAGTAAAAAAAAAAAAAAAGGCCAGGATACACCGTTTGCTTGGCAGAGCTTTATCAAAATGTTGACACTAAACACATGGGCAGTGTGTGTGTGTGTGTGTGTGTGTGTGTGTGCAGAGGTGATTCTGGGGAAAGCCCTTCTGGCAGGGAGTCCTGGCTGTGACACGGAGCTCCACAGCAGCCGGAGATGTGGGCCCGGTGCCAGTGGGCGTCATGCCAATGGCCCTCCTTCCCCCACTCTCCCTCTTTTTTTTCCTCTCTTCGACATGTTTAAAGAGCAGAGCCCGTGCAGACACAACAAACATGCAGACTTCTTTTACAGCTGCGGGCCTCCTCACTTTACATGCATACGAAACCAAACAACGTTTAGCGTATTGAATATGATATAACATTGAGTCCAACGAGAGAATGGCTGTTCTCAAGAACATTGGATATATTTACCAGACCATTAAAAACTGCAACAACATTCTATGTGACCCCTAAGAACTATCATACAATAGTGCATCATATCTGTACATAATATATGTATATGTGTGTAAGTAAGTACATCAGCTAAATTTGATGATATGATACTATGTTCTTATTATGTGTATTTGGTGCGTGGCGTGCATCTCTGTGTCTGTCCGTCTGTCCACGGCCACCCTGGCATACTGCTAGACTATCAGCCTCATGTTTTATCTTCTCATTTGTGCTCAACCATCTCCAGCCATGGCATCCATTCACACTTTTTGAAAAATACGCTTTTAATTGACAACCATCTTCGCAAGTGATCAACAACCGATCAGTTTTTGGACTCCTGTTTCCACTCAGGATTAGGAATAGTTCCTCTCTCCATCTGCATACTTACAAACTACAGCTTCGCAAATGAAAAACTCAACTGAGCGCCCGACTCCAACGGGTCGTGTCTTCCCATGTCGGCAGGAGGAGAGCTACTTGGCAGCTGGTGGGAGTCCTGCGGTGCGGAGCTGATGGGGTCAATGCGGCTAACAGAGATAACGGCTAACGGAACGAATCACCGCCAGAGGAAGCGTTAAAACAGTCAACACGAAGCGTTCCACGGTGAACTGCAGTTGTGCTGCACAGACAGCTGCGTATCTGGGGCGTTGAGACGTGCGAGTGCAAAACACATCTGATACACGTGCAGTCTGGAAGAGGGGCAATTGTGGTTTGTATTAGTTCTATCAAACATTACAGCAGTGGTCGTTGCAGACACACCTGGCTCTGACCTTTACAAGTTGCTGGAAATGACGCTGATGAGAGCCGTGAGACTGAATAGACCAAAACAAACAACAAAGACTAGTCGAGTGATAATTATCTGTGGTTTTGTCACCGTGATCACAGTCATTTGATCCATTGTTTATCTAAAATTATAAAATCAATATTCAAGGAATCTCCCAAAGGTCATGCACGATGGTCCCTTTAGAGCCCCTCCCCCTTCCCCCCACAAAAAGTGCGCTAAAATAAGTTATGTTTGTTACAACACTCAAATAAGAAAGCGTGGGCTGTGTTTCACACACAGGGGACACAAACAGCTGTCTCCTGGGTGAAAGTCTGACTGTCTAATGAGGACGCCGATGGTTTACAATTCCTGTACGGACGCTAAAGATGACCCCGGTGGGTCGGTACCGGACCCCGAGGGGCCACCGACCAAGCATCCGCATTATTTACGCTAAAGACAACCGCTGTAAGTTACTAGCTTAGCGTTTCACAACAATGAAGCTATGAAAGACCAACACACACACACACACAGTGATCATTTAACTGCTCTGATTGGAACACACAGCCGGTCCATCCAGCCGCCGGGACTCTGAAACTTTTGTTTCCCCAGGCTGCCGCTGGCTCTCTCTGATTCAGATGTGGTCAGCAACAAACAATCTCTAAGTTTGGCAACGTCAGCTCAGCTTAAAACAACAGGCATTGTTCCACGGGCTTTTGTTTACAGCAATCTGCAGGTTCCAATGGATCCCACAGCCTTTTCCCACTTTTTCCTCTTTCCTTACCCCTCTACGTCCACCGCTAACTTTCCCTCGGCTTCGTTTCTTGTTTGCCTCTCTATCTGTTCTCAGTGAGTATTTTTAAACAAAGCTCAGGGCATTGGAAGGGGAAAAGAGGAAAGTAGTGTGTGTGTGTGTGGTTGTCGGTTGCAGGAAGGGGGTGTAAAAAGGTAGAGACTTGTAAAAACAACATTCTTGCATAAACAGGGCAGTGGGCAGCTTGCATTCCTTGAATTTCTTTTTGAAACTTGATCACGTTCTGAGAATCGGAGGCTGCAGGCCCCGTGAGGCGGATGACAGCCGTGTGACAAGCAGGAAGGGGAGGGGGGGGGTAACAACATAACAAGAACGAGATGAAAAGAGAAGAGAAAGCAGCCAGCTGACGGGAACAGAGTGAGAGGGAGAGAGAGAGAAAGGACGGAGGAGGGCCAATAACGCAGATGTTCGCAATCAGCAGCCGACGCGGAGAATCAACCGAACGCCGGCTTTCGGGCGGCGAGGCCAGATTCACGGGCCCGACTCCATCCTATCGGAAACAAGCACAGCTCCAACCGCGGTGAGTCTCCTCCCCAGTGTCAGAGCTCACAGATGAGTCTTTGTGTTGGAGGCAGAGCAGCACCTATTGGGTAACAGATGAGAGACGGGACACCAGAGAAGGGGGGAGCCACAGGGCTAAGGCCTCCAGTTAGGCGCCCGATACGACGTCTCTGAAGCAACTGTACGGACATCTACTAGGGCAGCAACGAATGATATATCTTTTGTTGTCAATAAATCTCTTGAAATAATAATCTCAGTTGTGAAGAGTTTACTTTTTTAATTTCACAGAGCTACAAATTCAAAAAGCGTGTTTTGTCCGAGCAAAGACTTTCAATGTATCAGTATGTAGTTCATGACAAAGTGAAGCGGCCAATCAACGCCAAGTTTGGCGTTTTTCGCTCAAGCGACTAGCTGCCAAATAACATTCAATCGACTCAATCGACCAATTGTTTTCGGGACGCACCGATTTTCCAGCGCACCGTGGTTCATAATGCACAATTGCACGAACGCCGATAGCGATCACGGCAGTGACGCCGGGCTCTCGGCCACGCCAGTTACAAACACACACATCACCGTGTTGCATCATCACATGATCACAAAGAGACTTGACATTGGACAGTATCAACATACAGATTCCCGGGCATATACAGCAACAAACTCTGAATAAATGACCTATTAATGAATATAATATTATATTTCTGACAGTACATCCCCCCCCAAAAACCAGGTGAATTCTCAGGAAACGGCCCAGATTTAAACGCTGAAAACACATATGGATGTGCGAGGTGTAGCGCATATAATGAAGAAAGAAAGAAAGAAAGAAAGAAAGAAAGAAAGAAAGAAAGAAAGAAAGAAAGGGGTTGTGTTGGGAGGGAGGGAGGAAAGCGCGTTGGGCTCAGGAGTTATTCATTAACGCGTTTTAACACAGCACGTTCCTCCTCCTTTCTTCCAGCCCCCAGAGATAAAAACACACACTCATTTGAATGACTGGGATGCCAGAGGGTGGTCTTCCACCTCACTGCCTCTCCAACACTTTGAGTGTGTGTGTGTGTGTGTGTGTGTGTGTGTGTGTGTGTGTGTGTGTGTGTTTGTGTGCCGGGGAATGTAAGGAGCTCTGTTAGAAGCCCCGTCTCTCTCGCTCTGAGGAAAAGGTTTAGGTTTCAGTCGGAGGGTAAAATAGTTAACAGATTGCCAGGCATCCCGTACCAAAACGTGCCCGTCCTGTCCCGCCCCCACCTCGGTGCCCCTCCCCGTCAGGAGTCTCACAACAACCACCAAGCAGCAAGTGTTCAAACCAGTATGTATATATATATATATATATATAATGAAATAATATAAAATACTGCTCAAGTTTTACATTAAACTGTGTGGATTAATGCATCATCACACTCAAACATATGAATCCTCATATATGAAGTTAATACAGCAGGAAAAAACATATGGGGCTGGAGGGTGATTTATGAAGCCTGGCTGGGGCAATCTTTTGCATTATTGCATTTTTTTAATTATTTTTACATTTTATTTTGGTGGGGGGTCGTGCAGAGTTGCTCATTGACGTTTGTTACCGGGCTGTTTTGATGCGCGTTGCCCGTGTCTGGATGAATTAGTCAACAGCAGTTTTTTTTTTTTATCTCATGAAATATGGGAAGCATTTAGACCACACAAAAAAAATAAACGCTCAAATAATCTGACAAAGATTAAACTCACTCTTCGAGTGAAGTAGATGGGTGAATAATGGATCACAAGTGAAAGAGTTTAACCAGAAACTTCATTATAAATCTGGTGATTTCAAATTAATTGTGTGTCATCTTGGTGTCCTGGGAGCGGTTGGACGGTGCGTACTTTGACAACTGGAGACACACACACACACACACACACACACACACACAGAAAGTCACTCGCTGGCAAAATGAGAGCATCCAACCAAAAGCGGCGGAGCGAAGAGGAGGCCGACAATGCGACCGGATTGGCAGAGGGGGCGGGGGAGACAGGAGAGGTGGGGGAGAGGCGAGGGGAGGCGTGTCACGTGACCGAGTCCAGCAGAGAGCGTTATAATAGGCCCCCCCTCTCGGAGCAGAGAGGCAGAGGCTGGATGTGAACCAAAATCCCTCTACCACACACAGGCTGGCCATTGTTGGCTATTCACTGGACTCCATCTCGGGGCACTTTATCATTCAATTAGGACAGCTTTCACACCGCACACCACAGAAAGGAGGCCTTCAATCAAACTGAAAACTTCACACTGGTCCTGGAGGGGACGCAGAGAGGGGGCCGCGCAGTTGTCCCCCCACTTTCATTTTTCCAACTTGTTGTTGTTCCCCCCGCGAGACTTTGAGCGGAAAAAAAAAGGAGAGAACGGACGGAGAGAGAGAGAGAGAGAGAGATGTGAGGAAGTCTCCTCCGAGTACCGCTACGTGTTTGGTGCAACATGTGTGTGTTTATGAAGCAGATGGAATGCGTTCGAGTGAGCTAAGGGGGGTTTAATTTGGTAAGTGGTCATGGGGGGAAGAAGAGGAGGGAGAAAAAGAGAGAGAGACAGAGGGAGGAGAAAGGATGGGGGGGTTCAAAGCTCTGATAGGAGAATGGCACAGAGGAGCATACTCAAAAGAAATAATGAGACGGAGAAGTACGCTTGAGGAAAGAGGGGAGAAGGGGAAATGTACAGTGGGAGGAGAGGAGAGGAGAGGAGAGGAGAGGAGAGGAGAGGAGAGGAGAGGAGAGGAGAGAGCAGGTTGACAAACAAGTTGGAGGAGACGAAGGAGGGAGGAAGAGTTTGAGCATCCTGGTGGTTTCTCAGGTCCTTGTTAAGTAAAGCACTTGAAACCTTCCTGGGATGGGATTGGAAAATGAATATGACAGATAATGTAGCCATTTATTATAGCATGTCTAACACATCTCTAAAACGTGGCCATAGCGACGCACATTTTAAGGAAAAAAAGTGGGGACAGCAAACAGAAAAGATGAGCCAGAACGGGAAAAACAAATGAATTGGCGAAGCGGCCGGCCATCTTTGAGAGGGAAAATCAAACGGAGAACGAGAACAGCTGACGCAGGAGGCCCGTCCCGCAGAAGCAGCAAGACGAGCACGGGGCGGACGCCCCACCGACTATAGGAAGTGGTGACGTCACCCGTTGCTTTGTGGACTTGCGTTTTGAAGATTTGAGTTTGCAATTTCGCCGTCGCCATCTTGGCTTACGCTCGTCGCCATGTTGTTTTTTTCCCAGCCAATCAACAGAAGTTACCTATTTGGAATGCGGAGGAGTGACGTAGAGACGCATTATACATCTCTGGTCGTAGCAGCGACCCACCTGTCAATCAACTTGTAGCCCCGCCCTAAAGCATACCCTGCTTTATGGTCTGTTTGACTCTAAATGACCATCATTTACTAAATGAACACCATGCTGTATTGAAGAAGACGTGAAACTAGAGATTGAGACATAAACTCATGTTCACAATGTTTACTGAGGGAATAAATCAAGAGAAAAGAGAGTAATTTTCTCATAGACTTCTATACAACCACAGACGTCGCCCCCTGATGGTCAGTAGAGAGAATGCAGATTTAAGACACTTCAGCAACGACTTCCTTGAAGGGCCCAAGACTTGTCGATATCCTTTACTCTGTTCCCACTGGCATTAGTATTACTTCTTATACACTTTTACTCTTGTTTTTTGTTGTAGTTAAATTGTGTTTTCTATATATATATATATATATATATATATATATATATATATTACTCTTGTAGCTATTCCATTCTGCCCTATTCCATTTTTACACTTATAATAAGGATGGGTATCGTAAGGATTTAATTGATACTAGTACTCTTTAATTCGATTCTGCTTATCGGTTCGGTTCCTTATCGATACTCTTATGGATTCTTTTTGATTGATTTATTATTCTTTCGAATACATTCTCAGCTAACACAAAAGCTTAGACAAAGAGAGGAGGTTTGAGGCGCTGCTATTATTTTTCATATATTTGTATTCTATTGTTTTTTATTATTTAACTGTTGTAATCTTTGATCAAACTCTGGCTCAAGAAAGTTTGATCTCATCTTATTTATTCCTCAAAAACAACTCCCAGGTGGAAGCCTTTAATCAGCGTTGTTAAAAATCACTTTCGGAGGAAGGAAAGAGAGGGGGATGTGTCATCAGACGCTGTGGCTGGCATTCTGCTTTCTCCCGTTACCCCCCCCCCCCCCCCCCCCCCCCTCCCCCCCCTCTTCTCAGGGTGAATCAGAAGCAGTGGTCAATGCGACTGTAGCCGTGCGAGGAGTCACACTCCCTCTCGTTCTCTCCGCGTGGATCAGGTTTCATCTCATTGGCTGGCTCACCAGATTTTACTGTTAAAACCCACACACTGACACACACACACACATCATAACTGTGTGCTGAGTCACGTGGTGAACCTCAACAGACCGTCCGCTGCTCTACTTCCCCTTTCAGCTCCAATGGCCGCTCACCATGTGAACAGACGGTGACAGGAATACTGATGATCATGAATAAGAATAAAATAGATATTATAGTTCTGATGGGGTCTGCCTCTGTTGTGGCGCATCTCTTCCAAGCACAAATCATATTCCATGAAACGCATCTCTGTCCACTGTTGAGTATGAGCAGGTTTAGGGTCCAGTCGGATTTGGGCTTTTGTTTTTTAAGATTCATTTATTTAAAGAAAATGCATCCTCTGCCATCCTATATGGCAGCTATATTAGTGAAAACAAATATGTTTTTAATACATATTCGTCTCCTAAAAAAATCTTTTTTAATGAATTGTTTAGTGTATAAAAAGACACATTTCGATTCAAAATTAATAGTCTAAATGTTTGCATTAATTGCTTTTTTTATTTTTATTTTTTTAAAGCAAAAACATTTGTAAAAGTATTTAATTAGTGATGTCTGTAAAGATGGCAAAGCAAAGCCTCAAATTTGAGAAGTTGGAAACTACCACATCTGATATCTGATGACTGAATTCAACAATTTATTTATATGAATTCAGCAGGTTATTATTAGTCGTTTCTGTTTATTTGTTTCGGCCCTCAGTAATTAAATATATGTTGCCAAACTTTTTTCATTTCTCGCCTCAATTTGAGCAAAAATGATTAATGGTCCATGGTCAGAACATGAAAAAGCATGTAAGGAAAAACGACAAAACCCAGCTTCTGGCATCATAACTTTCTACGTTTTTTTATATCAATAGTAGGCGGAATATCATTGTACTACTGTTCAGCCAAAACAAGATATTTGATTATTTCAACTGAGGCCTTGGGAAACTTGAGAGCATCGTTTACTTTTTTTTACTTTTTTCTGACATTTCATGAACAAAACCATTAATCAATTGATGAAGAGAATAATCAGCAGATTACTCGATAACGAAAACAATCGTAAAAGTAAGAAGAGCGCGCTTCAAAGCGCTCTTTTAGAAAAGGAATTCTATGACAGTTCATGACAAATTACTTCTGGGTTAATGGGTCAGTGTTATTAATGCAGTGGCATGGATCAATCAAAAACAAAAGCATAAACAGTAAAAAAACGTTGAAACTTAAAAAAACTATATGTTCAATAAACTATAAATACGTATACATTAATAATACTAGAGCTGAAAACAACCCATCTATTCAGTGACTGACAGACATTTAAAGTCACTCATCAAACCAAAAGCACGAACGTTTGGGTTTCCAGCTTTACAGTTGTGAGGAAATGCAGCCTTTTATCATTTTATAAAAATAAACAGCGATACAAAACAAATCCATGTTTCGTTTGAGGTGTGCAGATACCCGACCAGCACCGCTCCACCTCTTCTTATTAAAGGGATCGGGCAAATTCAACAAAATCACTTGGGTAGGTCGAGGAAAAGATCCTGCTTTGGGTCCAAAATAACTGATAGTTACGCAACTGAAGTTACAGGTGAAAACGAGTCGCCGGTTGGAAGCCCTGCGTTTGTTCCGGCTGGTCTTACCCAGCGTTCTCAGCTACCTTTAAGAAAAATGACGCCCCTGTCATCTCGCCCAAAAATCAAAAACATCCCCAAACGCGTAGCTGTGGGCCGCTCGTGTTCATCTCCCTGCGCTCCCTCGGTGACTTCATCTGCAGCAGCTCATCCCTGGAACAGACTTCCCTCTATTCCCCAGTCCACCAGTGCCTAAGGTTAAGTACAAGTCTATCAGTGTCTGAGAGACGACCCCTTAACCAACGCTGTGTTTACTCCAGAGAGAGAAAAGCCTATTAATAAATCTGCTGCAGACAGCCTGGCGGAAGTGGCCCGGGGGCCGTAAGCTCAGCGTACGAGAGAAGGACGGACGAGGGGCCAAACAGAGAGGGATGGAGGGACGGAGAGAGAAGAAAAAAGAGGGGTGAAAAATAAGAGAAAGAAACGAAGGTACATGGAGGAAATGGGAAAACGAGAGGGAAAAGAGTGTGTGCATGTGTGTGTGCGTGCGCGTGTGTGTGTGTGTGTGTGTTGTGTGGTCTAAACCATGGGTGCTGGTGGATGGATGGATCTCGGTTCTGAAAAGCCACAGCTGGGCCCGCTCTTCCTAGAAAAAGATCAGCGAGGAAAAGTGGCAGCATGCGGTTCAAGCATCTAGCATCCTCTTACTATTTCTGACCGGCATGCTGCTGCAGGACCCGTCAGAATGCACGCCGGTCCGAAAGGCCTCCGCGAGAGCGCGAGGGCATGTGCCTGCGTGTATTATTAACTTTGTGCCTATGCACAATAAAAAATTAAAATGCAAAGGTTCTCTTTTTTTTTACTTTAATTAGCCCTGTAAATATCTGTATGCATACAAGTGTGTGTGTGTTGCACTGCACATTCGTCTGTTTTCAATCAGTCTATTACACAGCAAAGCATAATTCTGCTCTCTGTCACGGCTGCCAACTAAATGCAGTAAATGTATATTGGGCTGTATTCACTATAAACGAGGTAAAGAGCATTTCATACGTGTTTTTATCCCAAATGTAAAAAAATAAATAAAAATGTTTATCGAACGTGAGCGTGTGTTTTATGAATTGCTACGGTGATCAAATTGAATGTAAAAGATGGAATCAAAAACAGACTAATGTGTTTTTGGTTTTATGTAGGGCTGCAACTAACGATTATTTTAATAATAGATTCATCGGTTGATTATTTTTTCGATGAATCAGGTAAAAAAACTAAAAAGCATTGATTTCCAACCCTTTATTCAAAAACAGAAGTGACAGTGCAAAACATCTTCAGAAAGCACAAACAGGTTGCTCCTTGAACATCCCTGAGCTGTTAATTAAAAAAATAAAATAAAATGGACTAACACTAAAAACATACACATGTATGCTTTACATCTGCCAAATGTGAGTCCTTTTTACTGTAATTGATCTCCTTGGAGCAGAGGCTGCATTTAGCATACCCTGCTTTATCAATATGTATGAAACACTGCTTTATCAATATGTATGAAACACTGCTTCATCAATATGTATGAAACACTGCTTTATCAATATGTATGAAACACTGCTTTATCAATATGTATGAAACACTGCTTTATCAATATGTATGAACTACTGGGACAGTGGGAAGCTGCACTGCTCCTCTCACGTCTGTTTGGACCTCCACCTTCCTTAAACTCTTTCATTCACATCATCTGATTAATATCTGGGTCTCTTATGACCACGACGTCACGTTGTTGGCTAAGCCCAACTACGTGATTTGCTTCATTCTACTTTGAGTAAAAAAACAACCTGCAGCCAGATCCGCCGGTTTAACGTTAGCGAGTGACAGCGTGAACTGAACCAGACCGGGGGGTGACGGCATGTTTCATCACGTTACGGTTTTTTACAAGCAAGACTGAACTGTAACGGAACATAACATAACTTTAACGACAATACACAACCAAACACGTTAGCTAACGTGATAGCAAGCCGACTAGCTTCCATTCAAAACAAGTTTGAGGGAAATGAAGACGCTGTAGACATCTTAACGCTGATTGGCCGAGACTCGACACATCAAAGATGTTCTATTGCAAAGATCACGACCTCAGCTTTTCTCCGTGTCTCACTCCAATCTCAGAAACGCTGGCGGCCAGTTGTTCTGCTCCGCTCTTTATTTTCTTCTCTGCGACTTATTGACTGGCGTAATAATCGCGCGACACAACGAATCGATGATGAAATTCGTTGCCAACACTTTTGATAATCGTTTTTTATCGATTTTATTGATTCGTTGTTGCAGCCCTAGTTTTATGGAATCTGAGACGACGGCGGCAACCTCTGGGTCCGGAAAGTGAAGCCGGTGCTGAAGTGCCTTAAACATGCGTTCTCTCTACTGTCCATCAGGGGGCGACTCCTCTGCTTGTATAGAAGTCTATGTGAAAACTAATCTACTTCTCTTTTGATTTATTCCCTCAGTAAACATTGTAAACATGAGTTTATGTCTCAATCTCTAGTTTCAAGTCTTCTTCAATACAGCATGATGTTCATTTAGTAAAGCTCCATTTAGAGTCCAACAGACCATAAAGCAGGGTATACTTTAGGGCGGGGCTGCGTTGTTCGGTCTGGGAGTTGTCTGTGTTTTCGTCGTACAACTTTAACCTTTCACAATCTGATTTCCCTTCATGAAAGTTAATTGTAACCTAAAAATGTCTTATTCAGCATTCGTTTGTACATAGCTCCACCCTCTCATTATTTGATGTTATACAGATAGACAGTCGCATAGTCGACCTGGCTATTACGTTTTAAAGCCGCTGGTGTGAATTCTTTGAATATCAATAACTTTAGAATGTTAATCAAACATATTTTTCTTGTGGAAGGACATATTGCAAGTGAAAATCTGTCGAGATTACAAAACATTTGGGAAAAGAAAAACGTATGGAAGCTGAAGGCTGCTGAGATGGGCTTTCTGTATAACAATTAAATTAATGTGTGTATGTATTTATATGTATTTATATATATATATATATATATGATATTTTATCATTATTAAATTAATGTTATTTAGGTTGGTAGACCTGCTGATATATGTTGTAATACGTTGTTTGTTTGTGTTTACTAGAATATATCAATTTGATTTTAGATTTTCGCCGGTCTCACTGTGCCTTTGGTGTGGTGTTTGTTCTGTGTTCAGTGTTATTTGGTGACTTAAGTTATGTTTTTGTTCATGAATATTTGATTTGAACTCCAATTCAAAGTAACTCCGTAGGACATGTAGAGAAGTCAAACAGAGTAATCGTGTCAGTCACAGAGCAGTGTGCATTACAGGTTTGCTGACCTTGGCTAACACTAGCCACCATGTTGGTGCTATCAGACCACACAGGGCAACGTTAGCAAATCCACCAGCAACATTGAGATAATGCTAAATGCTAAAAACATAGCGCAACACTAGCAATATCTGTGTAGCGCTTGCTAACGTTAGCTAACACCTGTAAGGTACTGGTCATTCCAGATTAACGTCAAAAATCGAGTCACGGTGCGTTTCTTTGCTGACGATTATTCACTTTTCATTAGTAAGAAGACAAATGTGTTTTTCTGGTCATGCTTTGAATCTAACTAACTTTTCGGCAATGTGTCTCAAAAAACTGTTTGGGAATCAGCCCTACTTCAAGTTACAAATCATCCATTTTATACACAACATCTTACTTTTAAACTACTGCAAACATAGCTTGGAATATAATTCTTAGCTCCAGGGTTATAAATATCCACATGTACTTTCAGCACACGGAGCAGGGTTTTGGGTACACATCAATACAGGTACTGGCAATACTTTTTAAATACCGTACTTTCCTTACTCTGGAGAAATATAAAAAACAATTCCCTACAAAACTTTTTTTCCATTGAAAGAATTTCTCAAACAAGCAGCTTTCCAAGAACTTTGCTTGAATAAATTAAAGTCTGATACCGCCGAAAATTATGCTTAAAATCATCCACGCGGTATCTCCGGACCCCTCCTCAAAGCGACCAGCAGCTACTGCGTGAAACACCCAAATAAATAAATCGGCCAACGCCACTCGAACACACACACACACACACACACACACACACACACACAGTTCTTCTGCAGTCATGTTCAAGTTCTCAGGGCCCCCCCTCGTGTCTTTTCTGCGAGAGAAAATAACAAATAGTGCAATCTTATTGCAGCCCCTCGGTGAACAACATCCAGTCCAGCGTGAACCCGGTCTCCCTTGTCCCCATCTCCTCTGCCCCCATCGCTGCCTCTGGAAGGTGAAGAAGTACAAAGGGAGGGATCAGAGCTTTTCCGATTCTTCTCTGGTTATTAACTACCATTTGTCCCCTCGGAGGGTCCGTCCTTCCCATTAACCCAACTGATGCTCTTTTCTCATGGAAATCAGCCCGTTGCCGGTGCCGCCAGCTCCACCGCCACTACCAACTGCTGCCCACAGAGGCACAAGGGATTGTGGGGGAATCTTCAGAGAAGGAGACCTCCCCTCCGGCTCGAAAACATCTCTCTCTCTCTCTCTCTCTCTCTCTCTCTCTCTCTCTCTCTCCCTCTCTCCCAATCACATGAGTGCCAAACATGAAACGTGCTGCTTCCGACCGCGGGGGCACGGAAGTAACGGGAGGCAACGGACGCCGGTGGATGAGAGGAAGCCGGCGGACGCGGCAGAAAACCATTTTTGGGGAGCCGGAGCGGCTGAGAACGCTCGGAGCAGCGCCGACCATCAGGATTTCTAGGGCTGCGAAGGACAATGTTCTGGAGTTGATTTTCTGCGCACGATCGCTGACGGAAAGAAGACTGAATATCAAAAGCGGGAAATGTTTAGCGACATGCTACAACTTACAGCGGGATTATTACTTTTTTAAGAAATAAACTAGAATAGGGCTTGAGCACATCCTAGTTTAAACACAGATGTGAAATACTTTTAGGGGAATGTTCTCAAGTCTTCACCTAAAAAAACATTTCAGTTTGTTACATCCTGATATTAAACTTACAGATTGACATCTCACGTTAACATTTGTAACATTTGAAGAGATTTTTTTTCATTTAACCTCACGTTACTACAGATTTGACACATATCATAATATTTGTTTTTCTTATCATTTTAGGCCATACACTGTACTAGTTTGAAAGTATTGAATTCATTCAGATTAAATTGAAATGAAGCAGATACAGAACTCATGTTTGTAATATGTGGGCACACCAGTGACTGTGAACTGTTTAGTGGTGTTGCATATTATTCTGATAGAAAATGAATTGTGTGTGTTTTCCAGTGTAGAAACTTGGATAGCTGATTCATCTTTATTTGGCCCGGAACTCATTTGATTTTAAACCATAATCAAAAGAAGTTCTTACAACGCTTTAGTCAAATGTTTATAAACCAAAAATAACTACTTTATTGATTTTTTTCTCCATTCAATCTTGGATTCCTCACCACAAACACACGCCTGTTCATTTATATTACAAATCCCCCCGCCCTCTATGAAACTATTACTGCCAATTACACAAGCTATAAACAGGTGCACCAGAATACCAACAATACGGTCCTTAAAAACGATGGGGGGGTAAAAAAAAAAAAAAGTGTGGAGGAGAGCAGCTCCACCGCCGTTGTTCTAGCGAGAGAGTGGCAACATCCCAACACACACTGCACGGCGACTGGCAGCAACAAAGCCATTGTCTCGTGACAAACCCACTTCCATTTCCTTATTATGTAGCTGGAGGCCTTGATGGAAGGCAGCTCGTCTCTTCAAGTGGAGGGAAACAACGCAGCTAAAGTCAGACTCTTTTGTGTAGATGTATTGCATTAATGTTGCAGCCATGTAATAAGGACATTACAGGATAATAATGTAGGATAGTCTCTTCACATTCTGCACTTAAACCCCCCAACAACATAAACACGGTGACAGCAGCGCACAACAACTGTATGGTACTTCAACAATAGTTTGTGCACATTTCCACTCCTGACTGGACAATAAAGACCAAAGTAGCAGCCAAGTCAGGCATCAATAACAAGTGCATGAAGGAACCCCCACATTCTGACCCCAATCCCCCCGACACACACACACACACACACACACACACACACACACACACCATCAAAGTGAGGAGAGAGGGACGGGAGGGGGGTGTCTTGGTTGTTATTAACCCGCTTCCGAGGCAAACAAAAAGCACACTCTCCCTCACAGAAGACCCATGCAGGATCAGAAACAAACATGACACAATGCAGGTGAAGGAGGCCTGGGTACGCATCCAGCCAGCGACCGCGTGGAGGGGTTTGGTTTTTGTTTTAAATATCAAAACACTCATTTGGAGAACGTAAGAGCGTGATGCACACACAAAAACACACGCACAAACACAGCCGCTTTTATCAGACTGTTTCTCGCTCCCTCGCAAAGCGAACACACTCCCTCCCCTCTGCAGCGGCGTGCCACCACACTTTAGAAAAAGAAAATGTGCTTAAAACATGTACACCAGACGGTCAACGGCGAGAGGAGGAGGAGGAGGAGGAGGAGGAGGGGGGACAAAGTGCACCTCGTTTCAACAACTTCACTCGACCGCATTTGCAACATATTTACACCACCACTCAAAAAAAAACAAAGAAAAAAGAAGAAGGAGCCTCGGTGGTCAGAGGAGGCTTCGCGTCATTACAAATTAAATACCCGGAGGTCCCTCTCCACGCTGCCGCGAAAGTACGTGAGGGTTACGCAAAAAAAAAAAAAAAAAGTAGTCCCGACAACGCGATAGCGAGAAACGCGTTCACAACAATACCAGCGTCGCGCACGTCAGCGCGAGGCTGGTATTAGAAAAAAGAAAAAAAAGGAGAAAAAAAAGTTGGTAAAAAACTAAAAAAAAAGAGTTGTTTTCCAAAGGCGACGCATGCAAACAGCAGAACGTGCAGCCGCGGCCAGGGCTCCGGCCCAGAGCCGGGGAGGCACAGGGGCAGAAAAGCAGCTCGTACCCACCGAAACGTTTCCAGCTCCGCATTAGTCCGCTTCACACGGATCCCCGGTAACCTTCCATCTCGGACCGGACCAGACACCCAACGGGAGAGCCCCGCGCCGCCGCTCTGCTTCCTCCCCCCCCCCCCCTTCGATCCGTCGTTTCCTTCTTATTTTCCCGATTGTTTTTTCTCTCTCCCCCCCCCCTAAAATAATTGTTCTTATATTCGGGGCCTGAGAGTGTGCCTGGCTCCCCTCAGGCTGCAGCGGAGTTATGGGGCGGTAAGCATTGTGGGAGTGTGACGTCAGGCCACTTTCACAAACTTTTTTTTTTCAAGCAGGGACAGCTTACTGTTTTTTTCGGACCAGTCGTCCCAGTCAACAAGCAATTAATTCAGTTAATACACCTGCAGTCCAACGGAGACATTCTTCAGATTCGGTTTATGAAAAACATGCAATATTGAAATTAATTATTGCCCGTAACGGAAGCAAGGTTTGACATATTGACATGTACTATTTATATATCATCGTTTTGATAGTCACATTTTAATACAGCATTCGGCCTCTATCTACTTGGCCTGTACACATATGATATATAAAGAAATCGCAGGATTTGTATCAATAAATGTCTATCTGTTTTGTATCTGTTTTGTATCTGTTTTTCAAGTTTATAATCAATCAGTAGTTATTGTCAAACAATATCTTCCCAATCTCTACATGATGTTTTTGTCAACCTTAATTATTTTGTGATGGATTCTTTGTCACCCCCTTTGCTCCTGAAACCATTAAGAATGAGTGAACATGTAGACAGGATCCCAATAAATGTTATCCTGTTAAGAGAACGTATATTTGTTTATTTCTCAGTTATAACAAAAGTTTAATTCCATTGGGAATGAAAGTTACAGCCTACAAAATGTGTTTTTGTATTAAGAACAGAAAAGCATCACTCATCATCAAAGTTTGTTTTTTTAAATCAATTTAAACGTGAGGTTTTCGCAGTTATTCGGAAGAGAACATTTTTCTTCTAAGCACACTAGACATACAACTGTTTTTATAAATGACAAATTCGACAACAACAAAACAAAACGAAAGCTTCACACTAGAATCACTCTGCTCTGTTTTCCTGCTTGAAGCGTCAACAAGTGTCAACACGGAGCAAGAAAACGAGACCGTTCAGCCTTCAGCAGGAATGTGGACGGCCGCCTCGGTCCCCACGTGCTGAGGGCGACCAGTGGCGACCAGTGGCGACCAGTGGCTACTGGGGTGCTGGCCCCGCTTCTCCCACCTTCTGTTGGGATGTCTTTCTTTTGGGGGGGGGTTGTGGTGGGGGTGAAAAGAATTACTTCCAGGGCACATTAACTCGTTTCCTCCTCCTCATCATCCCCCCCCAGCAGCCCCTCCACGGGCTTCCAGCAGCCCGCGAGCCCGCAGGGTGAACGTGTTGTGCAGAAGGAGAGAGAGAGAGAGGAGCGTTGGGGGAGCAGAGGACTCTTCAATAATGCTGCTTTCAAGTGCTGCTGGCCCCGACTGCTCTCATCTATAACCTATATAAAACAATATATGAACTTTATATAATAGATTATATATTTATATTAAAAATGATATATACACCAATGTCTGTGTGTGTTATTGGAGATAATAGTTTAATAAACACTGCAAAAAAGGTTAATGTTTGTATGCCTGTTGGTCGTTCAAAACATTTCCGACCGAACACGAAAGCAGCAAAAAAGTAGAAAGTCTTTTGCCGTGTCAATACAGGGAGCGGGGTGGAACATGCCAGTAGTTTTTTGGGGGTCCCAAAGCTCCCAGACTCGAGGCCTACCTGTCAGATAAGTGGAGGACGAGGTGAACAATGTTTTGTTCTCTCACGAGTTAAAGTGCGAGAGGTGCGCAGACGGTCATCCTTTTGGACCCCGCGGGCGCAGGTACATGGTTTAGATGTTTTCTATGGCGACGCTGACGAGTCTTAGTTCCGTTTAAATGCTCGAATAAGTGGGAGGGAAAAGAAGAAAAAACTGGATCCAAAACAACTAGATGTCGTGGTGCTGGAGATGTTTGGACATTTATAAAAAGCGATATACAAAAAAAATCACATCATGTCCACGTGAAGCTTTCTAACGCGCTTTAAAAATGTTTTTTTTAAAAGTCACGTAACTTGTTACCTTCAGGCAAACAATTATTTTCTAAAAGTGTGAAAAATGGCAATAATTGAGTATTTAACTGAGAGAGATAAATATAGCAAATTTAGGCTGGTGTAGCCTGCCTGCACAGAAGTAATTGTTTGCTTCCAAATAATAATAATAAGAAGAAGAATAATAATAATACACATACAATTTAAATCCACTTGGATAAAAATGTAATTGATCATAAGTACTGGCTCATTCATGTATGGTTAACCTTAAAGGCAAAGTTTAAAGATGATGTTTCCTTCATGATTCATTCATCACTAAGATAATCAAAGATGTGCTAAAAACGAAATATTAAAACTGAGAAAGTTCAGATGAAATATTAGACTTGGGTTAAATTGTTGATTTTAGTGAAAGCTTTCCATCATTGCACATTAAAATAAATCACATCTAAATGTGAGACGTCTACATATTACACGAACAGATTTATATTGTTTCGCTGCATTTGGTTATATAATTTGGTTTTAGCACATGATTATTGGTGAAATCTCTCTGGTTTTAATCCAATCATCTCTGGAAAACTATTATACGTTTAAACTCGTAACGCTCTGACTTCATAAACTATTATAAAGGCTAATACATTAACTATTTACAGGTGCCTGTAATAAATGATGCTGCAAAAATCAGATGAAGGCAGATGTCTGTGTTTTATTTCTTTTCTTCTTTTTCCCCTCCACAGTAACGGCCATGTGGTACAGGAAGGAACGTCACAGTCTATATGAAACTTTACATCGGCCCGATAATAAAACGACTGGGAGTACAAAGCAGCGTGTTATTATGTTCAATCCAAACAGTGTTGCGTTATGAGACCTGTGGGTATCGGAATGATGTCTATGCTATATGTGAAGAATGTAAAAATGTAAAAAATAAATATATATATACATTTTACAGGGAGATCCTCCCTCTTGAGTTTGTCTGTAGTTATTAGAGGCGCCGATGTCACGTTTCTCAGTCCCGATACCGTGCCGATCCGATCCCATGAGGCTGTCTGCCTCACTGTGTGGAAATGGTACTCAATTGACTTATCTGGTTAAAAAGGTAAAAGATTAAAAAGTGAAAAGAAGTAAACAACTCTGGCCCCGACTTTCATAACTTTGTGAAACCACACGTGACAACTATGCTGATCTAAACTCACTCAATCGGGACTCGTTATCAAAACGATTTAATCGCGCGACAGCAACAGGCGGCTAGCACTGTCGCCTCACAGCAAGAGGGGCCGGGGTTCGAACCCCTGATCCCAGCCGGTCCTTCTGTGTGGAGTGTTGACCTGTCCAGGTGAACCCTGCCTTCACCCAATGTCAGCTGGGATCGGCCCCGGCGCCCCGATGCGTGCCATTTGGCGTCCCATCCCTCCAAACATTGGCGTTGCAGATGTATCGGACGGGAAATACCTCCGATGGACCTCTTTTGATTTCGCCACCGTTAGTTTATTTGGACAACGGCGTGGTCGGTGCAGGAGAGAGAGAGAGAGAGACAGAGAGAGAGAGAGAGAGAGAGAGAGAGACCCTTTCAGAAGTTCCGATGCCAGGACAGAGGGCTCCCTTAAATAAAGTCCTCATTGGGCAGCTGAGGCGAAACATCTGCCCGTGTTCATAACAGTAGTCTGTCCCCCGGTGTCCCAGTGACCCTCTTTCCCGCCTCATAGTCGCCCTCCCGAGCTTTCAAACGTGCGCACAAGCAAGCCCTCCACCCTCAATCCACGACAAAACAGAATCAGCATCAGTGAACACAATAGCAATTAGTAAGAGGGACAATTAGTTTCACATCTGGAGTGTATTTCCTCGCCACCAGAATGCCCAGCGATCCCCTCTTTCGGGTGGGAAACGACTGTGTGTTTTTATGTGTTTTGTTTGAAACAGATGGGTGGTTTACATTAGCGGAGATGGGCGATAAACAGCTGAGAAAGGACCTCCGGGACATCGGAGAGAGAGAGAGAGAGAGAGAGAGAGAGAGAGAGAGAGAGAGAGACCCCTCCCAGTTGCACAGAGGGATGGCGTATTTCTGGAGGCCGAAGAGTCCCAAATCTCCAAACATTGAGTTTTCATTTTTACACTTCCTGTTTCCTCGTCTTGAAGTCAGGGTTATTTTATTTATTAATGGGTTCATTGGTTGGATTCCTAAGGTAAGGTCTGGGGTCGTAACAAAAGTAAAACCTCACAAGAGTACAGACAAACATCACTCGCGTATCTTCAAAATAGCTCAACAACGTTTTGGGACACCAACACCGGTCTCCTGGTGGAAAGTCCTGTGTTTGTATGACCCATCCGCCCCATGTGGCTTTTCCCCCCGGCCTTTACGACCACGTCACCCTGCTGCCACAGCTTTTCCTCTGGTCGTCTAATAATGACGGCAACTGGTTAACGTTGTGGTTCTCACACAGGCTGAAGGGGGCCGTGTGCGTTGGTAAGAGAGCGAGCGGCGAGGCGAAGCGGCGCGGGAATGAGAGCCGGTCGTGGATGCAGTGTAGTTGCAGAGGGGCCCTGTCGGTGGACGCTGTATGGGGCCCTCAAACAATGCGTTAGGTGGAATACTCCCGTTTTTACAAGTACTTCAATTTGCTTCAATGGAGTTAAACCGGGGTTGCACGTGGTGTAGTGGGCAGCACGGCACCTCACAGCAAAAGGGGCCAGGGTTCGAACCCCTGATCCCAGCCGGTGCTTCTGTGTGGAGTTTGCATGTTCTCCCCGTGGCAGCGTGGGTTCCCTCTGGGTTCTCCGGCTTCCCCCCACAGTCCAAAGACATGCAGCTCAGGTTAATTGGAGACTCTAAATGTCCTGTAGGTGTGAATGTGAGTGTGAATGGTTGTCCTGAGATAAACTGGAGATACACTTTGGTCATAATTCAACCATAAATGTCCAGTTCAGCACAGCCAACATCCACGTTACATGAGGTTTGAATCAAACCTCATGTAACTTGTATGATTACTGCTGAAAGATACAAATGTTACACAACATGAGAATGACACACCCCTACGTGTGATGTAACCATTGAGCTTCTGGCGTGTGATGGTTTCTGAGTAGCCCAGAGCGGGAGGTGGGGTATCAGGGCGCAGACAGCCGGCACCGGTGGTGTGCAGCAGGTTGATAAGGTAGATGGGCGGAACACAGGGGTTAGGTTGAAAGCAAGCAAACTGAGTTTGGTTAGTTTTTTTTAAATATAGGCCAAAATATATCTAGAAACCCAATTATTATTTTATTTTTTGTCTTTCTTTGGTATTATTCTGTCACCATGCTGCAGCCAAAAGAGTATCCTGAGAAGACAAATTAAAAATGGACATTTTGTCAACAGTGTTTGGTTCTTTTTAACTAGTTTTCTCATCACTGTTCAATATAGGCCAAAATATATTTTACGAACCTAATTCATTGTCCTTTTTTGTCACTTTTTTGTAACCTTGTTTCTTTGTATCTTTCTCTGTCAACAGTTTTGTAGATTATTTCTTACTTTTTTAACAAGAGATCTTAGCTGGGAGGACAAATAAAAATAGATTTATTTGATAATTTTGGCTATTTTCTTAAAACTTAAATGTAAAGTAATTTAGAGCCAAATTAGATTTAGTTTCTTTCTGTTGCTTTTACATTCAGGGTTTATCTGCGTCACACCGCTGCCAAAGGGGAAACCTGAAAAATAATACAGATAATACAGATAATGACGGACAAAGTAATTCAAATCAATCCTCACTTTCCCCCCTTGAATCCAGTCGGGGAGCTCACTGCATAGGTGAGAGTGAAACTGGAACTTATAGCCATTCTGACAATTGAGTTTTGTTACTTTTGGCTCTAACTGTCTTCATAAAACTTTCCAGCTGAAATAGTTTTGTTACTTTTTGTTGTTCCATCCTGATCATCACTGAGAGAGAAAAGCATTTTGTCAACAGAGTTTTGGGGCAGTTTTCTCAACATCTCTAATGCATTTCAAGGATTTTGTGAGTTGTCATGACGGATTGAGTTTTTATCACCTTCGGGAAAAGCGCCTCTACTGACGTTTATTTCGTTTTATAGGTCTATTTGGTGGAGAAATTGCAGTTTAGGGGGATTCAACATGAGATAAATTTGGTCTTTGCACGCTCTGGGAAATCACACCAGCTGAAAGCCAGGTTGTCAGTAACAACACAGAAAGGTCAACAGGAGGCGCGTTGGTTGAGGCTGGTAGGCCGAAAGGGGGGAGGTCAATGAAAACGTCACCTACTTCCTCTGCAGCTACCTAAGTAAAGTGTTATGTGTGTGAGGAACTTATAGATCGAAAAAGAGAAATGAGATTACTAAAACACAGGACTGTGAATCAGAGATGTGCAAAAAGAAAAAGGACAACTTCATATCCTGTAACATAAGATAACTATACGCGTGAATATCCAATAACAAATGAGGAGAATTAAGTAAAGCGAGGTGTCCACTTTGTCATTTGTTCACCTGAAGGAACCCCAACCACCCCTCCCCCACCATGGTCTTCTTCTCCTAGACCCCGCCATGTGTGAGTTGTGGCTCCTTTTGCATTGTTATCATCGCTGTCATCTCCAACAATGAGAAACAGTGTGCGTTCAAGGGAATGGGGGAGGAGCAGAGAAACGGCACAGGAAGAGAAGGGTTAGAGAGAGAGAGAGAGAGAGAGAGAGAGAGAGAGAGAGAGAGAGAGAGAGAGAGAGAGAGAGGCCAGCTGTCGAGCATCGGAGAGAAAAGAAAAAGTGATCGAACACAAAGAGCGAGAATGCGTCCGACGGGGTTGGCTGAACCGGAGGATGTGGAGGGATTAGGGAATCCTTCAAAGCCAAAAGGCCCGAGTAGAAAACGTCTCCAACTGCTCTTTGTGAAGAACTAGCAACACCGACGACGACAACAAAAAAGTCATGGTTTATGGTTTGAATGGAGAAAATTGATCTCCACGGCCCTTTCAGAAGCGCCCTTTTCACTTTCCCCATGTGTTATTTTTTAGATCCCGACGCTCTCTCATCACAGGCCGAGTTGCACGCATTCGGTTGTCCTTGGAGCGATAATGAGCAACAAATTGCCGGCAGATCGGCAGACAGGCCGCGTCGCCCGGCGCCTCCCTAGAAGATGAATGATCTCTTTAATGTGACACGTTTAAGCAATCATCGCTCGGTCCAGACGAACGAGGCAAGACTGGCGGAGAGTCGGCGTGTTGAGCGCTGGGTTCGGCCATGTTGAGCACGCGTGTGAGCGTCTTCGTGGGGAACCCGCTGAGGAGGGTGGCTCCGGCGGGGGGGGGGGGGGATCCCGGAGGAAAGGTATTATCAGGGGGCCGGGCGATAATTCAGTGTGAATATCAGTCGTCATAGCGATGAATCCGCATATTGAGATATCGCGATACACAAGGACGTCGTCCAAATCGATAACGAGCAGCACAGAGACTTTTCTCCGAAAATCAGATTACGCTCAAGTTCTACCATGTGATTATTTCACACAAGCTATTTATTTATTGGATTTCCAGAAAAACATGCATTATCGTGATGTATATCGGTACCGACATACAGTAGGTTAGGTTACTTTATTTGTGCCTGTAGGTAGACTTGGTTTGCAGTAGAAAGCGAGGCATCCATTACAACAACACAAACAACAAGTCAAACATGATGACAATCGTACACAAAGCTACATATGACACCACCTATGTCGCGATAAAGGATTTTGGTCGTATCGCGAAGCCGAAACATGCATGCACATGTTCTGCCTCCAGACCAAGTGAGCGAGCTTTAAACAGTGAATTAAAACGGCATTAAAGTCACTGCATTAGAGTCGACGCTCCAACGGCGGACTCCAGTTGTACAGGATTCACAATACGGGATCGTGGCCGTTTCAGAGCAGCAGGTGCTTTAGGTTAAAGAGTGACCGTGTTAACTGGTGACATTCAGCCCAATGCGTCAGTGGTTGCCCGAAGTAACTCACGGAAATGGCTTCCGTGGAGGAGAAAGACGAATGAGAATATTTCTCACGAACTACGAACTGTAAAAGGGTCTTGTTGACCAAAATACCCCAACAAAACAAACAATAAAACAAAGAAATTACTAATTTAGCCTAATTGAATAATTTTAATATCTAGTTATTTAGTGTTTAAAGTTTATGGAGAATACACTTTTTATTTTGTTATTGCAACTGCATATCTAACCAAGAAAAAACAACAGCTAACAGACAGCCATGATGGAGATGAGCTTGACTTTTTCAGAGAATATTTTGCAAATGGCATGACAAAGAAATCAATGTGAGTTCTTCTGAGAATGAAGATGCATCTCTGACCTGATCGAGTTCTGGTGTGTTGCACCCATCACATTGCTGGAGGGCCTGCTCTCTATTCAGCTCACTGTCTGTATCTACACTCCTGGCTTTCAATTCTTTCATTTAATGATTTCAGACGTGCCAACTGTCAGGAACACTGATGACTGGGTCAAGTGTCACTTTTCTGCGGTCCGGTTGCAGAGAATAACTTAACACCTTATGTCAGGGGTTAAAGAATGGTGTTTGTTCTCGCATCGTCCTTTTGTATTTTTCATTTCCTACATAGTATTACTGTAGAATGTTAAGCATCTTGCTGCTGGTTTTGCATTGCTTCCCTACACCTTAAGATTGTTAGTTGTTTTTATGGATTCAGGGCCCGATAAATATTCGACCGATAATGGGAAATTACGAAAATGTGAAATTATCGGTTATCGTATCGGCATCGGCCATGAGAAGCAGGCCATTATCTCTGTCTCTGAAACGGCTGAAGCTAATCTATATTGTGCATCCCAAGTTATTTCCTTAATGGTTATTTAATTATTCAATTAAATCAAATTGGAAAGCAGCAGAGTGCTGAACAAAGTAGTGATACAAGGTAGTAATAATAATAATAATAATTATAATAATAATAAAGACAGCTACATTTTAGTGCTTTTTTTTTAGAGAGAGAGAGAGAGAGAGAGACCCCTCCCAGTTGAGAGTTAGGAGAGTGAGGAGAGAAGGATGCCCATGCCATTTTCCTAAAGTGACATAATAACATTACACAACCTGCCATATCATATGATACTAGCATTTTGGCAAAAATTACACACATATAATATATTAAAAAAATATTTTATTATGCACATATATATATATATATTTGGTCATACATTTTTGTAATTCATAGTAATTCCCAACAGCCATAACAGACACAAAAATGCAATGCATCACATGATGTGGTTCAGATACAGCTGCCTGTGATTATACACTTGGCCAGTAGGTGGTTTCGTGTGCACATGAAGCTTCGAGAAATGAACCCTTTCTCGAACCAATTGGCTGAAGTGGTTCGATGCCTCATGAGGCTTCATCTCACCATCACTACTTTTCAGTGGATGAAAGCATTTACCTTTTTGTCACTCTTACCTGTCTTAAAAACTTGAGAGCCCTGCATACATACATACATACATAGTTTTCTCTTTATCGCTGCACTATATTGTGGTAGCCTACCTCTAGATTGTTACAATCCTATCCTTCACATTGTTATACCAATTCCCTGTCGTTTTTGAATATGTTCCTTGTGCTAAATAAAAACCTAAAAACGAAACAGCCATAAATAAGCCCGCCACACTCACGCGACGTACCACCTCCGCGGCGCTTGGCGGAAGTAGACGTATTTGATGAACGTTTTGACCTCCTCATTAAACCCACAGAAGAAGCGGAGTGAACCGGGTGCATTCTGGGACGTAAAATTACCCACAATGGCGGTTAAACAACAAGCACGGCATGCCCTGAAACTAACGAGTTTGCTTTTAGCGTTTCTACTCCAACCATGTCGGACCTTTGCCGAAGAACTGACGTGGGATCAGAACGGCTACGTGTTGTACTGCCCGTGCATGGGTAATTCATTATCTGTGGCTGACCCTGAGTCTGTGTTCGGTTCTACCAGAGGAGCAAAGCTAGCGAATCCAAAACTTCACTCATTCATAAGTTGAGTGTTTTTTTATGGCTTAGTTTAGGTTCTTATCGCGTAAATATGAACTCAGACCTACGTTGAACTCTGCATGGAGTTCACTAGAGGACCGTATGTCAAAGAAATAAAAATAATTACTTTGGGAACATTTGAGCGTTACGTCAGAGAAACTGCTTTAGCTAGCAGCTAGCTCAGCTAACCGAGTCAAGCTGAAGGATAACTAGGGGTTAACTCTAATAAAGTGTGGTTATAGCTACAGTTGTGTGTGTGTGGTTATAACTACAGCTGTTGCTCCTTCTGTCTTAGGAAGTGACTCCTTAGTTATAGCTCGGAGGTGGCCGACACTCCTGTTTTCTTGTGAGGAAGGAGGATACTGTCGACACTGAGAGCATAAAGTTGCCCGCTGTCATTGTTCAGGTCGCTTTGGGAACCAGGCAGATCACTTCCTGGGATCTCTCGCCTTTGCGAAGATGTTGAACCGAACCCTGGCGGTCCCTCCCTGGATAGTGTACCGCCACCACACTCCCCCCTACACCAATGTGAGTACCGTCAGTGAGCCGGGAGCCGCCGACGAGCTGTCACCTGCTGCCACTGCCCTGCGGGGTTATACGGTAGATGGACTGAGTATTTCATTCAGTCCAAAGGGACATGTTACAGCAGCCAAGTCGTATGCATCATTGAAAGAAAGTGTAGGGAAAGTATAATCTAAAGTGGAGCTGCAACGATAAGCGCATAATTGATTGGTCTTTGCACAGAAAAATAAGAGCCAACTATTTTGAGAAACGATGGCAGAAACTGCTGTTTTTCATTTCACATTAAAATGAAAGTTTTTTTTTGTTTGTTTTTTACTGACGAAGCGAGACATTTAAAGACATCACTTTGGACTTTTGAGAAACTGGGACGGGAGCAGATTAATCCGTTAAGAATATAATCGTCTGTTGCAGCCCTCAAGGAAAACAATGTAGTTCATTTCAAGTCAATCCCACACACGCCGCCCTGCTGCTGGTAGTACTCACAAGAGCAACAAATAACAAAACAACAACAACAATTGTCCCTTAGAAATACCCTGAGCCCTAATTTTAAGAGCCCAGACTGGTTAGACAAGTGGGGCAGTATAAAGAGACCGACTGACACATTGTTGGCTCTGGTCTTCTTATGAGAAATCACCGGCCCTGACCCGTTCAACCAAAATTGGCCTGACTGGTTTCACACCATTCTTTTCCCTTGCTTCTCTATATTCAGGTCCATGTTCCCTACGGTGAGTTCTTCCAGCTGGAGGCCCTGTCCGCCTACCACCGCGTGGTCAGTTTGGAGGACTTCATGGAGAAGCTGGCGCCCGAACACTGGCCCTTGAGACAGAGGAGAGCGTACTGCTTTGAGACCGCCGCGCAGCGGAGCGCGGACAAGAAGTCCTGCCCCATGAAGGTGAGAGCCCAGGGGAGCCGATCACCTGAACCGGCTGTGGATCTGATTTAGTCTTTCCCGACAGATTTGAGATATGTGAGTGAAGGTGAACGCAAAGAAGTGTAAAATGAGCTTTGTTTTAAAAAGGAAAGTGGCGAGGGTGAAACGCTGCCCCCTGGTGGTCCATAAACCCTCACCTCATAATGCAGAGGCTACTGTTACAGACTCAATGCTCTGATACAAAAGGGTGGTTCTGATTCGTTTTCAGGATGGGAACCCGTTCGGTCCGTTCTGGGAATACGTCGGTGTGGACTTTGACGCGTCGGTCTTGTTCTCTGGCATTTCCTTTAGTGCCCACCACCAACCTCAGTGGATGAAGAAGTGAGTCCTTGTTTGAGCAGCTCCACCGTACTGTTTAAGATTACTATTCAAGATTATCGAAGAGGACATAAGGCTTAAGAATACTGCCTCTAGGTTTTATTTTTTTAATGACACAGGTCGATGCCAAAAAAATCAATGCCAGGTCAAGTGTACGCTATATTTAGTATTTCTGAACAGACCTGAAGCAGTGATTGATGCTCTCTTCAAAGCTATGAGACTCCATTGACAAATAAAAAAACAGAACACGACCATTGCTGGTCCACTGCTTCCTCAGTCGGTTGGTTCATCTGTGCTATTGTGTGACGTTTGGGTTTTAAAAGGGTCAGTCCGGATTCAGCGAAGTTGAGGGAACATTTAGTTTTTGAAAACGGAGTCTAGTGGCTTTGAAGAGAGCATAGACAACAGCGTATGTTCCCAGTGGACGGTCCATCTGGCGGTAAGGTAACGCGGTAGAAGTAATCTAAATATAGCGTACACTTGTTTAAGGTGTCTAAAATATGTCCAGAGCAGTGCATCCCTCTGCTCCTGTCTGTTCCTCTCCCGGAGGTCATAATGCGTTCGTTCCCCTGTTGGAGCAGGTTCCCCCCCTCGGAGCACCCTGTGCTGGCGCTGCCTGGGGCTCCCGCCCAGTTCCCGGTGATGGAGGAGCACGTGGGCCTGCAGCGCTACGTGGTGTGGTCGGACAAGATGGTGGAGGAGGGAGAAAAGCACATCGCCGCCCAGCTGACCCGGCCGTACGTTGGCATTCACTTGAGGATTGGCGTCGACTGGGTGAGATACGCTTTGTGGCTTGCAGGCAAGGGTTTCGAACATGCGGGGTTGTCCTCTCTGCTGTGTGTGTGTGTGTGTGTGTGCGCGCGCGCGTGTGTGTGCATGTGTGTGTGTGTATGCACATATATGCGAGCGCATGTGCAGGGTTCTTACGGTCCTTACGGTCATGGAAAACCTGGAAAGGTCATGCCATTTTAAAATGGTTATTTCCAGGCCTGGAAAAGTCCTTGAAAAAAATAAAATCCCAAAAGTCATGGAAATTTGTTATATTCATGTGTTCATGACGTTCATTTACGTTGAGTTTGAAAAAATTAATATGCTTTTAAAAGAAAGACACTCAAAATATAAGCAGGCATACATACAGGCATCTATATACATGTTTATTCTTTTAATCAAACTATTGTCTCATTCATTTGTCATTTAAGGTTTACTGTATGCTTTGGAATTCACATTGTTAGTTTAAATACTACTTTTTCATGTATAAACCAATATTTCACAAAATGTTTCGTCATGGAAATTTGGTTTAAAAAGTCATGGAAATCCATTGGTCAAGATGTATATGAACCCTGTCGTTAGTTGCAGCCCTACGTCGCAATTCTGTTTTTACCAGTAAATCCGCTCAGTCACAGTCCTAATCTTCTAATTTGTCCTTTTCACCCGTACAGCAAAATGCCTGCAAGATGCTGAAGAGCGGCGAGGCGGGGCCTCACTTCATGGCCTCTCCGCAGTGCGTCGGCCACAACCGCCAGACCGCCCTGCCTCTCACCATGAACATGTGCCTCCCCGACCTGGCGGAGATCCGCAGGGCCGTCAAGCTGTGGACGAAGAGGACCTCGGCCCGCTCCGTGTACATCGCCACCGACTCTGAGTCCCACAGCAGGGAAATTGAAAAGCTCCTCAAGGGCAAGGTGGGTTTGTAAACATCTCCACGACGCAGTGCAACCTGAACTGGCTTGCACAATTTGGAAAAACAGGTTTTGTCACAATTAGCAGCTTCTTTAGAATCTTTGCAGACGCATTTGAATGGTTAACATGTGTTAACCCGTAAGAGCCAAAGCCAGAATTCAGCCCTTCCTGGAAACTCAATGTCAGAAATTCAATTGTTACTGCCAGGAAAGTCACCTCAATATTGTATCTCCCCGCCTGGTTGCTCATCTGTTTATTCCATCCTGGCCTTTTCAGGTGAAAGTGGTGAGCCTCGAGCTGGACTCGGCCCAAACGGACCTGTACATCTTGGGGCGGGCGGACCACTTCATCGGCAACTGCGTCTCCTCCTTCTCCGCCTTCGTGAAGCGAGAGCGGGACGTCGGCCGCCTCCCGTCCTCCTTCTTTGGCATGGACAGGCCCGGGAAATTAAATCCCAAAGAAGAACTCTGAGCACGAGGGTGACGCGGTCGCCACCTTCGGACACAAGGGGGGGGGCAAGTGGAAGGCAGAGGACATTTATACGTGACGTGACGGTCCGTGAAGGCCCGTCCTATTTTCGAATGGGTTTTAATCCGCGAGGAAAGGAGGAAGGCTTATGAAATATGATTCAGCGGTGCCAATGCTGTGACCGGGACACTTTATTTTTGTCTGTACCATGCTTGAAAATCCAGTATGTATGTGTTTCCAAGACTTGAATTCCACCTGCTTGTGTTCACTCTACTGAAGCCAGTTTCTTTTTCCTTTCTGTCACGTAAACTTTTCCCAATCCCATTTAGCTTCCGCCGCAGTCAGTGGCCGCGAACCGTGTTTTGAAGTGCCATTATTGTAGGAGGAGCTCCGGTGACCCCCGGTGAACCCTGGAGAAGAACTGCAGTGCCGGCGATCATGTTCTCCCCGTGCTCTCTTTCTCTCCCCGTCCTTTTCCATCCCTCCTTTCCTTTTCCTCTCTGCCCCTCCATTCCAAGGGGAGCACAGTAAGCCGATCCTCCTGCACATACTAATTATAGGGAGGAAAAAGGAGACCGTCTCTGCACCTCTCAATTCCTATCGCGACCAATAATCTGACAAAAATGTGCAGAACCGTGTACTGAATGTTGGCGGGGGTGGGCGGGAGTTGTTATTCAGTGAGTGTGAATGGATGTTTATGGGATGTTTTGGGAGAGACAAAAAGAGTTGATTTGCACAGGCTCAGTTGATTTAAATGCAAGTGGGGATGTTTGGCAAGCTAATTGTGTTCTTCTGTGTGAAACCAGTTAATGCACAACATTTGAGATTGAATGGTTTGTATAATGTTTTTTTTCACCAATAAAGTGATGCACACTATTTTTTTAATAACCAACAGCCTGTTTACTGGAAGCTTAGCCAGGAGTGCGGTAGAATCAGCTGATGTACAAAGCTACGTTGGAGAGGCACGCTGAGACGTGGTTGCCAGATATGCCCGCATACCTTGCGCTTGTATTCTTCGTAATTCATGTATTTGGGTTTTACCGCATCGTTATTCAGTTTAAAGTTGTACGCTTTGTGCGTAACCGTAATACGTACGGTTCCTCCGACGCTCGCTCGCTATTGATACGCCTTAATATGTTTTCACACGTACCACTCTGGGGGAGGAGGAGGGATGCAGCGCTCGAATCTGGCAACTCAGTAACCGGGACCGTTGTCGGGACGAGCAGCGGCTAATGGCAGACTGGGAGTTCTGGATTAGCTAACGGTCGCCACTGGTAAATCCTTAACGACGTGTCTGTGCCGGGTGGACCGCTGTGTTTGTACTGCATGGGTTTTATGCCTCCAGCGTTAATATGTATTTTTTTCTTCCTATGGCGATATGTTTCATTGAGTTAGGACCTGGCTGCTAGCGTTAGCCAGGTGACGCTAGCCGCCTTGTAGCATAGGTTACCCAGTGTTTGTCGTTGCTAGGCCGGGCTTGTGGGCTCGTTGTGGGCTAGCGTTTCTTAGCTGAGCCGCTACTCTGAAGACCCGTGAACTCTACCGTAGGTTGAGCAGCTATGAAACCATCATGGTTTCTCAACATGACACTGCTGACAGAGCGCCCACAGCGGCTGTCACTTAACGCTAATTACCTAGAATCCCAACGTTCACTGTCGGAGATGAATAAGGAAGTTTATAGTTGCCTGTTCATGGGCTCCGTGGAGCTAACGTTATTCGGTTAACGCTAGCTTAACGGGAATAGGAACTCGGCTAGAACAGTGTGTAACGTTCACGTCATGTTCCGTTTTGAAGAGATTATTCATTTGAACCCACTACATTTCAACTAATTAGCTCTGAGGCATGTCGTTGTGTTGGCCTCTTAAAAAAAAATAATAATACAAAAAGACGTTGTCACTACCAGGAAGTCTGGACCTGAGGGACAGGTGTCAGTCAGGCCAGCTAGTCTCAATAGCTTTGTATTACATTGGGCTGAAATGAGTCTTCCACCTTGTATGTACTAATGTGTTTCATTAACCATCAAGGTATTGAGTCCCCAGAACAATTGCCATTGCAGGTTGGTACGAATCATTGAACGTGTCTTCTCCCAACAGTGTCTGATGTGGGCACTTGTGTTGGGGAACCGCTCCTGAAGCTGCACTTGGGAGGCCAGAGCAAGCAAAGGGCCGAGCGGCGGTGGGTCGGCAGCCGCTCTGCAACATGTCCAAGAGCAAGAGTGCCGAGACGGTCAAGGTGGTGGTCCGCTGTCGCCCCATGAATGAGAAAGAGCGGGCGGCCAAGTTCGAAAGGGTGGTCGCTGTCGATGTCAAATTGGGCCAGATCATGGTCAGGAACCCCAGGGAGGCCTCGTCCAGTGACCACCCCAAAGTCTTCACCTTTGATTCGGTCTACGACTGGAACTCCAAGCAAATAGATTTGTACGATGAAACCTTCAGGCCCCTGGTGGATTCAGTTCTACTTGGGTTCAACGGGACCATTTTTGCCTATGGGCAGACCGGTACAGGGAAGACGTATACTATGGAGGGGGTGAGAAATGATACAGAGAGGAGAGGGGTGATCCCCAACTCCTTTGAGCACATCTTCACTCACATTTCCCGCTCCCAGAATCAGCAGTACCTGGTGAGAGCGTCGTATCTAGAAATTTACCAAGAGGAGATCAAAGACTTGCTCTCCAAAGACCAGACGCGTCGCCTGGAGCTCAGGGAGAAGCCCGACACCGGCGTGTACGTCAAGGAGCTTTTATCGTTTGTCACCAAGAGCGTGCGGGAGATCGAACATGTCATGAACGTGGGCAACCAGAACCGCTCGGTGGGCGCCACGAACATGAATGAGCACAGCTCCCGTTCTCACGCCATCTTCGTCATCACTGTGGAGTGCAGCGAGCTGGATGTTGACGGAGAGAACCACATCCGGGTGGGCAAACTGAACCTGGTGGATTTAGCCGGTAGTGAAAGGCAGACCAAGACGGGTGCTCAGGGGGAGAGGCTCAAAGAAGCCACGAAGATCAATCTGTCCCTTTCGGCCCTGGGGAACGTCATATCGTCCCTGGTGGACGGAAGGAGCAGCCACATCCCCTACCGAGATTCCAAACTCACCCGTTTGCTGCAGGACTCTCTGGGGGGCAACGCCCGCACGGTCATGGTCGCCAACATCGGCCCGGCATCCTACAACGTGGAGGAGACCTTAACGACGCTGCGCTACTCCAACCGGGCGAAGAACATCAAGAACAAGCCGCGCATCAACGAGGACCCCAAGGACGCCCTGCTCCGGGAGTTTCAGGAGGAGATCGCCCGGCTGAAGGAACAGCTGCAGAAGCGTTCGGGAAAGAAGAAAAAGAGGAGGCAGAGGAGGAGGGACGGGAGCGACGTTGAGGACGGAGAGACAGAGGACGACGACGACGAAGATGGGGACGACAAAGGGGATTACTGGCGGGAGCAGCAGGAGAAGCTGGAGAGGGAGCGGAAGGCAATAATGGAGGATCACAGTCTGGTGGCAGAGGAGAAAGTTCTGCTGCTGAAAGAGAAAGAGAAGAAAATGGAAGACCTGAAGAAGGAGAGGGACGCAGGAGAGATGCTTGCAGCCAAAGTGAAGGTAAGCAGACTTTGTCACAGCGGGTGCGTTTCTGTACATAAAGTATGCATCAGATTTGAGTTTGTATTTGAGGGTTGTAGCACAGGCTCAAATTTCAGATTTGCTTTCATCGGATTAAACAAACCCGCACACATGCAAGCAGCTGCAAATGCTTTTTTCCCTATCGTGGTTTCTTTGGCATCTTTCTTTCTTTTTTCTCCTCAATCCAGGCGATGGAGAGTAAGCTCCTCGTCGGGGGGAAGAACATTGTGGATCACACTAACGAGCAACAGAAAATGCTGGAGCTGAGGAGGCAAGAAATCGCAGAGCAGGTAAACCAAACATGTGAAAAACTGAACTTTGGTCATTCGGGCGACAAATATGTGATGACAGGGTAGTTGTTTTGAATCGGGGTGTGACGGTATGTAGGATGGTAAATGGACTGTTCTTGTATAGCGCTTTTCTTGTCTTCCAACCACTAGCGCTTTAACACTACATGTCATCATTCACCCATTCACACACTGATGACGGGGAGCTCCCATGCAAAGTGCCACCTGACCATCAGGACTCTTACTGACATTCAAACGCTGCAATTACAGCCTGCCCCTGTTCCAGTTAGTCAACATGAGCTCGCAGATTCATCTGGTTCCCAGGCAGACGTTTCTCAGATATAAAACATGGAGTTCTTTCTTGTCCCCGTCACGACGGGTCCTCTAGTTTTCGAGCGGTTCGGAGACGTGTTCTCTTCCTGTCGTGAGCTTTCCCAGATGATAAACCACATTTCAAACGAGTTTAATTTCGTTGTAGTCCAAAGGCAGAGCCATGTTAAAATAGGACGGGCCCTAATCATGTTAATGCGGTAAGAATTATTAAATGAGAAGGAAAAGGACGGGCTTAGTAAGACGCATGACGGACACAAAATATACGGCCGCCACAACCTGTGGGGGTGAGAGAGATAAAGAGGGATGTATGATCCAGCTGACTGTTAATAAGGTGCAGGTCTGGGTTTTAGGACAACAGGTGTGGATACATTTCAATCCACCTCAGAACCAAAAAATCCAGTCTTGTGTTAAATCTTGAACAATCAAATCAAGCTAACTCAGTTGTCCACGTACAAAGAACAGGGTCCATGTCCAAGATCAATCGTGCCAAGAAAGTCTTTATTCGGTTGTTCGAGTGGCTACAAGCGTATCCCAAACTATCAGCTGCTCCACTGAGAGGCTGGTAGATTAATGAAGTGAAAGTTGCAGAGAGCTACACAAAGCACCAAGTTATACATCGGCAATGGCAGACAAATTCTGTCTTACCTTTACTGCCATTTAATAACATTTCAGCTGTCGAGGTGATCGCCTCTATTTCCATCCAGGCCCAGACCTCGGGCTATTTGTTCTGTGAAGAAATGCGCCCAGAAACACGGCCCCTTTTGCTTTTTTATTTATTTCGATTTCTCTTTGGTTGCCTGGTTATTTTTCTGTGGTTCAAATCTGGTGTGCGCTTGCTAGACTTCCAACAAAAGCAACGCAACTCATTTAATTGACAGCTGATTTTTTTTTTTTTTTCATGTGTCATAATGTGGTGCGATGTCTGAACTTTATTGGAATTTCCGAATGTGTCCGTGCGTTTCCAGAAACGACGCGAGCGGGAGATGCAGCAGCAGATGGACTGTCGTGACGAAGAGACTCTGGAGCTGAAGGAGACCTACAGCTCTCTGCAGCAGGAAGTCGACATCAAAACCAAGAAGCTGAAAAAGGTAGCGGCCGTGGGTGGGGCCAGCGCGTGGTCGACTCAGTCACTGTCAATGAATATCATCATCATAGTACATAACAAATACACCGCTAGCACTATTGTGCATTTGATCGTCTAGGAAGGCATCAGTACAGCATGGGCCTGTTTTATTTTGAAAAGCCTGATGTTCAGTACTTGTGAGGCTTTATGTGTCTGTAAGTAGGTCAGGTACTATTTCATCAGGTAATATCAGACAAGAATACACTATTTGCTTTGTTTTTGTCTATTTGGATAATCCATTACTCCTCATGATATCAGTCGGGTGTCTTAAGGCGGAATATTCAAGTCCTTTCGCTAACCGTGGCTTCCTCTCTCCCCTCTGTCCTCCAGCTGTTTGCCAAGCTGCAGGCCGTGAAGGCAGAAATCCACGACATCCAGGAGGCGCATATCAACGAGCGCCAGGAGCTGGAGCAGACCCAGAACGAGCTCACCAGGGACCTCAAGCTGAAGTACGGAGCCTGCACGAGACTCTGCTCAGTATTCTATCCCTCATGAGCTCAGTCTGCTGCAGAGGCTGTAACGAGCTGCGTCTGGTCTCATGCTGTCAGGCGTAAAGGCAGAGTCTGGGTTTTAGTTCTTTTCAAGTGTGCGTGTATGAGGTTCTTATACGCAGTCAGAGCTGGGCGATGAATCAATTTTCATCAGTTAATTCAAGTTCATGTTTAAAAGAGGAGAGAGTTGTGTCGGTGTTGCTCTACTGTTGTGGGTAGTGATGCAACAGATTATAAAAACTCAGTTCAGATTAGTCACAGGTCGGATCAGCACAAAATGGAGAAAAAAGAAGCAAATATAACTTTTACAGATTCCTGATGCCGCCGATACTAATTGATGATCCATATTGGAAGATACAGATCCAAACCGTCCAAAAAATAATGTCAACTGCTTTGAGGCAGCTCTTTCAAATGAGGAACTGAAGCCGTTATTTCCTTCTCTGCTCTCTTCAAAGACTCCTTTGACTTCACAGAACACAGGACTTACTGGTCTACCGCTGCCTTATTGTGTGACTTTTGTGAACTGTCATATGTATAATTTCTGTCATGGTTTGACTATGTTGTCATTTTATTATGTTGTTCATTCTGCATTCAATTCAGTTTATTTTGTATAGCCCAAAATCACAAATTTGCCTCGGAGGGCTTTATAATCTGTACACATGACATCCCTGTCCCGAGACCTCAGATCAGAATAAACGACTGACTACTTGTTTGTCTTTCAGACATTTGATCATCGAGAACTTCATCCCCTCAGAGGAGAAGAACAAAATAGTCAACAGGGCTTACTTTGATGAGGAGGACGAATACTGGAAAATGAAGCCCATCACACGTATGGAGGAGTAAGTAACACAATGGTCACAACAAGCTTTTTGTTATTTTACATTTAGCATCTGGTTAGAAGTGCTCTAATTTGAGCGTAGAAGCTTTTGAAAAAGAGGATGACCAGCTTGTGTTATCGGTGAATATTTCATGGCTTTGGAATGAAATATTTATCGGTAAAGGGTAGTATGATTTGTCGGCAGTGTTTGACGTGTGTTTGCAATGGTAAATAGCTGAGAGCCAGCAGGGGATTTAAACCTGCATCGTTTGTAGGCGTGGCCACGGGGGACGTTGCACGTTACATTGTTTTGTAGAGATGCCACTGATCCTGATCTGTATTGACCCCTCACAGTTCAGCACACGGGAACCGAGGATTCATTAATGTCAGGTTAGCCATCACAGGGAGAAATATAGTTTTACTGCTGATACAATCTATTATTTCCTAATCATTTTAATTGTTTTTTCATGAGAAAAAAAAAAGACTAAGTTAAAAAGATAACATTTAGAATGTTCTTCAGAGCAGTTGAAAGGATTTTTGTGACTGTTTGATCCTTGAAGACTAGCTGATATAATCAAACAGCAAAGGGATTTGTATCTGCCAATATGGAGCATCAATGATCAGCAATTAGTATCGGTGGCTAAAAAATTCATATTATTTTCTTAGGTGCTGATCTGATCTGTGAAAACAAATCTGCAGAAAAGCACCGCAATACCAAACATTTGGTTTTGGGGTGGATCGGTTTATAGAGATATAAGGGTTCCAATTCTTAACTTGAAATGCAATGTTTTTTTCCTCTATAATGACAGAACCGTTATGATGCATTAAGATGTAATACTCCCACAATGCCGTGCACGCTGTCTCATTCTCGGTGTGTTTCCGCTCCAGTGACCATCAGATGATGACCAGGCCTTCGTCCGCGGTCGGCTACAGGAGGCCTCTCAGCCACCACGCTCGCATGGCCATGATGATGAGGCCTGACATGAGATACAAAGTAAGCTGCACGTTGCTACATGTATTCACTCATCAAGAGACTTCATGCAAAACAAAGCAATAAGTGGAAGGATGTTTAATCACTGATGATTATGACATGCACAGGAATGCATGTAGGTATCATGTTTAACATTTCCCCATAATAATACCATGAAATATTTTCAATTATTTAAAATTAAATGTATGCACTTTTGTCAGGCGGAAGCCTCCTGCTCTGCAAAGTGAAGCCAATACGAAAGTGCACTAAACATGCATTCTCTCTACTGACCAGCAGGGGGCGACAACTCCAGTTGCAAAAATAAATCTGGTTGTAGAATTCTATATAAATGACTTCTCTGATTTATTCCCTCAGTAAACATGAGTTTATGTCTCAATCTCTAGTTTCAAGTCTTCTTCAATACAGCATGGTGTTCATTTAGTACATTGTGGTCATTTAGAGTCAAACAGACAATAAAGCAGGGGATGATTTAGGGCGGGCTTACAGTGATTGACAGGTCGCTACCAGTTGTCCGTGTTTTCGTTTTAGAAGTTAAAACCTTTCACAGTTTGTTTTCACGTTGTGGTTCAAGTTAATAGTAACATTTTGGTCACCCTTAAAAATATCAACGTTCAATTCAACGTTCGGTTCTGCTCGGCTTCATCCTCTGGTGTCACTTCTGGTTATAAAAAAGCAGGATGGTGTCGGCCTAAATGTCGACCCCGGGAATCCATAACGAAGATGTTTACACACTTGTTGTCAGCCGTTTTGACAACATGAGTTTACACATACAACGTAGCAGGATTGACTTGTGTGTCTCTGTTCCCCTCAGGCTGAAAACATCATGATGCTGGACATGGACCTGCCCGCTCGGACCACTAAAGAGTACCAGGAGCCGGTTATCGCCCCTAAGGTGGCGGCAGCTCTGGAGAGCGCTCTTCGGGATGAGGATGAGATCCAGGTGGATGCCTCTGGCTTTCACAGCAGCTTGGGATCCACCCCGCCTGCAGGCTCCAGCCTCAAGAAACCAAAGTCTGGGTAAGGCCAATTGTTCCCGTCAGGTGGCATATACCGGGGTGAGGCTGGTGCTCGAATTGACCCTTACCCAGAGGTGTCAAAAGTATTCACATTCATTACTCAAGTAGAAGTATAGATACTAGGGTTTAAAAATACTTAATAAAAGTTGAAGTATCAACTCAAGCTTTTTACTTAAGTAAAAGTGTAAAAGTACTGGTTTAAAAAACTACTTAAAAGTATAAAAGTAAAAGTAATGTAAGGGGAATGTTTTTTTCCCATTAAGGACAAACTCTTAAGCCGCGTCTCAGGGGCCTATAGTGCACTACCCCACCTCCCCCAAAACAATCATTTTTATAAAGGCCATAATGACTATAATATTTTAAAATGTTATGTTGAAAAATGTGGGATGCACTAGGCTACCCGTTTCAGCTGCATATATGCCCATTTAAAATGATCACATTTTATTACAATGCAAATACATTAAAGTACCATATGTGTACTACTGAGCATTAACATGCGTTTCATGGAGCGGAAGACATGATAACGAGTTGCCTATAAGTATTGTAACAGTGCAAAATAGGCGGCGGCGGCGACTCCGACACAAACACTTAAAGCTGTGGTTCTCAAACTTTTTCTGTAAATAACATAATTGTGTGACTCATCTGTGCTTTTATGAATAACAGAATAAAGAAAATTGCAATCACTTACAAGTAAATCAGATTGCCCCATCAGACAATGTTTTGTGTAAGTTCTGTCTGTGCAAAAAATTACTCCTATGTAGTTACTACTAAATAGCTCATTGTGGAAAACAATAAGCTTTTAATTTTTTTTTGCCAAACAAAACAGAATCAGTGGAGATATGTGAGCCATCAGGTTGTATCAGTATTAGTGGAGCAGTGACCTGCTTTCCTCGACACACATGTTATAAACGGGGTTGTAGATTTGATACGGCCTCTCTCAATTCATGCTCAATATTGAGCTTAGATCTGTTTTTTTATTTTGAGAAACGCAACAGCAAGAAAAGACGAGCTCACGGAGCTCACGCCGTCGCGTCAAATCGCGCATGCGCAAGCTAACCTGTTAACAGTGTACCGTAACATTTACCCGAAAGTACAGGCATTTGTCCATGTATTTATTAATGACTTAGTTTTATATCCGTGTACTTTGTACTTTTGTAATATGTGAAGCCAGCAGCTCATTATTGGTAGAAGACACGAGCACCGTGGCTCGTTTCACCTGGAGCAGGAGAGCTGCTCTGGGTTCAGAGAGCTGCTCCGGGTTCAGAGAGCTGCTCCGGGTTCAGAGAGCTGCCCTGGGTTCAGAGAGCTGCTCCGGGTTAAAACGCAGATATAGTGGTCTGCTTTCACGCGACATACTTTTCGACGCTCTCTGTCCTGGTGTGTGTGCTCAGCGCTCACCTGTGTGCGCTGAGCGCACGTATCTGTGGGCAACGGGGCGGAGAGGTTTTTTGTGTGTTTTTGAACGATGACAAGCCAGAGTGAAAACAAACCAAAATGAAATAGTAACGAGGCTATTTTTAAAATGTAGGGAGTAGAAAGTACAGATATTTGTGTGAAAATGTAAGGAGTAGAAGTAAAAAGTCGTCTGAAAAATAAATACTCCAGTAAAGTATAGATACCCAACATTTCTACTTAAGTAAGGTAACGAAGTATTTGTACTTCGTTACTTGACACCTCTGCCCTTACCTAAGTCCCGCCCCTCGCACGCAGACTGGACCATCATAGCGTAGCATCGGCCGGCTGCGATCACGGTCCTCCAACTATCCTTCTTCTGCTCAGCAGACTCTTTTCAGGCTGGTTTTGTGGATTTGGACAGAGCGATGGTTAAACCTGAAGCTAACATTAGCGGAGTACGTTAGCGCATCATTATCTAGCGTTAGCACTTCTGTCTATATTCTATCTTTTATTTATTTTTAACTTGTTTTCACAGCTGAAAACAAAATGAATCAGTTTGACATTCTAGATATACCCTTCAAACACATTAGATTAAAAAAAGAAGATAATGTAAACTGTTTCTTTATGGAGTGCAGTTAGTGAGCGTGTGGGCTCCGACAGTGGGGGGGCGGGGCTTACCGATGGATCAGTGATGTGCATTTGGTTAGGAGTGAATAAAACCGCCATGTTTAGGCTCCTCGCCTTCTGCTGCCAGTCTAACCTTCTTGTCTTTGCTCTCTTCCCAGTCGACCGAGAACGGGCAAGAAGTCGAGCACCCCGACGTCTCCGTTCAGCCCCTCGAGTCCAGGATCCCCGCTCTACCCACAATCCCGCGGCCTAGTGCCCAAGTGACGACTTCTACAACTGCTACCACCAACACAACCTCTCTTTTGCACCTTTCCACTTTGGGACTCAACTTTGAGAGAAGGGAGTCTCCTTTGTTTTGTCTGAGTCGTCATCGTTGTGTTTTTTTTGTTGTCACGATTGCAGAATATTGGATTCTGCAAACATCAGAAAAAAACAACTTTAAGACTAATGCTGCTTTTGTAGGTTTTTACTGTTGCCACGCCACTGTTGAGGGTGAGTCGGTGCATCCCCAAGACAGCAGCCACGCATGAAGCCTCACATCACTACACTGCTGTTACCTTACTCTAGTGGCTCAACGCCACTGATGTGTGTGCTGCTGCTGAAAGGTTTGGAGTCGCTTATTACACTGATGTAGGTGTATTATTCACATTGAAAATAGACCAGACCCCAAAAGAAGAAGAATTAAATGATTTAAAATGTACGTTTAGCCTCCACAGTGTTACATTCAAGGGGCGAATGCTGCTCTAACCATTTCCCCAACACACAGCGTTTGATTTAGAGTCTGTTTTCCGGTCCAGAAAAGCAGAAGAGAACTCTGATGCTGGCATTGTGGCTTTAAATATTCTTGGTAGGCGTCTTTCTTTGGGCCCTCTGCAGTCTGCTCAGTGGTCAGTGTGTTCAGCTGATATTCTGGGATTGGGCCAACACTACACTACCCTTCCATTTCTATTGGGACGTATAAAAATACAAAAACGTTTTACTTAGTAATATTCCAGCTTGTTCTAGGCATTATAGTGCACTTAAAAATTCTCAGGCTGGTTGTTCACCATGTACAAAACTTTATTTATTTATTTGCAAATTCTTCATACAAATCACATTTTACAACCTAAAATCATGAAAGACGATGCAGACATCCAGAGTCGTCCTCTCGACATCAAGCTTTTTGTGGCAGGCGATCCCAAACATTTAAGCAGCAGTGTATAGATAGATAGATATATATCGATAAAATATAGTCACAATGTTCTTAATGTATAGAAAACAATGGACTGCAGTATCCTCAATGCACTATCCTATCTTCCCAGATCTGTGTTGGGAGTTGTCGTCCTGTCTTACTGTGAGTGTGGTGGGGGGCTGACGCATGTGTGTGTGTGTGTGTCTTTACGTCACGCTGCGCCGGTAGACTGGCTACTGTTGGACCTCTGATACTGTTGGAATGGCTTTAGGGGGTCTTCGCTGTTTTGTGTCTTAAAGGAATCCTTCAACATTTTGGGAAATAAGCTTTTTTTAAATGTATTTTTTGGGAGAGAGTATGCATCTCAAACTATGAAGCTGGACGGGTCCCGCATGTCATTGTCCCATCGCTCGTTGGATGAAACCAACGTGCTCGATTACTCGTTGGTAGCTGGATGAACAGAGCAACCCCCCCCCCCCCCCCCCCCGGCCCCCGACCACGAATAAGCACATTTCCTGAAATGTGGAAGTTGTCCTTTTTTTTTTTTTTTTTTACCCCCTCTGCATGATTGTAAACGCACAGGCCAGAAAAAGAGGCTCCTCCATCACCAGATGCTGTCATCCCACGGGAGATGGAGAGCCACACACACACACTAAGGACACACAGTACGGACACGTTCTCGGCGGCGGGACACTGCAGAGACGACCACGCCCCACCGGGTCACTTTAGATTTCCTGTCCTGGAATGTGCCTCGGCTTCATCAGGGTTCCAAGGTGCCTTAAACTCTGCTTCTTTTATTCGAGGTGTGCACACACATTCTTCTCGGCCTTGTTGTTCTTTAATCTTCATTCCAGCCAGTCCCGTCAGAATGGGGTGCACTCGTTGAACGGAGAGGCGGAGCGTTTGGACACGGCATCCAACCAACTCCAGGTTTTCTCTAAGGGCCACAGGAAGTCCACCGCCTCTGTTTGTGTGTTCAGTTCCAGATGAATGATGACGTAGCCTCTCTGCTGCGCTCTCGTTCCCCCTCCCTCCTCCCCCCCGGACGGCGCGGGCCACGCTGTCCGCTCGCTGCTACCGCTTTACCGTGTCGGGTTTTTACACCCACGTGACATTCCAAACGGGCCCCCCGGGTCAAACGGCAACAGAAATCCTCTCAAACGTGCGAGAGGATTGTGTTCAAGAGCCATCGGCCGTCTCGCCTGTCAGGAGACTTCCAGCTGAAGAATCTGTGTCGCCGGTTGAGCTGCGTAACGATGATTCTACACTTGCTGACAGGCAATCCTCGGTCACTTTTACACACACACACACACACATGTGTGTATTGGGGGAAAAGCAAAACTAACTTATAAGCTTTCATTTTTATATACAGATGTAGATATCATTTTCTATTCCGTTTTTTTTCTTCCTTAAAATAGATGATCGTTTTATTTTTTCCGTGCCGTACATCGCCGTCTTTGTGTTCACGAGGTACGGGCTTTCTTTGGTTCGACTGCTGCATGTCTTCGGTTTGTGTGCAGACGGCTTCCGAGCGAGGAGCTCTCCTCGCGCCACGGTCCAATATTCCCACGGCCCCTGAACGCCCCCGTCACCAACACGAGCGTGGTGTTTAGAATACGGCCTCGTCGTCGTTCTGTTTGATGCCGCATGATCTTTTTTTAGCAAGCTTGAGCATCACCTTTCGGCTCATTCATAGGAATTTTTGGTAAAGGAAAATGTGAATTTTAATACCTGTGCATCTGTATCCCATAGCAACATCACTGGATCCAAACTCCATATCTAAGACTTTTTGAGACCAACTTTTTTTTTTACTTTTAATAGCCAAATGAGGTGTGTGTGTGTGTCCGTCCATGTGATTTTTGTTTAGTTTGTTTGGATGATTAAAGAGATTCAGTCACAACGAGGGTGTGTCCCGTCTCTTCTGTTTCATACACAGCCTCGTGCAGCAACAGCTGTATTCTGACTAATTGGAAATAATTCCTATTAGGAACATGGATGGAAAAAAGGAATATGGGCTGTAGATTTTTTTGTTTTGTTGGGAGAACGCTTCAATTTATACATAAGAACACCAAGATATTTCAAGCCAGTTCAACTGGCAAACAAAAGGTCACCTGCTGCTTTGAAGAAGCTAGTTAACTCAACTTGAAATGTCCTATGATTCAACTGAGAAATGAAAGTTCATAAGATGAGACTACGAGGTGCCAGTTGTCTCAACATTATGAGTGGAGTTGTCAGAGTTAAGTGAACTCTTTGTCCCATGTTGTTGAATCTTTAGCCACCAAGTTAAAATAGCTTTACCATGTGTTTGTACAACTTGCCATTTCAAGTTAAGAGGACTTTCATTCCAAATTTGTTTCAACTTGTATATGAATGTTATTTTTACTGATAATTGAAAGTGTGCTTGCTTTATAAAAAATAAATGATCAATAATTCTTCTGTTCAAAAGATATAACAGTTATTGGAGGAGAAAATACACAGACCGAAACATTGGCTATACAAGTACATCTCCACACCAAATAGATGCATCTGTCGTCCACTGACAAGTGACAGATCATTGCAACAGGTTCATACATTTTCAATGAGCAAGAACATTGTAAACACTAAAAGAAAATGGAGACTCATGACTTAATTGCGTACTTTAAAAAAATATATAATTACAGAGACAGATTGAGATATGTGAGATACTGAGAACTTCATAAAACCATAAGTTTCATTTTTATAAAATTAAACAATTCTAACAGCCTCACAAAAGGTACGTTTAAAAAACAACCAATCTACAGTTCAAGAGTTTTAGTCTACTGTTTTCACTTTTACATTTCTCCACCAAGCTTGACTTTGAGATGTGCTTACATTTTTTTACTGGCTATATGTATTATAATCTGGGCTAATCACAGGCTAATTAACAGTTATGTCTGTCATCCATAACTTTAGAACAATGCAATACTGACAAAAAACAGATGCTGATGTTGCAGCAGAAACGAGGATGAAGATGAATATGATCTTTGACAGCACAAGAGAGGATAGATGTTGCAGAGTTCTCAAATGTACAACACAAATTACGTTATTCTTGATTTTAAAAAAATACATGAAATCTGACATCTTTTGAGCCAATAAAGTTTTATTGAGCATATTTGGTCATGTTAGTTTTGTATTCATTACAAACTGAGACTGACTGATGTTCACCGGCCTCATACAGAGGAGGTCACGTGACGGCACCGCCCTCCAGTGGTGGCAGAGAGGCATGACGTCAGACAGACGCCGAGGAAACCTCAGACAACACAATCGCAAAATAATTAATAACATTCACAATCTGATGGAAAACACAGAACAACATTCACATGAGTTCATGTGGTACTTCATACATAAGACACCAAAACTACAACTATGATGAAGCCCATAGAAATCTTAGAAAGCCGGACCGACCAATAGAAGCAAGTATAACACAGCAGACGATGACCCTTTGTCAGATTTGGTGATGTATTTACTCTATCTCCTTTCATGTGAAACTTTGGGTATTTTCTGCTGCTTAAAAAGCTGAAACTCGTAGTGGTATTGAGCTCGCCCTCAGCGTGGACATGGGCCCAGAGCTCAGTGTGAATATGTGTCCTGTTGTCTGCATCGTAGAAGGAGAGCTTCCTGGAGGAGCAGTTTAGGTAAATGCCAATCTTTTGAGGTCGGGTTCCCAGTGCGAGCTCTGTGGCTTTTTTTGGGACTACAGGCGGAATATTTCTGGCCGTCGTATTTTAGGAAGTGATCCTTTATCCCGAGTGCCCAATAGTCCCTGTGTCCAACCTCTGTCTCCCAGTAATGTTGCCCTGAAGTGAACTCATTGACACTGACTACATGGCGCTTCATTGAGGAGGCTGGGAGGCCAGAGCCAGTGTTTAGGCCCGATGCTGGGGCGCAGCCAAAACCGAATGAGTAACCTGATGGAGCTTGTTCACTCTCGGGCGTGCAAAACAAACTCCGCCCATCATCCGACACGGTTATATCTGCGCTGGTGCTCTTGAGTGAGAGCAGCTCTGCTCGGGGCTGGATCACCTGCAGCATCTCCTTCCACACAAAGACCTGCAGGTGGCTTTCGTAAGGCCCCAAAGAGAGCGAGGTGTCCGCCACTTGCAGATCGCTCGCCCTGGGCCTGAAGGAGCGCTGCGGGGCCGTCCCGCTGTTACCCCGAGTCCAGCTCCTCAGGAGTCCCTCAGAGTCTTCCATCTGCAGAACCGCCACCAGCTCTGCCTCCGACTCCCTGCTCTCGGACAAAGCAAAGCAGCTACACGACTTTGTCGGGAGGGGGGCCTTATGTGTGGAACACCGCCCTCTAGCGGCCAGATGTCGAAACTGCTGGCGGGTGGCGTTTCTCTACACTTAGGTCGTCAAACGGCTTTGCTCGTTTCAGTTTGGTTTCAGTTTTTCAGAAAAGGTTGACAGTGGTGCCGAGTTTTAGTTCGTTCAATTCAATAAAACTTTATTGGAGTTAAGATAAAAAAATGTTTTATTAATGTTGCTGAAGCACTAAAGCACTTACTGTTAAACTTACTTAAAGTTTAACTACAAAGTGATAGCACTTAGTTTAACTGTATTGAAGAAATTGTACTTTCTTGATTCTTGTTGTTCTGAGTTTGTACTCATGGCTGAATGCACTCATTGTAAGTCGCTTTGGATAAAAGCATCAGCTAAATTAAATGTAATGTAATGTAAAAATACAAAAGTACACAATTATAATAATAGGAATATTAGCATAACACACAGACGCAGATATAATATTATGTACTTTTGTATATATAATACAGAATTACATTATAACATTAATATTTGTACTAATATATATATATATATATGTATATATATATACTACAGAATTTAATCTCTCAAAATAAATGTGAATTTAGTGAATATTCTACATTTTAGTGAGAAGTGCATCTCAGAAAGATGGCCCATGTACAAATACATATACATACAAAATACATGGAAAACTACATGGGAATGGCCATTTTGTATTCCGCTGTGAGGCAATCGAGCCGCAGCTCCGTCTACTGGAGGGTCACGTTTTCTGTGGACCACCTGAGAGAGTTGACGGACATGAATGTTTTTGATATATTATAGTGATATCATTTTTATTAGTCTTTTTTCACCCAGGCAATATTGTTTCATGTCATTGTTTTAGTTTAGTCTTAGTTTATCTTAAAGAATAATATTGTTTTTGTTTCAGTTTACTAAAATGTTTTAGTGTGCGTGTGTGTGTGTGTGCGTGTGTGTGTCAGTGGCGGGCCGTGCACGTTATACCTAGGCCTGCAGTCTGATATCGTATACATAAATACGCGCATGACGGGATGCTCTTCGGCGCAAAATAGATATCACTTTTAATTTTATAAAAAAAGAAAAAATTACAAAGAAATTAAAAATTACAAAATTAAATTATAAAATAGATTTAAAATAGATTTAATAGATTTAGATTTAGAATTTGTGATTCTGTTTAGGCCAGCAGAGAAGGCTTAGCAGGCCCTGACGGCCCGCCACTGGGGTGTGTGTGTGTGTGTGTGTGTGTGTGTGTGTGTGTAGACACAGATGACTTTTTTGTGACTGTTATTGACATAATATATGATTTTTTTTTTTACGACTTTTTATAGCTATTACTAAACATATTTTCGTAATGCTAAATATGTCTGCTCACATGTCGAAGTGTCCCTGAGCAAGACACCCAACCCCCAACTGCTCCCCGGAATCTTGTTACGGAATCTTGTTACGGAATCTTGTTACGGTCTCGTCCACCTCGCTGGTTAAATAGCACCCGATGTGTCCATTTTCCAGAGTGTTGGTTAAAATGGGTGCTAAATTTGGATGGAAACCCGGCATCTCAGGAAGAAGTCCCTAGATTCTTGGTGGATTAAGGTGCCAGAGGAGCAGGTATTTCATTACACTTCATGTTTTTATTAAAATATAACTGTTCATAGCCACAGAAATCACATAAACAGTCACCAAACATTTGTCACATCTTCGCTGGAAGCTCGGGTGAGTGAACACATCCAATTACAAAATAACGTTTTTGTTTTTTTAAAGCCCCTAAACTCATTATGTGGCAACATGAAAGTACAGAACAAGTTTTTGCCGAACAGACAGAGAAAAAGAAAAGACTGTTGGAACATTGAAACGAGGCCATTCATCTAGAGGAAGTAGAGGAGGAGATCAGACACCAAGGCCACCGGAGACGACTATTAAAGGAAAAAGTGACACAAGTCACATGATCAGGGCTGGATGATGAACCACATTTTACAATGAAATAGTTAATAGACATTTTGGGCAATAGGCTTATTGTCTGATGCCTGATGAAGATGATCTGATGCTTCATCCCACTGACGAGGACACGCTCATGCGCTGGTACAAACACAACCAAGTGTCACAGCCAGCTGCAGTGATATTAACTGTGATTCAAATAGTACATATCTTTATGTCACTAGAAAGTACTGTGTAACCGTGTCACGATGAACGCTTTCCCCAAAGCCCGACTAACACGGATATACCGGACAATAAAGATTCATTTTGGACAACACGTTTTAAAAAAGCTTCAGATTTCAATGTTGATGCAGTTCGTCCCTTAAGGGACGTTTTTAGCAAGTGGCATTGGTTCATGTGACGTCATTAATGCACCAAACATACATTTTGAGAACTCGGTTTTTGAGTTGAAGCTCATCTACACATGAAGTGACGACAGCAAGAGAGAAGCCCAGTCGCCCTCAGACGACGATCTCTAAATACTGGGGTTTTTATACCTGTGTGAAACTAGAAGATGCAATAATGCAAAATTGGGTAATCAAGACGCTTTTGAAATGAGAGTTGTTGAAAAGCGGTCTCAATTTGGACAAAAACATATGAGCACAGAGTTCACTTAACTCTGAAAACAAAGATGAGTTCTGAATTCTCAACCCAGCGGTCACACTAGTCTGAATGACGCAATATATATAAATATATATATAACAAACCCCCCCAAAAAAACAAAAAATATATATACAGTATATATCTATATGTATATGTATATATCTATATCTGACTGGACACATGTTCACTGCTGTAATGTGAGGTTTTATGGAGGGTTTCATAATGAGCGTAAGGCTTCGTGGACCTTCCATTAAAGGAGTGAAGGATTCTCCGCGGCTACTTGAGCTGTCGGGTTAAAACATAATATGTATAGAAATCGTCTACATTCACTGCTTTTTGTTTTTTTTATACATCGAGTGGAATATCGAGACGATGATGCAAATAGTGAGAGGACTTCAGGGCTTCACAGTTCTCTGGAACACGAGGGTTTGGGCCTGTGAATTATTATTAGTGTGCAATGACGACACATATGCTCACAATTTAGTTATGATCTGTCGGTGACTTCCAGGCAATTTGTTTAACTGCAAAGAATGATCTTACTTTCTTAAACCAACTAGTTCATATGGATAAGAAAGCGGAGAGAAAACATTTCGTTGGTAGATGCTGTGCTGCAGTTGAAGATAATCCAATGGCATTAATACAGCCTCTCTATTTCAGAAATTAGACTGTTAGAACAGTTTTCCAGTCTGAGAACTCTGAACCCGTTTTCTTGAACTTTGCTGCAGCACTGTGCCACATGCATTACATTCTCTGTCTGTGTGTGCAAAGAAATGCAATATATTGACGACATGTCAGTGTTTGTGGCACATCAGAGTGATCTGAGTTGTGTTTTTTTTTATCAGGGCAAAAATTTGCCATTTAGGTGACTTGCAACTGAATTGGAAGAAAGTGCAGAGGATGAAACACCTTTCAATGGTTACAGGGTTGACACCAATGTACACGTTACTCAGTGGCCGGCTAACTTAGCTTAGCATTATGAGTGGGAGACCATTTTGCCACGTCAGAATCCGGGTGAAATCCGTCTCTAAAGCTCTCCAATTGACGCGTCATATCTTGTTGGTTTGCCGACAGATAAAGTGGAATGACTCAAAAATAAAAGTTAAATTCATTGACGAACAGAGAACTTCTACATTGGTGTGTGTTCCTTCGCTGTAAAATGAGTGGGTGTCTCCGTCATCGGAAAGGTTTGATTTGGTGACAAAGAACAGATGCCTCGGTGTGGACTGGCCCAGTGATAACCATCAGAAAATGCTTTACTGTCAAATCAAAAGCATCTCCGTGTGGATGTAACAAAATGGGTGCAATGAGAAAAGTGTCTGGCTAAGAGTTCAGGGGGCAAAAGGTAGAAACGTTCAGAGACCCAGGCTCTGAACCAGCGAGACGCTGCGGAAGCAGAGGGCCAGGAAGCCGGTGCCCAGCAGGTCCCCCAGGGCGGTCAGGTAGGGGATGGAGAAGTTGTCAGGGTCCAGGCGCCGTCTCCACATCATACGGATGATGAGGTCGGCAAAGTAAAGGAGGATGGCCACCTATTGGGGGAAAACAAGCTGAGCTGAGAAGTCTGCGATTAGAGGAAATGGGGGGGGGGTCAAGGCAGGCGGCAACCTCCGGGTGTGAAGAGTGAAGCCTAAAACTTGCATTATCTCTACTGACCAGCAGGGGGGCGACTCCTTCTGTGTATGAGAACATTATTCATTCCCTCAGTAAACATGAGTTTATGGTCTCAACCTCTAGTTTCAAGTCTTCTTCAATACATTTATGCTCCATTTAGAGTCAAACAGAACATAGAACAGGGTGTGTTTTAGGGCCGGGCAGCAGGTCTGTGTACTTTGCGCAGTATTTTAACTCTCGATGTCCATGTTTAAGCACATCAAAGAAAATAGTTTTCCTATTTCTAAACGGAAATCCGTTGGCCGCAAAGTACACGGACCGCAGCATTGACCGGCCTGGGCTTTGGCCGTGTTTACTTTAACCCTTTCACGGTGTGTTTTCACTTCATCAATGTGAACTGTCACCTTTTTGATCGGCTAAAAATGGGCTCCACCCTTTCGTGTCACTTCTGATGGCAAACCCGTAGCCCACATAGTAATGGGTGAGGCCGCATAGGCCTAACAGTTAAATCCCCAGCAGCCTGAGTAACACACACTTGACCAAACCAACCCGAAACAGTGTCAACAAATAAAATCCAGTCCAAATACGAATCCTCAAAGCGGTGAGATCTTCGGAGGTCTAAGTCAGCTCTTCTGGCATCGGGCAGATGTGAAACGTGAGATCTCATTTTGTGCGATCACACTAACAATACGGACAAAAACGTGTTAAACGAGAGTCCTGTGAAACTTCAGGTCCATTGACATAAGAGAAGCGGGTTTACCTGAAGCAGAGCAGCAAACAGGTAGCAGAGGGTGAAGGCTACGCTGATGGGCGCCTCGTCTCCCTGCAGCAGAGAGATGGCGTAGAGGAAGACCAGGTGACCGGGGACCACCAGCATCAGGAGCACCCGCGCAGACTTGGAGTTCAGCCCTGGGACACACGGAGGGGTGAGCGCTTCATTTGAACACTGGGATCCCTTTAAGCAGTGAGTTTCCCTCACTGTTGAGCCAGTGCTGTCCTGGTGTTCACCCAAAGAGCCGGCACCCATTTAACGAGCTGCTCAGGATATTCTACTGCGGGTTTAAAACCCGTTGAGCTTTTATAGCAGGTCACAAGGTACAAATCAAGGAAAAAACATTAATAACATGTTAGGTATCAAATTAAACATAAACATCAGGGCTACAATAATATATAATCCGAAATGTACAACCTCTAAACACAACTCGAAAAAATAGGTAGGATTATAGGGCTACTCTATTCAGTTCCTAAAAAGGACATTGACCCCAGAAAAAGGTCTCTTTCGTTATCAAACATTATATCCAATGTTCTTTAAACAGCAGACTACAAACAGAATAATTATATATTTAACAGATGATTAAACCACGACACTGAAAATGAATGTGTTGACTAACTAATGTCATATGATCAGAGATATTAACAGTAAATCTGCTTTATTTTTGGTGACTTGTGGGAAGCGGAACAAGCTGTCATATTATCAACTATGTTGATTATTAAAGTTATTGTCAAAGTTGTTTTGGCAGATGTGTTAGCAGACCGTCGACGAGTTACTATCCAGCTGACACTTGTTGGTCTGTTTTGACCACCGACGAATGGGAGCAACATTTCAACATCTTACTCCGTTGCAAAAACTGAACTAAGAGACAGTGAAAAATGACTTGAGTTTTTCAAATGAAATTAATAAGTATATATTTTCATTCTTAGTGGTTTAACTGGCCCTAGTTGATCCGAGATCCCTACGGTTGATCCCGTCCTACGGCTCAGGCATCCATCCCATCCCTGATAATGCTACGCAGTGAACCGCTAGTCCGGCACGCGGAGAGCGAGCTAACCCTGAAGCTAACAGCTAGCATACGGAGGTTCCATTGAGTTACATTATTATAGTACTCAAGCATTTGTACTCTATTCAATAAACAAGTTTCATCGGGTGAAGGTTAGTTATTACGTTTAAATGTCTTCAAACGTAATTTTGAAAATAACAACTATGGAATAGAACAAGGTCTTGTATTCCAGCATCCATTAAAAAAAACGAAAACAAAAAAACGATCTATGAAAGCAAATATGGTTTATCAACAATAAGAAATCTTTAAAAGATGTAATGTTATCCATTGCTCCCATAGTCATCCTGTTTAATGTCTTCTCCTTTATTGAAATGTCACAGTTGAGGAAAGCGTTGCCTTAAATGTCCTTTTCTGTAATAAGTAGTGGCCCGTGGGGGCCATTTCTTACCAATGTTAGCTAACCCTGCTGTGTATATATTAAATTCAATTAATTTTGTATAGCCCCAAATCCCAAATATAAAAAACGTGTACATGGATGTCCATGTGTGCATTCAGCCTGGCCGTGTTACCTGAGGAGAAGAAGGTAATGCAGGGATTGGGCCAGTGCTGCCTCATCTTGTAGGGCAGCACCCCCGGGATGCTCCAGAAGTGCAGGTAGGTGGAGATGCGACTGGCCTGGATGGCCACCAGGTTACCGCCCACTCCTACACAAGAGAGACAAGGGGGCAGGAGACTGAGCGGAGAGCGACGGAGACAACACACCAATGAGGAGCAACCACTTCCTTCCATGTCGGACAAAGACTCGTTGTTTTCCCACACGGATTAATTCAAAAGAGCCGATATTGATTTTGTATCATAAATCAGCTGAAGTGAACTGGCGTCAGAATCCGGAGAAAACCACCTTATGGCACCAAGTCCTGTTTTCAGAAAACCAGAATGGTTAATATACCCACACTGAATGATTATCTCCTCAACCACAAGGCCTATTTGAATAATTTAAAAAAGTATAATATACTGAAAATCCTTGGGAACATAGATAATATGGTAATATATGTGTTACTGGTATATTGGTTTATGATTGTTTATTAAACAATTATAATCAAAAGTTGTATTTTCTTATTGCAACTGCATTTGCTATATCTTAATTTAATATATAACATAGCTTTGTTAAGTAGTTTTAATAATTCATCTCCTTCACCCCAACCTGCGTACATAATTAAGCCAAGTAACGACACAAGAGTCCATCTTAATGAGCCGAGGTTGACAAGCAGGTAAAATCTGAAAAACAACACAAATAAAAGAGCCTCAGAGGCGTTGGGTATCCACCAGTGAAATGGGACCCTAGAACTCCGATGAATGACTGGTTTCTTACTTTGTGTCAAGGTGTCTGATGCGCTTGTCGAGTCGTGTGCAGATATTTAAACGGGCCCCAGATGTGACATTTCTTCAAGGCTCAGTTAAACATGAGTTAAGATGGAAACTTTCATTCTGGTGCGATTCAAGTCTTTTTATTCGCTCCTTCAAAGCACATTTCCTCTGAATCCAAAATTCATTGTAATGTTGCTAAGTTGCAGTTGATGAGAACACCTGTGCCTAACACAGTTACCCAAAAACCCACACTGATTTTTGATGATTTGGAAAAGGCTCGAGGGAACTTTTTTTTGTAAAACTAATAAGAAAAGCAATGTGTGTGTTTTATATGCAAGCCAGAGTGGGAAGATGGGAAATTTGCGTGTCGAGTAATCAGGTAGATTTTGGTGAAGCGCGTATCGAGGCTTGTGTCGATGACGTATGCGGTGACGTTGGAAGCCTCTGAGCCGGCCGTACCATGTGACTGATTCAGAACATGGTTCGTGGGTTTGCCGTGCGATTTGAAATATAAGAGGCAGAGAAACTCAATGGATTCCCCTCCTCCTCTCTGTACCCAGCTTCATGTGTGCCTGTGAAAGGGTGTTTTATAAAGCAGGCGAAATAGTCTCAAAAAGCCCAGCACCACGGAGCCTCGGACTGAGGGACGGGTATGCTAACCACTGACCCACAGTCACATCACAATCCACTCCCTAATTTGTTTCCAATTTCACTTTTGACCCCGCCATTATATCATAAAGATAGACACAATATTAAAAAGTTAATAATTGATGTATTGGCGTCACAAACATCATTATTTCCATTTAAAGCTTCACACACCAAAGCCACTCTGCCTGTTTTACATGTATTGTCCACTTGGTGGCGCAGTAGAGCAAATAAAGCTCCATGAAGCTTCGGCCCATGAGCGAACCAATTGGATGGAACAACCAATAAAACATAATGGGTAAAGTGCGAACGTGTCTCTCTGTTTGGTGACTTAGAGAGCTTACCGTTGATGACGGGCGTGAAGACAGCCATGCCCTTAAAGTTGGGGTCGCTCACCGTCCTGTCCAGAATGAGGCCTCCGAAACTGGGAAGCACAAACGCAGAGGGGGGTCAGACCCACATGCAGTCACTGCTAGCAGGTTCTTCTCTTCCCCTCAGCCCGATGCCAGGATGCAGGAAAGCCAATCGAGTTCTCAGCGACCTAATTACAGGTCAGAGGGCTGACATGTATTTGCTCACCGCTCATCTACTGCAACCTGCTTAGATCAACCTGCATACGTCATTGACACTAGACCGTATATAACTACATACCTTTTCTGTTTTTATCAACTCTTCTGTTAAAAGTTCACAAATTATAAATTGTGCTAAATACAATGATGTATGAATGAACAAAAATAAGGTAAAGTAAATACCTGCTAATGGACATGGCGACTAGAACAGGCTGCCACCCCGAGCGGAGAACCTCCCGGATCTGAGGGCTGCGTCGGGCCACCACCACCCACAGAGGGATCAGAGCCAGGAAACACAGGCACACCAGGGGGGACAGGTACCATATATCTGTGGGACAGGGACAGACGGCCTCTTATACCCGACGTCTATTGATGGCAGAAACAAATTAATAATAGATTTAAAAAAAAAGGAATTATGCAATTATTATTAGTACTTCCATCAATTGTTGACACTTAACACACAGTAAAATACATACCTGACAAGATACTGACAAGCACAGTCATGTTATTGCCTCCAAATGTATGTTAATCAACACCCCTTTGATTACATAAAGCATCTTAAAATTATAAGGTAAACAGAGGGAGGTGCTGTCCAGAAGGAGAGAGGAGGCTTCTGGAGGAGCGGGGAGCGAGTCGAGTTATTTGAGATCAAACTTTCTACCCCTCAGCTCTTGTGTAGCAATATATATACATATATTTCTCATAATCATTGTGCAACGTTGTGAATTGAAGTAATAGTACATTTATAAGTTGCCATTAACATAGTTCCACTCATCTGACAGAAGTCATAAAATAAAGGTGTGTGATATAAAACAGTGAACAGCTGTCGCAGCTGTGACAGACGTCATATTTAACTGACGCCGCTTTAAAATGACGGCTCTGATGAAAAGATGTATCATTTTGGTTGCCTCTCTCTCCTCTTCCTCGCCTCTTCCTCCGCTAGCATCTCTCGTGGGCAGGACTAAGACGCGAGGTGAGGAGGCAAGGAGGATAGGAGGGGAGGAAAGGAGTCCAGGACACAGGTTAGCTATTGAAAATCCCCCCTCCATGTCGAGCCGTTTGAGAAAATAAACTTTTGCTGCCATCTAATGTTTCAGATATCGGCGAGAAAAACTTCATAAAAAGACGTTTTATAATCATCAAAATGTTGCTTCTCATTGGACTTAACATCGATAAGAAATTCGAAATTTACAACGGCAGAAAGTGTAGCAGCACAGACAAGCAGATGAATCAGAGCAGAAGGTTTATCTCCCATCATGCCTCTGGGTTCCTGTATCTCCTCACCGATATATTCATAGAGTGTGCTGCTGACCCCGGCCAGCAGGGACAGGGTGATCAAATCTCCCAGGCTGGCAGCGATGGGCGTGGCCACGTTGTCGGGGTTGATGCCCACCTTCCTGGAGCCGAGGATCACTCCGATCATCACCAGGCCTATGGGGGGGGGGGGGGGGGGGGGGGGGAGAGAGAGAGAGAGAGAGAGAGAGAGAGAGAGAGTGTGTGAACAGACAGAAACAGAAAACCCGATGGTGGATACAAATTTTAAATTTTCTATTTCCAGAGAACCAACCAGCCTCACGCAACGACGGCTTGTTGGAAAAGAGAACCTTTTACACAGGCTGTGCTTATTAGCACCAGAGGAAACTCATCGAGTTTCTGCTAAACACTAGAACATTTGAGGTGAGGATGAATTATGGATTATGCAGCGATGGCGTGAGGGGAAAGGGTGCTATGGGGATAGGTGCACAAGCTGCTAGAGGTGAAGACGCTGAACAGGGCTCAATGATGAAAGTAAAAAAAGAGGCATTAATTAACAGAAGCTACTTTAACTTACAAGGGACCGAAATATACTTTCACTGGCTCCCTTGTTGAGAGCGAGACGAGAAGATTAGCTTCATATAGCTTTGGCGTTTCAATGAGGAAAGACAAACTGTGACAAACTATGACCGTGACCCACAAAAGGTCAGCAGTTAAGTTTTTTACTCACTTGACTTCTTCAATGCCTCAAATCACAATGACGATCCAATTTCTAAATTTATTTGGATGTTCTAATAAACTTTTTGTGGAATTTTGAGACAAAATGTAGGGTTCTAGCAAGTGTTTCCAATTGAATCTTAGCTGTGAGAATTGAGCCAAAGCTATTGGGAAATACTGGAACAATGAACGCATCCCTTGTCACTCACCCAAGGAAAGGGCAGCAAAGAAGGCTGTGGTGATGCTGCTGGCACAGAGGACAGCGGCCTGGTCCAGTTCAATCCCCCCCCTGGAAAACGACCCCAGACACACAGCTGCCACGGCCGCGAGGAAACCCACCACAGTCGCCTGGACCTGCGGAAAAACCAGAAGGTGCAACGATAAATGTGACATCCAGAGCGCTGACATTCACTGCATCCAGCAGTTATCTTCATCACCGGTTGATCATCTTGTGGATTAAACATGTACAAGATCAGAGATGAGACCACAGGGAACCACGCAGAGACAAAGGATCTTTTTTTTTTGTCTAAACCGGTCAACATGTGAGTATTCAGGAAGTGTGCTACCTGTATCAGTGCCAGATTGCTGCACACCATGGTCCACTGTTTACCGGGGTCGTCCATTTGTCCTGTGTTGGCCTACAAGCAAAGAGAGGTGCCAGCATTGCAATGAGAATGTGGAGGGAAAGGTCATTTAAATTGTTCCACAAAATTGAGTGTTACAATTATATGTTGGTGTGTCAGTGTTATTTGGGGAACACGTTAAAAGGCGTTCAGGGGTAGCGATGGAATGTACACAGGAAGAAGCACAAGGAATAAGGCAGTATCATATTTGCATTTAGGTGCTTTTTTAATAACCCAGTACGCATTCCAGTATTACAGGGGGCCAACTTACCTAGTCTATATGTCCTTTTACAACAGCAAACTACGAGTTTCACAAATTTGAAAAACATAGCCATAACTATTGTTTGAGCTAGCCTATAATATTTCCTAATATTTTGTTACTCTAATATCTGCACTGCTGTCATCATTTGTCCTGTTTTGGTACACAGCACCACTCTTACTGTACGCTGTATGTACATATTGATGTGAGTAGGTGCTGAGGAAGGAAAAGAAAGATGGATTTCCAGGTTGCGCCTGAACTGAAGGTTGTTATCTACTTTATTCCCTTGTACCTACATACAGTATTAAATGGGTATAGGGACCCGGTGAGTACATTTTTTATATACAGTACATTGACAAAATAATGATACTGTTAAATGCTGGCTTCAATAAAAAAAAGAGTTGCAAGAGCTCTTTTTAAAAAGCTCCCGATGGTCTGACCGCTCGTGCTTCCTGACTCACAACACATGACATCTATTGCTTCTGTCCATCCGGGGAGAGGGATCCTCCTCTGTTGCTCTCCCTCAGGTTTCTTCCTTTTTTCCCTGTGAAAGGGTTTTTACTATCTTTATTGGGGGAGTTTTTCCTGATCCGATGTGAGGTCCCGGGACAGGGATGTCATGTGTACAGATTGTAAAGCCCTCTGAGGCAAACTTGTATTTGTGATGTTGGGCTGTATAAAATAAACTGAATTGAACAATGTCACCGTGCCCCCAGATATGCTGACAGTGCAATACATTGGTCTGTAAAATGTTAGAACTTACAGGAAGGACATTCCAAAACTGTGAAAATGAATTGGCTCAGGACCAACTTCTAAAGCAAGATCTCAATATCATTCTGAATAATTGAACACGCTGCATTATCATGCCTAATGCTTCAAGGAACTGTTGACGAGCAGAAGCAGGTTACTCCACCACCAAGACACTTATTGTTGCGGTATATCTGGTAGACCGACGACCGAGCTGGGAAACAAAGATACCACATTGGTATCATGTGATATCTAAAGGCTTAAAAGAGACATTTCTATAAGTAGGACTTGGTCCTGAATCAGTTGTGCGTGATTTATTGTATGTAGGCTGGCAACAATAAGTCGTAAGGAGTGATCTCTGAAGTTAGAAATATATAGGGAAGAAAGTCGTCTTACCGCGGTGGAGAGGCGAGCAGCCAGGGTCATCTCCAGATTTCCTTTGAGTCCAACCAGCGCAGGCACCAGGATAAACACCTCTGTTATCACCTTAAACACCTTCCAGTGCTGGAAAAAACACACACATTTGGAATAATAAGCATTGCACACAAATATAAATTCACACTAAATTACAACTCATTCAGCTTGAAAACTAGAATCACCGCCTGGCGGTTGCATCTCATTGCAGTTCACATCCATGTCTGTCCAAGATGTCATCGCTTCCATCATTTTTGTGACATTTGTGTGAAATCGTCATAATAATGAGGTGGATATGAGGTCCCAGTGACCTCAATCTCACAACGCGCCTCTTTTATTCTCAACACAAACTGTTTACTTGCATTCGACCAAAGCCTGCTCAAACGTAATTGGTCAATACTACTCGGACTACAAAGTGGAAACCAGAATGCTTCTGATACCAAAATATTGTCCCATTGTGTATGAATGGAGAATCTATTTATAGAGATTATGTTGACCGTAACCAGCTAAATTTAAATCCGTTGATCCGTAAATCCAGGTGGGACAAATTTGACGAAATTCCAGACGGAATGTATAAACGGACGGACGTAACCAGGCGGCAACGTCCGGTTCTGCTGAGTGAAGTCGATGCGGGAGTCTTAACACTTGTATTCTATCCCCTGACCATCAGGGGGCGACTCCTCTGGTTGTATAGAAGTCTATGAGAAAATTACTCAGTAAACATTGTAAACATGAGTTTATGTCTCAATCTCCAGTTTCAAGTCTTCTTCAATACAGCATGAAGTTCATTTAGTAAATGATGGTCATTTAGAGTCAAACAGACCATAAAGCAGGGGGATGCTTTAGGGCGGGCTTACTGTGATTGACAGGTCGCTGCTGCTGCCAGAGACATATACGGCGTCTCTACGTCACTCTTACACTTACCAAATATGGTAACTTCTGTTCCATAGTAAAAAAAAACACAATGGCGACGGCCGTAACCCAAGATGGCGATGGCGAAATCGGCCACGCTAACTCCGGCATGAAGGCATAAGCAGCATCTCCACCTCCACAGATGGACCTTCTGAACCGTGTCCTTTACTGATGCAGTTAAATGAGCACATTGCATATTCTAGACCAGTGGTTCTCAAACTTTTTTTGTCACGCCCCACTTTGGAGGAAGAAACATGTTCATGCCCCACCGCAAACAAATTGCCTGTATTGTGGCTGTAATTAACCTGTTTTGCACTGAATATCTTTTTAAGATAATAACAAAAATGTTCAACCTGAGCCAAACAAAACAGAATTAGTGCAGATATGCGAGTCATCATGTTTTATCAGTATTAGTAGCTGCAATGAGCCTGCTTTTTTCTACCAATCTTTTTGTAGAATAGATCTATGCTCAATGTTGAGCTTAGCTCTATTCTGTTTTGAGAGACGCAACAGAGATTGGCTTTTGGAAAAACGTCGCGTATATGCAAGCGTAACCTGTTAACGGCGTAACGTAAACATTTCCACAAAAGTGTTTTTATTAATGACGTTTTATGTTCGTGTACTTTGTACTTTTGTAATATGTGACGTTCTCGTGTAGCTCAAGGGGAGTGGTCGTCCTGAAACCACAAGGTAGCCGGTTCATCCCTGGTCTCCCCAGAGTTTCATGTGGAAGTGTCCTTGAGCGAGACACTGAAGCCCCAGAGCGCCACAGCAGCACACTGCTCCTTAAATACTTAGGATGGGTAAAATGCAGAGAATAATTCCCCCACTGTGGGATTAATAAAGGATTATAAAAATTATCTATACAAAAATAAAATAATAATCTGCACCTCCCTCACCTGTAACACCTCCGCCCCACCGTTTGAGAACCACTGTTCTAGACTAACCCATCGGCTACTTTTTTCTTTTTCCACATCTCTGAGCATCGGCTATCGCCATTCTGCAGAGGTTCACTGGGTTTAAAAGACGCACAGTTCACAGAGTCTGCCTCCTATTTTCTCACTACAACTCCAGTTGGCAGGTCCGAGATGGTTTAGATCTCTAAATAGATGCACATATAAAAGAACAGCGAAGCTGCCAAGAGCAGAGTGATGTGGAGCAGAGGCAGGGAGCAAGGGAGCGAGGGAATTAAAGATGAGAGGAGGAATTGAAAGAGTAGGCTGGAAATAGAGGAAGGAAGAAGGGAAAGAGTGTCAGATAAGAAGTTTTGTTATAAAAAATAAATATGTATTTTCTCGGGGGTAAAAATGTCCTGGAAGCACAAAGTTAAACTAAATCAAAATGGGTGTAATGAAGAAGGGAAATAGTTTGCTCTTTAAAAAAGAAAACGTGTCTTTGTATGAACTTGACAAGATGAATCTGCAGCAAGTAGCCTTTGTATTGAAGCAGGTAAAGAGATCAGACTATGAATGCCATTGCATGCATGATAACAAAAAGACTTATTTATTAATATGTCATTTCTTTTTTTTTACACCTGCAACTTTTGGAGAAACGCAACCCGACGTCGAGCAGCTCCGGCCAACGAACAGATTTGATTTTGAGGCCGAAGGTCACTGTGACCTCACAAAACAGAGAATTAATATGCTAATGATGATTTCACGTCTCATAGGAATTATGTTTCACAGAGTGAAGGGAAGACAAGGGCACAGCTGCATCAATATGGGGGCCAAGCCACGAATGCCATGTTCAAGAAATACGTACAAAAAGAACAATGTTGTTGAAATTATTTTAAGATTTTGTCTTGAGCTCCTCCTTAACCGTGCGTCTATTGTGCCTTTGTGCTTTATAGCTCCACCCACCAAGGTTTAACACGACCAATGCGATTGTTCCTGCTTCCTGAATTGTTAATATCGCAGCGACTGTGGTGATGAGGTTTAAGGGGGTTAAACAAGGCCATGAGAAAGAACATAGGGGCGATGAAGAGCATAGGGAACGTTGAAGTTTGACGGGTTTTGTGTGTGTGTGTGTGTGTGTGTGTGTCTATTTATACCATTGTTCTCAGGTTCCAAACTGATTGGTCTCGCTGACAGCTGTCACGTTGGGAGGCCATCTTGGGACATGGCCCACTTCTGCTGTAATACTGCTGCTGCTGTTTAAATGTGATCGACAAAAAGCCTACTCTAGATTACTCAGGAGAAAATAAAAGTGTCTGTCATATTTTTTGCTGTTGCTTGATATAGCTATGTATCATTCAGATGTCAATATTGAATCATTAGCATGTGCACTTATAACATGTCAAGTTATATTTTAAGAAATATTGCAAACAGTGTGGTTTTCTTTGACACAGATAAATGCAGATATTCTTCTCTGTGAATCAAAGCTCCAACGTTTCTATACCCTCTCTGTGGCCTCTGTTCCTCCATCCTCCAACAACTTATTAAATTAAGGGTCCACTTTCATCCCAGGGCTCTCCTCTCCTTCCCATCGAAATGTGATTGGGAAAGCTCAGAGAGGTGGACGGTACACACTACAGGGCTCCATCTGTTAAACAGGGCGGTTCAAACTACTACGAATGCAGGAGCTGCATCGATCCATCAATCTATCCTTTTGTGTGGAAAGAAACGTTGCCAACCCTCTCCCCTTCACCTTTGCAATTATTCAAAAAAATATTCTGTCCACCAATTTAACCATTTGTTTTCCTGTAACTGTCCCCATAAACAAAAGGTGTTCAAATGTGCTCAATAAGAAATCCGGACCCTATCTATTGCCTCCACACGGCTCTCAATATGGAATTGGCTGAGCAGGTGGCAAGAAGCCAACGCTGCTAACAACACAAAGAGATTGTTGGCATTGCTAGCAGGGGAACCGGAGGGTGGGTGCTATCAGGGTAGGACATTTACATATTTTTTAGGGGTCAATTTTTGCCCCCACTGACTGAAATCCAGGGGCATTTAAAAAAAATGAGGGCATTTTTGAAACTTGTGAAATAACATTTAACCTTTGTTCAAAACAATGAATATACTTATTTAGCCTCACAGTATTTCCCCTACCATTATATTAGGGAGGAGCGGGGGGGGAAGTCGAACTTCGCACACGTAACATCAGTCATGGCGAAAATCTAAAACATTCTATGGCAAGTGGACCGGGTCTTATAGGCTACGATGTTATGTGTTTGACGAGTTCATTAAATTATCATAATTATTAGAGGACATTTTGGGGGCATTTTTTGCCCCGCTCCTAGTGATATCAGGGGCAAACTTATATTTCTTAGGGGCAGTTTTGCCCTTTGCCCTTGTGTATTTCTGACGCTTGGTGCTATGCATATAAATACAATGTCAAATTACCCAAGAAGCAGGCAAAGTCCATCTCTGCCTTTCACTCTACTGTTTGTCAATTCTTGCCTTTTTATTGAAAGGTCTACATCCGTCTGTATACAGTTTGTGCACAGCGCAACCATCTCTCTACATTATTCAATAATCCATAACACTATGCTAAACTGTTTGTCAGACCATCAAGCCATTCACCAATCCAACCACAGGGCTGGTCAGGTCCAAACTGGATATCAACAATCCTATGCTACCGACTACATGTGTCCATCGGACCGAGTGGCAAAAACTGTAAAGCACCAAAGAAATTGCCAATCAAATAAAATCTCAAATTCATACTCACTTAGCTACTTTGATTAGACGGATTAAAATGCAACATTTTAAAGCTTTTTTTATATCGTCCAAATCCTTGTCCAGTAGGTCTACTGTACTTCAGCCCAGTGCTGGATGTTGAGCGCCTTTCAGACCCAATGCAGAGTGCAGTGCTACCAATATGTAGCGAGGCAGAATGTAGACGAGGCATGGCAGGGGATGGTCATAAAATCTCGCTACAGACCTGCAAACAATGTTTGACTTTTAATCAACCGCAACCGAAACTTTCCCAAAGCTTGCGTTTACCCGACATTTTAGTCTGGCGATTTGAGGTTAAGGTAATGTAAGGTATCAAAAACCTTTAGAAACGTTGTTATCACACTAGTATCTGGAATCTCAGATGGTGCCCAGCCCTATTCATCCATCTATTAATCTCTGAAAAACAATTCAACAAATACTTTTTCTCAAGATTTTCATACTTGTATGAGGTCCATAACAATACCGGCGGAGACCAGTCCGAGCCCTGACACCAGGTACGGCACTATAACCTGGGCAGCAATGAGCCAGGAGCTCTCTGGTATGAATCCGTGTTCTGACCGAGTCAACTTCCATGTCACGCCACGTAACTTCTTGCCCTGGTAGCGCAGCTCCAGCTCCAGACGAGTCACCACCATGTTGGAAGTGGGGTTACTTGAGCACTTAGTTCAACGTGTAGTTATCCCATGGTAAGTCAAAATGTGATCCAAGTGTAAAGGGAAAAAATGTGCTTAGGATGTGTCCAAAAAAAGAAGAAACCAATCAATGTGGTCGTCTTTGGTTGAAAAACGGCAAAGAAGAACGTGATTTATGAATGCACCGTTGATCTGCTATCAAAGAAATGGCTTTTGTTCGATCCTTCTTTCTCTAATGAACAAATGAAACAGCTCGAATGAGCCCCTTTTACCTCTGAGGAAAATTGGATAAAAGGTAATCAGCTGGTGCCATGTCCTCAGATGTAAGTAAAACAAGTCCAAGATTGTTACTTAAATTCCCATTTGTATGACTGCTTATCTTTTTCCCCAGACAACGTCAAGGTTAAAGGCTGATGTGGGGGCAATGGAGCGTGACATCTTTGGCCCGGTGGTGAGTCAGCAGTGATGAGGTTTCTTACTCGTCGTCACTAAGCGCAGATGCATCCACATCTGGAGTCAAAGTCTGTCTTTAACCGAGCTGCCTTTTTAGGTAAAGGTTGGTAAGATGGCTTCGATATCCACACAGGTTAACACCGAGGAACGAACAGTGGAGAGTTCCTTTCTCAAAAGTCCAGTTCATCTCTACTGCACAAACCAATTGATGGAGTTTCAAAGCCTTGAGGAGTTTAGTGTTTGTAGGATCTAGTCCTCAAATCTTTTAAATCCAGCCTGAAATCCGCTTGACCTCCAGCCTGAATGCACAGCTGTATCTCGAATATGATAGTAGCGCTCGCGGTGACAGCTGAATGATTGACGGCGGCGAGAAGACAAGGAAGAACAACCCGAAAGGTCTGGAGAGTTGGAAGCGGCGGGATTCCTTTGAGTCTTTGTCAATCCAGCTCTTCTGTTGTGGCGGGCTCACAGTGAGGGTGAGGAGCAAAAAAACAACAACAAAAGAGTTTCGTGATGTCAATAAGAGATCCGAGGAGATCCACTGACAGGATGCAGCAGCCGGCTTCTGGCAGTGCTGGAGTGCTCCTTTCCTCCAGTCAGGGTAGTCCTGCTCCCTCCCTCCTTCCCTCCATCCCTCTGCTCAGTCGTGACGAAGCAGAGGAAGAGGCGGGGCTGTCTGCGCGGCCCGACATGCAAACTCATGAGAGAAACAACCGGCTTACTCCCTCCCTCTATTCCTTGCTGCGTGTCTGCCTCTCATCCTAACTCGCTCTCCCTCCATGTGACATCCCTCTCTCCACGTCGGCCGGTGTCTCTCTCTCTCTCTCTCTCTCTCTCTACCATGACTCATTCTTTCTCTCCGTCCATCCCATCCATCTCTAGCTCGCCTCCACCTGCTATATTTGCGTTGTGGTCCTGTCATAAGAGGGTCCTGGTGCCGAAGCTTTCTTTTACTTTAAAACAACTTGTGAGCCCAAACAAATAGGTTCTGCCCAGTGTGACTACAACATTGCTTCTAAAACTCAGATTTTCTCTTTCGAATGGTTATTATTTCCCTTGTTGTTATTCAATTCATTAATTTACATTTTAAGTGATTCCATTTTTTCACTTCACTTTAAAAAGACATCAAGATTCAAACTCTGTCACTGGACTGTTAAGAGTTAAACATGTCACTTTCTGTAAACCATCAGAATTGTGTATTTTCCATTTGAAGAAAATCCTGTTTGATGAAGATGAGTTTTGATAAAAAAGGCAAGGAAATTATATTTCCATATATATATATATATATTTATAATACGGGTAGATCAAAGCATTCTGATTGGTTGAGAGAGAGTCACGAGGTGTAGTTTATTCAGCCATAAAGTACTGTACAGCCTGTTAACATTTAGAGCATTCCATATCAGCGCACTTAAAATAATAAGTAGATTTAAATTGCGAGACCATTAGTTCAAGGGAGTTGTTAGGCCCTCCGCTGCGCGTCGGGCCTAACAACTCCCTTGAACAGTACATTATTGCACGATACAGTACTGCCTCTCGTACCTTATTGCTTAAATATAACACTCTTCTCAGAATCACTGAGGTAGTCCAGCCATTTGGCATTGCACCAAATGAAATAGCAAGCTGAAATCTAAACACATAAAATCCAGAAGCCTCTGCGACATGAAATTGATTACCCTGAAAATTGAACTCCATTGAACACGTTTCCGTTCCGATGGATCTTCCAGGATGCGCTGAGACCGGGGCCTGCCCACAGAGCTGCTGCTAGCCGGGCTGGGCTGCTCAACATAGACTATCCTGGGCCAAATTCCACATCTCCAATTTCATGCATTTCAAATAATTTATCAAACAGTCTATTGAATCTGACATCAATTTATAATTGCAAGCCAACAGGTCATTTAATTTGCTACACACACACACTCACACTTCACACGCAGCCTTTAACCCGTTAAGCTCTATGGCATTTTTTTAGGATTTAGCTCGAAATAGCATACCCAAACTAAAAAGGGTGTATCTCTGCAACCACAAGGGCTATTTGAATAATTCTAGTGTTATAATAAAGGCAACCCTTGTGAGCTTTTGGTCAGATGTGTAAATATTAGTATATATGTTGCTGGCTAAGAGTAAATAAAGATTTAAACACAGAAAGAATAGAAGTTTCAGGTCAGCCTATAAAAAAAAGCACTTTCAGGATGCCATTGTCTTGCTTTTTGCTATTTCTCTTTTTCTGATAGCACCAAGCTACGGGCTGCTAGTTACGGAAACATGCAGAGTGGGCTGACTTGTGACATTATTATAACTTTTTTATTTTAATAATTATTTTAGTTGGTGTTTGAGTTGTGTTGAAATGGCTGACTAATTATTGTAGCCCAGGTTCTCTTGTTTAATTTGATGTGTAGCATCAATATATTTGTTCATGATTATTGTAATGTTTTACACAGTTTAAATACATTTCTAAAAAAGGACCTCTATAGGTTCACTCGGGGCTTAAAGTGCAGAAAGCCGGTGTTCAGGTGAGACGGATCTCAGCAGTGGCTCTTCAGGTTAGCTGTACATTCCATAAAATGTTTTAATGAATTAGTATTTGACCCTCCCACACTCCTTGTAACAGTTTTGCAATATAATGATTTGTCACATCAGTCGCAGCATTTATAACGTCCGGGCGTCCCTCTTTGTCCTTTCATGTCCGCTGTGCTTTGGGACAAATGGACCGAGCCAAAACTCCTGACTAACTGTCCTCCGAACCAGATGCATGGTGGGTAACACATTCCGTCGGGGGAGAGAGTGGAGGAAATACTGATGAGCACGAGATGGAGCGAAGGGAATAAGCCGTGTGAGGATAAGACGTGTGTCTATCAGTGGAGGACAGGAGGAGAGAGAGAAAGTGGTGCCAGGTGTCTCCGATTCCCCTTCACTTCCTCTCTGCGTTCCTTGAAGTGGAAAAGTGTCTCGACCTTCTGCTGCTTGTGACCAACTTGTGGCTGCATTCTAGCAAATATTTGACCAATTTTACAAACAAACATAAAACAGTAACCCGTTTAATCCCGCATTTTTCCATAGACATGGAAATATCCAAATCACTATTTTAGAATTTTTGTAATGGAAAAGTGTGACGTTGCCACTGGTGGGAGAATGTTTTATAGACTGGATTAATTTATTTCCCCTAAAATACAGTCATCAAAATTCTTAAACACTGTAGCTCAGTTATTAACTATTCTCAATGTATGAATTAATGAATTAATATATAAAAGTGGGCTTTTGGGTGCCACTTAACAGGAAACTGAGGCTACAAACGACACGGGTTTTCCAAAATTGGATAATAGACAATTGGAAAAATGTTGCCTGCTTTTTGCAGATGATTTAGAGATTACAACAGCAGAAACTGACCAAAGAAATTGCCACATAATATCAATGAACTAACAAATTACCAAAGGCCGTTGGTGGTTGGGAAGGAATTCTAACAACAATCATGGCCTCACTCACCTGTACGTCGTCCAGCACCATGCCGGCCATCACCATGCCCATTCCAGCCAGCAGGTAGGGGAAAAGCACCTGCAGACAAATAGCAATGGACGACTCCTCCTCCACTTTGGCGACGGATACTTTCGGCTTCTCCTCCGTCGGCTTTTTAGGAGGCTGGAACGCCGGGGATAAGAGGAGGTCATCTTGGCCGTCTACGGCACCACCCAGAGGGGCATTCAGACTCGGGCTCTTCCCCTTGGAGCGGGACTTTTTGTTCTTTTTCCTCTGGCGGGTCTGTTGTGTTGGTGGTTTATCCTCACCCGGCATGATGGCGGTGGTGGTTGTGACGAGTGGGGTGGTGTTGGCCTAATCTGCGGGTACAGAACTAAAAGGGTCAGGTGTTGTAAAGAGATCGCAAACATGTTATGTTGGTATGCATAAATAGTTTGGTCAGTTAAATTGTTCAAATGGAGTGTGGGAAGAAATATAAAGTTGTACAGTTTTCCTTGAACCTCCAATGAGTTGGTATAACCTTGAGTTATAAGTTGATGAAATAAGTTAAAGGAAAATGTTATATTACCATTTATATTCAATGTTAATTATTTATCTGCATTATTTCATATTTTAGCCAATCAGTTTTATTTTCCTCTGATTTTACTGCCTGTTGTCAGTGGGAGGTCAATGCAATTCAATTGTGTATAGCCCAAAATCCCAAATTGGCCTCGGAGGACTTTACAATCTGTACACATACAACATCCTCTGTCCTGGGAACTCACATCGGATCAGGAAAAAGTCCCTTAAGAAACCCGTTAACGGGGAGAAAAAGGGAAGAAACCTTCGGGAGAGCAACAGAGGAGGATCCCTCCATCAGGATATATTTGTAACTAGCTTGCAATCATACAACAAATGTTGTTCACCTTTCTGCAACACCCTATCTGCACAGGAAGCATACAGGTGTGGCATGACAGGTATCTTCAGCCTACAATAGATGTCATGTGACCAGAATGAACATAACAGAGTTATAACACATTCAAGGCATATGACAGAAAGTATTCATATAATGAGAGTGAATACACACTGCCTACCAGATGCTCAGCTCTCATTGTTGGGGATGTATATTAGGCACATTGGGCAAACCTTTAATATGGCTGTTTAACTTCTAATAGTTGACGTCTAGTTTCTTGTGTGGGCTAAACACAAGCGTTGTGGGTCTGAAGAGAATATATTGAAACACTGGATCACCAGTTCGTATAAAGTACAATGTGTATTAATGACTGTCAACATAGCAGTATTGAATAATTGAGGAATATCACAAGAGCCCATTTACATCATTCTGAATGCTTGAATGTGAGTTGTAACTGTGAAGTCTAACAAAATGAATAACTGTTCCTCGAGTGGCTGTAAAGCATCCGTTACTCTCATGCGTCCCCGCGAGACCGGAATAACTGCTTCAAACCGCAAAACATGCAAACCTTTATACACACATTTCGACGACAGACTCCTGAAAATCCGGTGAAATATCCAAACGTGTCCGCAGCTCCATTAGATCCGCGTCAGAGCGATACAGTGTCCACCAACAAGCCGTTGTTGACTTCCATACCTCCACTGCAGGCTGCCATGTCTACATACCATAATGCAACGGCCCTGGTAACCAGGGTTATACAAATAAAGCGTTCTAATTGGATAAACACAAGGAGTAGCCCCGCCCCCTGGTGGAGAAAGCGAGAAGCTGCAGACATTTGGAAATAATGTAAAAAAAACTAACACATGTTATTATTATTATTATTATGTTTTTTTTAATGTATTTTTGTGTGTGTATTTTTACGACCCTTATTATAATTATAATAATTATAATATTGGGGAGTTATTCGTTTGTTTCACTGTCATGTCAGGAATTCATGAGGGAAGCGGTCCAAACCTCAACCTTTCAGAAGCCCCGCCCCCAAACAGAATGTACCCGTCATATCAATATCAGCAGAATTGCCGTATTGCAGATTGTGTGAAATTGAAAAATGAGGAAAAAAACTGAAGCAGAACGTAAAAAAAAAATAAAGACCATCGTAATAACAGTGCCCAGACATTGCGGGGTCGCAACTGAGCGCAAACCCCCGAGTGAAGTCAGCGGCTGTCCGGCTCCAGAGTCCCGGGCATGTCTGGCTCAAGCCGCTTCACGACGTCCCACGGCGGCCCCGTTAGAAGGAGAGCCCGTGTTGTGTTGCTGACAATGAAGACACACGCCCAGTCCACTCTTTCGGTGCTGAAATCCTCCCCGCGGAATAAAAGCCCGTGTTACGCACAGCGGAGAGGAGTTTCTGCCCGTGTCGTCCTTACCTTAATTATGTCCGCAGCTTGTGAGGGTGAGCGCGTGCACAGCCGAGGTGAACCCCGAGCTCCCAAGAATAACCGCGCGGATGCTTGCTATGCTGTGTGTATGTCTATATTAAGGCTATATGTGTATGTGAACATTTGTCTTGTGGTATGACACCATGTTTCAACCGTTCGTCCTCTCACTTTTGTGCACAAAACCTCTAAAACAACACATTGTACAGAGAGAGAGAGAGAGAGAGAGAGAGAGAGAGAGAGAGAGAGAGAGAGAGAGAGAGAGAGAGATAATACAATCAAATTGATAGGTTCAGTCTGGAAAAAAGTCTCATTGAATGGTCTCTATTAGAATGGCATTTATGTTTTAAGTTGGAGATGTCGGTTAAGATGCATGTCTTCAGGTTCATGGAGAAACCCTTGATGTGATAATGAAGAGAATGCAGGTTGGACTGTTTCACTTCCTTAGGAAGTCTTCGACGTGGCCGTGCAGCAGAGGAGAAGATCATCCTACATGAGCTCAGAGACGAGCCCACAGGCTTTGCCAAGTTGATGCACAATCTACTGCTCTCCTGACAGATCTTATGAACCTGTTGTAATCATCTCTCATTTGTCAGTGTACAACAAGTCAGTGTCTGTCAGATTGCCGCCGCTTGTATTAAATGTACAATGTATTAAACACATCTACGTGGGTGTGTTGAGATGTACTTAGCCAATGTTCCAGCCTGAGTATATTTTCTTCAAATAAATGTCGTTGTACACACATGGTAAAACTTACAACAAAGCAGAAATGTGTGTTTGTTCAACTAGGTAAGGTTTTATCAGTTCAAGTTGAATGGATAATGTAAAACAATTATTTGTTTTAACTCAGCGGATCAAGTTTCAACAACAAAGGAACAAGAAGTTCACTCAACTGACAACTTGCATTCTCAAGGCAGCAGGTGATCTTGCAGGTTCAACGAAATGTTTTACAGTGTATGTTTCTGTTTGCACGTGCAGTTTTGAACACACGTCTGTGCGTAAAGATTAGTGTGTGCGCGCGTGTGCACTGTTGGAGCGCATGCATCATGGGGCACCGTCTTGGACCACCGTCTTATATTTCACTGCATTGGCAGACAACTGATATCTCCCCTCGCCCTGTCTCTTTCCATCTCTGGAAGAGCGTGACAGCAGCAGGCTGAGACGACGCCTTCACTTTTTCATTAATGGACAGAATATATATCACGACAGGTCAAGGCCGTGTCACGGTTTATGACCAACACATTGCTCTTTCAAACTAATGACCGTGTTAGTGACGCCACTCTGCGATATTTAACGGTCGTGTCGCCGGCATGTTAATACTTTAGTGGTCTAAATACAGTCCTCACTGTCGTGTGTCGTTCATGGGGGGACATAGTGAGAATGTCTCCGTTTACTTCGACTTTACATGTGCAGCAGCTCTATCTGCTGGCTGTAACTCATAACTACCAGTAATGTGTGCTGTGTTGTGTCTGCTGTTGCACTGTAGTGGCAGATGCCTCGCCATTGGGAAGACGTTCAGTGCACAATGACATTTATTTTCTTTTATTATGCCTTGGTGTTTTATTGTGGGTGCATATTCTGCTTTTAAAGTACCAGTGTGTAGGATTCAGGGGGACCTATATAGGCGGTTAAATAATATGATATTCATAACTATGTTTTCATGTTTTGTGATTTAATGAGCTGAGAATGAGGCCTTCAAATCTACCAGAGGGTCCTCTCCACGGATTCCGCCATGTTGCACCGCCATTTTTCTTTTCTTCTTTGCAATACTTTTAAAAGCCTGCATTTAATACTTGTGCAGTTTACCCTGGTTATATATATATATATATATATATATATATGTATATATATATATATATATATATATATATAATAAAGTAAGTCAAGTTTATTTATATTGCACTGTTCACAGACAAAGGTCACACACAGTGGGTTTGGACCAACCTGATCATGCTAACTGGTGTACTGAAACGGAAACAAACACAAGCTAAATGTGTTTTAGAGAAGAAAAATAATAATAATTAGGACGAGGACAATGAAATTGCTACACACATTGTTTTTTTAAATTGTTTTTTGGGGGGAATATTTTATTTTTCCAAATATTTTCACACTGCAAGAGAACATGCAGAGCACACTACATTAAACATTACAGAAAATTACAAAAAAATACACAAGTAGATGAAATAAAACTAATTAACTAAATAAAGTAAATAGATAATTCCCCCCACCCAAATAAAAATAAATAAAAGGATGGTGCATAGGATGACTCAGCACAGAGAGAGATACCCCAATGACACAAATGCATAATGTTATTCAGAGCTCCAAATAGTTACAGTTCTATGGTACTGTTAGTGATGTACCCATGTACTCCAAATATGGCTGCCAGATTTTCAAAAATAACTTATATTTCTTTCTGAGACTATATGTGATCTTTTCAAAAGGAATACAACTGTTCATTTCCACAGACCATCTGTCCATGAGAGTGGGGGAATCAGACTTCCAAGTCATTGCTATACATTTCCTGGCCACACTCCTGTCTCAGTACAGACAGGAGTGTGTTGATGAGGTCATCGCTGTCGGGTGCAACACAAGGCAGTGGAAGTCGGTATGCCGTACGCTCAAGGATGAAGGGAAGTTAGCTCCGTACAACATGCATTAAATAGACAACCAAACATCTTACTGATTCTACACAATGACAAATAAACATCAAGATAGTTTTACTCTCGAGGCTGCAGGAACACAGAAGATCTACCCAACAGCGTCCTTGAGGGCGGCTGGCGTGTCACCAACACTGATTTATACAGTTCACAACCCCTCCACCAGGGGGAGGCATGGATTCAAGAGACAGAACCAAAACAAAGGTCCCAGTTCATGTCTTACTTACTTTTAGGGCTTTAAAAAAACATAAACAAAGCAAAAAATTATAATTGCCTTACACAATTCTTAACTACTTGCAACACTATACTGAAGCCTCAAACAGACCCCGGTGGAGAGGTGTGGTTTTTTAAGACTTGACAGTTTAGACGTGCTCCTGACTGCAGCAAGCACAACAAAAGAGGCTTGTGAAAATGTTCATTATATTAGAGTTGACATGTATGAGGAGCAATTTTTCAAGATTTTATAGTTGGAAAGTGGAGCAGCAGGGAGTCGTGGTGGTGATCAACGGGCATGGTGGTCTGTCAGTACCATCCGTCTGTAACGGGCTTCATTTCACTTCATAGAAACATGATCCATGTCATACTTATGGATTCCTTCATCCTTCTAGTCGGAGGTCGGAAGCCCCGAGAGGTTATGGAAATCTGCTTTACAGCCCCTCACTGTTTATTTTCCACTCGTGATAACTCTAATCGAAAGCAGGAAGATTGTCTTTCCCTATTTGTCCGAAACATTTCTGTCTTTAGTTTGTTTTAATGTGTACAGTATGTGTTTTGTGCTGTTTCTTTGGCTCCATGGCTGTGTGAGCCTTGGCATATTTAGCACCTCATTAATCCCTCCATTGCAGACATGTACCAACAATATATATATATATATATATATATATATATATATATATATGTATATATATATATATATATATATATATATGATTATATATATATATGATTATGATACAGACATGTACCAACAATATATATATATATATATATATATATATATATGTATATATATATATATATATATATATATATGATTATATATATATATGATTATGATACAGACATGTACCAACAATATATATATATATATATATATATATATATATATATAAATATATATATATATGATTATGATATATATATATATATATATATATATATATATATATATATATATATATATATATATATATATATTGTTGGTACATGTCTGCAATGGAGGGATTAATGAGGTGCTAAATATGCCAAGGCTCACACAGCCATGGATATATGGATATCCATATGGATATATATATAGTGATTGTTGGTACATGTCTGAAATGGACTGCAATACTGCAGGTCTGTAATACACATATATATATATACACAGTACAACCACCCGCTAATGCATGTGCTTGGCTGAGATAACGTCCACACAACGTTTCCCCACTGTAATGTGATAACCTTAAACACGTCAATGAGCGACATCGTCACACGAGGTGAACTGTTCCACCGTGGGCGCCGTAGTTTATTTTGAGCCACGCGTGCACCATCTTGGTGCTGCAAACGCTCCTTAAAGGTGCTAAATTCCAAATTCCGAGCATTTCAGGCATTGCCTCCACATGGCTCTCAACGTGGCGCTGGTACAGCCGGCAGCAAACAGTGCTAACGGTGCTCTACGCTTTGGCCACGACACAATCATCTACCTTGCTACGTCTTCACAGAGCAAATAGTTGTTTGCTGCTATTGATGCTGAGAATTTAAAATGTTCCACCTTTAAACCACCAAATGTTATCCACAGCTGGAAATAACCCCACAAACGGAATTTTCACCTTTTTTTCGTGAGAAAACACAAAACTATACAGAATACTGTGTTCATGACCCAACGTTTCTAAATCAGGTGAACATTTTGTGGAAATGTAAACACGGGGCCTGGTTTTTGAGTATTTCAGTCTGCATACCCATCAATTAGCTTCTTTAAAGAGCTGGAACAAGCTGATTAGGAGTTTATGTATGCCTTATACGGGTTATACCATTAAATAACACAATAAAATAACTGTAAAAGGAAAGTGGATGTCAAAGGGACGCTCCACTTTCACGGATAGAGCAGTTTACTTCGTCACAAGAAGAACTGCACTCTGGAAACAGTTATTTAATATAGTTTCTGGCTCTAAAAGCAGCTCTGTCAAGTTTGATTAAATAACTGATGATCTCATCATGGTTATCTCAGCTCGGGCTTAGTTAAGTTAAAAACGTTTTTTTTTAAAGAAAGCCTGCCTTACAAACTGGGAGTGTGGAGTTTTAAGAATGTTTAAACCAAAAACCGAGGTATCTCAGCCTTAAGTTAGATGTATTGCACTTCAAACTTCATGAAATATGAAATAACGTATACAGGGTCCAACTCCATAATAATGTGTCATTGGTGGATTGTTGCTCCAGTGCTCCACACCAGCACGATAAATATATTATACAGAGTTTTAAAATAGGCTCAATGTCAATGCTGTTTACGGCACGCCATGGGAGGGACATCAGGAACACACAAGCTGTTAATAAAGCTATCGGGGGAATATGGAAGATTTTGATGTATTTACCCTCAGTAATTTAAATGTACATTACATGAATTGCATAATCCCCCTAAAGTGTTGGCCTTTGTATTCAGGATGGAGAATGAGGTCAGCCCCCTTGTGAATGTCCCAGGTCAGGCGTGATGGAGGGCGGTGGTCCATGCAGTGTTTCGTAAGCTGCTGCAGACAGGGCAGCTTTGGCACTTGCGTGACGATAAGCGCAGCGGTTGACAGCTGCGATAGATGTGTTTCCAGGGTCTCTGGCCTGCGTGGTGGAAACTATCACGGAAACTTGTAATGCTGCTATAAATAAATGTCTCCGTCCCCTGTTGCCAGCCACGCTATCATGGTAGCCCTTTGGCCAGTCGGCCCTTCTATGTTTCTGTCTCCCCACCTGACGGTCTACTTGGGAAACATCTGTCCCGTCACCCTGACTATTCGTTTTTATTTATCTGCATACTTTCCGGTGTTAAAATGTTTGATGCTTTACAGACCGCCAACTTAAAATGAACTTTATTGCTGCAGTAGTTATTTTTTAGGGACCTACAATATATATATATATATATATATATATATTATAAAAACAACAACTGCAGCGACCTACAATATATGTATATATATATATATATATATATATATATATATACATATATATATATTGTCAATAATACTTCAAGTTCATGCAAAGATATAAACCAAACTTTTTCCTACTTGACCATATATATATATATATATATATATTGTAGGTCCTTACAAAACAACTACTGCAGCGATAAAGTTCATTTTAAGTATATATATATATATATATATATATATATATATATATATATATATATATATATATATATATATATATAGGTGAAAGTATCAACAAAGAGATATCTGACTAAATGTGTGTCACTCCGATGGCCTGTGTGTCTGACGGGTGTACCTCTGGTTTACCTTGGAGCACCTGTTACTGGTCACACCAGCAGCTGTTGACCTTGTGATACTCCCACTTTACCCACTCTATCGCCCTGCCCCAGGCTGTCTACATTCACACACACACACACACACACACACACACACACACACACACACTACTCTATTTCACCTCCTGTGTCATTACAGCTACAGTGAGAACTGTCTTCGGTTACCTTCAGTGTGCAATGCACTGTGAAAAAGAAAAGGTTGAGAAAGAGTTATGCGTTTGAACTGAAGATTTATGTTTGAGTTTGCCCTACTTAGAACCTGTTGACCTGCTGTGACCTCATTTGACGCCCGTCAATTGATGCTCCCCTGGTGCACCGGAGCCATTCAATTTGAAAAGCTCGCTTTTCAGCGCTGCACGTGGGCTGCACGTCACAGCCCAATCCCGGGCTGTCCTTCTGTGTGGAGTGTTCTCGTTCTCCCCGTGGCAGCGTGGGTTCCCTCCTGGTTCTCCGGCTTCCTCCCACAGTCCACAGACATGCAGCTCAGGTTAATTGGACTCTAAATGACCCGTATAGGTGTGAATGTGAGCGTGAAAGGTTGTCTGTCTCTATATGAGCCCTGAGATAAACTGGATAAACTGTCCAGGTGAGCCCTGACTTCACCCAATGTCAGCTGGGATCGGCTCCAGCTCCCCGTGATCCTGAATAGAACAAGCGGTTCGGAAAATGGAATGGAAACCTTCCTTTGAAATTATGCTATGAATTAATTGTTGGTTATGTGGTTTTTACTCAAAGCTCCGAACATTTGAACAAATTCTGACTAACGGCTTCATCAGTTTTTACGAGGATTTGATGCTGCTCTCATCCGGTACAAGTCCTTGATTTGGTGGTTTCATATTCCTGGTACGTTTAAGAATGGAGAGCAAGGTTTTATCCAGACATGCTGAAAGCTGTCTTACCAGGGCATGGACGTGTCTGCGAACAAACAGACACGTCCATGAATCCAATTCACGCTCAGTGTAAAATATGTAAGCTTGCATTTTATTGCGTCTTTGGTACAACGTTTTGACAAAGTCCAGGTTCAACTCGTTGGGCTTTATGACTTTTGCTGGGTGACGCACTTACAACGATCCATTTCAACTACCGCTGCAAAAGTGTTCCACACATTGAGAATTGGGCATTGCTGTTGAATCTGTTCCAGGGCCAACTGGATTTATTTGCCATGTTCTTCAAACCCTCTCCTGTTAACTTCAGCCATGGCTAGCACTGCAAAGCCCTACTTACCATTTTGTACTACTGCTCATATGTTGGGTAATTATTGTTCTCCAGGTCATCATTTGATCTGTCTGGAACTTTTCTCTTTTCTGATACCTGATAATTGCAGGTTTCCCTACACACTTCTTTCTTTCACGTCACAAATGGGGAAATGTGTGGCAGAGAGTCCTGCACTGTGAAGCACATTAAGCCAAACATAGAACTTTATGTGTTTCAGACCTCTCTGTTTATTTTTCTGGTAATACTGACATCAACATATCTTGCGTCCTGGCCTGTAACCTGCTCATTTTAAGTGTTTCATCATCAGTCTGCATGAAAACCAAATTAAGCAAACACATTTTTAGTGGCCACGTCATGTCAGGCATCTGGCATGTTTGATTCAATACACCTGGACCCATGATCTTCCAGATCACCTCAAAGCCCAGGTGCATCTTTGACTCAAAGTAAGTGCTTCCACGAGCTTGGAACATCAAATCTGTTCTCTAACATTCACATTACAGGGGATCGCGAGAAATGTCACATTTTGCATTCCAGTATAGTCTCGTTTTTAAGCCGTTATTACCTGTTGTCTACCTGCCTGACCATAGCACTTAGATCATAGGTTGCATGAAGTGTGTTGGGCCTTTATTTCTTATCAGCTTCTCCACCTCTCGTTTATCTTGCAGCATCTTGCTGAAAATGTTGTGGTCATCTCCACTGATCGGTTTACATCACAGTTGACGTGTGTTTCTGAATAGGAATCAGGTCATTTGCAAAAGGGATATCTGCAGAGTACCGCCTTGCATTAAAGTACATGCTTGGGGATAGTTTAATTAGTTTGGCCTCATCTGATGTGTTCTGTCCGGTTAGGAACTGCACAGGGAAGGCCGTGGCCTCTCGTTCCATCCATCCATCCATCCATTATCAGCCGCTTATCCGGGGTCGGGTCGCGGTGGCAGCAGGTCCAGCAGGCCGACCCAGGCTTCCCTCTCACCCGCAACACTTTCCAGCTCATTCTGGGGGATCCCGAGGCGTTCCAAGGCCAGCCGGGAGATATAATCCCTCCAGCGTGTCCTCGGTCTTCCCCGGGGTCTCCTACCAGTTGGAGGTGCCTGGAAAACCTCTAATGGAGGCGTCCAGGAGGCATCCTGACTAGATGCTGAACCACCTCAGCTGACTCCTTTCGACACGAAGGAGCAGCGACTGGACTCCAAGCTCCCCCCTGATGTCCGAGCTCCTTACCCTATCTCTAAGGCTGAGCCCGGCCACCCTGCGGAGGAAGCTCATTTCGGCCGCTTGTATCCGAGACCTCGTTCTTTCGGTCACGACCCAGAGTTTGTGACCATAGGTGAGGGTTGGAACGTAGACCGACCAGTAAATGGAGAGCTTCGCCTTCCGGCTCAGCTCCTCTTCACCAAGACGGACCGGTACAGCGCCTGTTTTATTGCTGCAGCCGCACCGATCCGCCTGTCGATCTCCCGCTCCACCTTACCCTCACTCGTGAACAAGACCCCGAGATACTTGAACTCCTTCGCTTGGGGTAGGCACTCTGTCCCCACCTGGAGGGAGCAATCCACCGGTTTCCGGCAGAGCACCATGGCCTCAGATTTGGAGGTGCTAACTCTCATCCCTGCCGCTTCACAATCGGCTGCAAAACGCCCCAGTGAATGCTGGAGGTCACAGTCCGAGGAGGCAAACAGGACCACATCATCCGCGAACAGCAGTGCAATGCAACGTGTTTGGCAAAACAGTAGCATTTTGGCAATCAGCAATCTTTTAAGCCACAACTTCAAGGTAATGGAGGCCACATATGCAGCCTGGGGGCTGGGTAATTGTGACCCCTGGTTTGAATACTTTGTTTAGTTTTGGCTTGTAGGCCTTGTCACATGCACATGCACTGTATGATTTTTTACTCTCTGGGACATCAGAATCTATGTTCCATGGTTTTTGTGCCTAATATGAAAACCATAGTATCTCTCTGACACGAGCCATGTTTCCATTCAATTGTTCAGGGAATTTTAAGCAAAGTTAAAAATATGTTGCAAAAAAGAAATGCGAATTGGGCGCGTTTTTAACTGCTTTGGAGCAAATAAAGTCGGCTACATCGTAGTTTTGTCAGAGGTTGGTGTTTAATTCAATTCAATTCAGTTTATTTTATATAGCCCAACATCACAAATACAAGTTTGCCTCGGAGGGCTTTACAATCTGTACACATAACATCCCTGTCCAGGGACCTCACATCGGATCAGGAAAAACTCCCCCAATAAAGATAGTAAAAACCCTTTCACAGGGAAAAAAGGGGAAGAAACCTGAGGGAGAGCAACAGAGGAGGATCCCTCTCCCCGGATGGACAGAAGCAATAGATGTCATGTGGCCAGAATGAATAACGTAGCGGAGTTACAGCACATTCAATGAATGACAGAAATGATTCATATAATGAGTAGTAGGCATGGACCATGATCCAGAAAACCACAATCCATGAAGCAGAAGGAGGTAGAGAGGAGAGGTGGGGGGCATCAGCAGGGCCAACCCGAGCCAGCCCTAGCTATAAGCCTGAAACAGCCCTAACTATAAGCCTGAAACAGCCCTAACTATAAGCCTGAAACAGTCCTAACTATAAGCCTGAAACAGCCCTAACTATAAGCCTGAAACAGCCCTAACTATAAGCCTGAAACAGCCCTAACTATAAGCGCTATCAAAGAGGAAAGTCTTAAGTCTACTCTTAAATGAGGTGACTGCCCCCCGGACTGAAAGTGGAAGCTGATTCCACAGAAGAGGAACTTGATAACTGAAAGCTCGAGCCTCCAACCTACTTTTTAACACTCTGGGAACCACAAGTAACCCTGCAGAACAAACAAAGTGAAAATAGGACAGTTAGATTTAAGCGTTGAGTCGCTAAAAGAAGAAGAGAGTTGAGTGTTTAGATGTGAAAGATGTACAGCAGGTGATCAGGGGCTTGTACTGGAGAATATCACACAATTAGCTCGGTTTAGCTGGAGCTGAGACAAGTACGTTATCGGCCAACACACACATGGTGGAATATGTATGTGTAGATTACCATATAACTAGGAGTTTGAATATGTGTATGGGCTGATCAGTATGTATGTATTATTCATAAACAGAAATTCAATCAATTGAAGCAGTGAAAAGATTCTCTGTATTCTCATCACGATCACCTTAATCATGTTCTACAATAATGATATGTATGGTGTACTAATAACACTGTCATATAATTATGAGTGCTTTCAACACATCCATAAGTTTCTTAAGCGCTAAATAAACTTAAGAACAGCGGCATGCAGCAATGGGCGTTTGGTGATCAATGTACGGCTCGAGAAGCTCTTGTAAATAAATTATTCCCTGAGAACGGATCTTGGCGATTTTGAAGAACTCTCTCCCTATAAAACTAATGTAACTAATATCGCTCCTTCATCAATGAGGAAGTGAGCTGCCTTTTTTGTCCGGTGGGAGTGTCCAGCTTATCCAGTGAATTTCAGTAAGCCTGCCTGGGAGCAGGTTTACATTTTTAGCTGTGTTTCTATGGTGATTTTTCTAAACTTGCTTCGAGGAACCGAAAAGCCTGACCTACGTCACCTTTTCCTGAAAATTAGCCGGCCAACAGTAAGCCAGGTACAAAGAATAGGGCACAGATTCGTTCCAGATTTTTTGGGGTTGTTCCTTGTTCTCTGGGTTGTGAGCTTCCATACCTACTTGTGGGACAACGGAATAAATGTTTAGCACCTGCACTTGAGTGTCACAAATATGAGTTGGAGCAGTTTACGTGCGTGGTATACCGAGAACAGTTAGGGACTTGGCTTCTTGGGTTCTGGCAGTTCTTGCGGTTGAGGCACAACCAAAGATAATTTGACACTTCTACACGCTTTAAAAGGGTTACAAATTGATGCCACAGCAGAATACAGAACTGATGATTGAACTTGTGGAGGATGCGTCATCCATTGCTCTGTGGAGGAATATGTGTTTTGGCCATCTGATAACATACAAAAAAACAAGTTTATGAAAATGAAGACATCAAGTTATTCGCTCACTTGATACAGACACAGTGCTCCTACTGTGTCTTTTAAATGACAGCGGCACGCCATCAAAGGTGTTATTGTGTGGGCTGCATGTGTCCTCTGGGGGAAAATACATGAATCGCCTCTCATCCATCAACCAGAAGTTTGGCCACATGATATCACATTCATGTAATGTCATATTGTGTAAAGCATTGATAATTTAGGTATTTAAGTTTCGATCACTCAGCAGTTCTGGGTCCACCATATCCTTTTAACTGGAGAAAGTGAGATGCTGGGTGTATTTGGCATTGTCCAGAACGGTGTGGTTGTTTCAGCCATGTGATAACACATGATACCATGTCCATGAAACGTTTTATTATTATGATAGGTGTACAGCTATAAAAGTACCTGTTAGTTGAAACTTGTCGGCTGGATTGGCCAGGTTGGTTGGGCCTTCTGCAGCACACTTTTTGAGCCTGTGATCGCTTACCCCTGTAATAATAATTAATATTAATTACATGTTTACTATATAACAACACACCTTGAAACACTTTATGGGAAATACAGTGCGTAGTATGTGTAAGGAAATTTCTCGTCTTTGGCGCCGATTCATGTGTTGTGTACTGTGTTAACGATGGAGCTGGCTACTGTTAACGGCCTCTATTCATCCTTTATATCATTGTTGAGTTTCATGAGTGTTACATCACCGGCTCAGGCAAGGGCAACAGGAAGGAGGAAACACATCTGAATGAACCAAGTGCATCAAGAGACGTAGGTTCATTTTCTCATAGACTTCGATACAATCTGACTTATTTTTGCAACCAGAGGGGCCGCCCCCTGCTGGTCAGTAGAGAGATGGAAAGACACTTCTTCCCTCTCGTTAAAACCTTATGTGCTTTTTTAAATTACCTGAAGGAAACCGTAGTTCTCAGACACACAAAGAAAGGACACTTGGAGAGGGAGGGGTGAGCGGAGGGGTATACAGCTAGATGCAATCTTTGACCTCACCACTAGATGCCTCTAAATCAGGGGTAGCCAACACGGTGCCCGCGGGCACCTGGTCACCCGCAGGGACCACGTGAGAAGAAAAAAGAAAATGCTCAACAGAAAATACTTTTGAGAATGGACTAGTGGAAAAGGCATGTTCTGAAAATAGAACAAGTTTTGAGCTTCATAAAAAACGCGCTTCCATTAAAGATTTTCGGCCTGTACTTTAAGGTTCTCTTTCCTATAGAACAGGTCTACGCCTTGTTCTGTTACTAAACAAACTAAACGGACGTATGTTTTTGATCGTATCTATACGACAGCATGTCTCTTCTGTCTCTATGGTCTACAACTCTTCTGTGTCGCGCACGGCAGAGTTCCACCCAATGCGCTGCAAGACAGGTGAGCACACAGCGGACAGAGAGAGAGAGAGAGAGGCGAAAAATATGTTGCGTGCTTTTCACAATGGGATTTGCTGCTCTAAGCTATCAGTATTTGAAGCTATCAGCTATCACGCTTAAAGCCTAACAGTTCATGTATTTGCAGGTCAAGACAAACATCCAGCAGGCTCCAGCCTGGAGCTCCATGAATGACGTTTCTGACTTCGCATATCGAGAGGCTCTGGAAATGTTCTTCCAAAAGCCCGAAAAACACACTGCAGTGACAAAGCCTGCTCACTTTGTGGTTGTCATTAAAATACAGGAACACCATGTTTCCTTCAAGTCAGTATTTATCAAACTGGGGCGGTATTTATTACAGGTGGGGCGCAAGAGGAAATGCTGGTTTTAAATGTTCACCGTATGCCGTTACTAGGTCACACTGTGACCTATTAAAAATAGCTTATTGTTTTCCACAATGAGCTATTTAGTAGTAACTAAATATTTGTTATTTTTTTAACTTTATTTTAATTTTTCTAACAAAGTGACTACACTTTTTTTTCATACCATCATTGTCGTGGAAATTATTGTTAATAATTATTGTGAGGAATAATTAACATCTAAATCCTACAGATCAGATGCACATGCAGATCAGAGCAGATCTGCATGCTCAAACCACAGCACCATAAAATAGTGGTTAATTAATCAGGATAGTATATCATTTTCCAACACTTTATAACTAGATTTACACCACACGCTATCTATTATGTCAAGTAAAGTTCATAGACAACGTTTCTGAACATTTAGTGAATGAGTGTTTATCCACAACATGTTAGCTAGCACACTCACCTGCTATCACCACCACCAGTCTCCTCCTCCCCCTCCTGTATGTTGTAACTTGTTTTATTACATTATTTACTCTTATTGTGAAGAGCATGGAAACAGGAAGTGCTTTTACTTTGAAGGCAGAAGGTACAATGATACGTGCTTGTTGACGCTAAACAAGTGTGGAAAATATATACATGTCGGTTGCAAGAGCGCGTTCTCAATGCTTTAACAGTTGTGATACTGCAGTTCACCAGTAGAGGGAGTCCGTTCATACAGACGTGTCTTGTCCTCATTAGAAGCTCCCCTTCATGACACTGTGCCACCATGGCAGCGGGAGCCTCACTTTCACTGTCCGACGACACCTGAGAGGGACCCGCCGCGCCCGGCTCGGCCAAAGCCCCGGAGCCGGAGGCTACGCCACCGCCGCCGGCCCCGCAGCAGCAGACATGTTTATTATATTTCTGCTCTCAGCAGCATCAGTTGCGAGAACTTTTTTTCTTCTTTTCCCTGTTTTTCTGAACCGCCTTTTCGTTTTTTCTCCATGTTTGCTTTCTCTTCTCTCTCACAGATTGCTAATGATGTGTCATTAGCTCATCATTAAAGGTGATTGGACGAGGGGGGGTCTGGAAAATGCGTGGGCGGGACTACTGGGCCTATCATAGGGCCACTGGGCCTCTTATGCGTCTTTACATACAAAAAAAAAAAAGGTCAGCCACTGCCGGCCCATTACTGACCGGCCCACCGGGAAAACTCCCGGTACTCCCTATGGCCAATCCACCACTGGGGTGAAGTCGGCATCTATGTGCATGTGAAGTGAGCACGGGTGTCAGCGCTCACTGAATGAGTCCAGATGAGGCATCTGTTGGTCCACTGCTGTCAACTGGCATGTATGCTGTGAAAGGGGCATGTTGCATAATCCTGTTACAGAGAGAGAATCAATAAAAACGGTCAAAGGGTTCAAATGTACTGCATGATGATAACAAATACTTTATATCAGATGAATATCATCTGTGGAAAAGCTCCATGTGTCGGGGGTCAGGGCGGGCACGCAAGACGTTTCTACTCGCGGAACCACTGCGTTTCCTTCGGCTTCCTCTCTTTCCAAAAGAAAACAGGGTTTTAGTTATACTTCCAGTGTTCTCCTTCTCCTGGAGATGAACATTGAAGCAGCAGGCGTTACTTTTCTTAACACACCAAATACCTGATAGATTCCACGTGGGACTGGAGATGAGGATCACTCAGCTGGATTATTGTCGTCTCAAATGTAATATTGTAACCAAACACTATTAAAACAACACAATTTCAATCACTTTTAAATGAAGAGCGTTTCTCAGAAACAACCTTGTATCACATGGTATGCAGTGTGTGTGTGTGTGTGTGTGTGTGTGTGTGTGTGTGTGTGTGTGGTTTATTTCTACACGCTGTCACTGTAAATCTCAGAGGCTCAAGCAGTTGCTCACCCTAACCCACGAGCAGGTGTGGGGGACACCGGCTCATATTGCTCACATGTCACCCTGAGTGTCATTTCACTCTGTTTTACCAATGCTACCACGGCAGCCTTAAGCACTGCTACTCTTATTATTACAATTACCGTGAGCAGCTCCCAGTTAATGTGACTATTGCTATTTGTGTTAGCGTTCTTTGATTCATTCATTTAATCAAAAAAAAAATTGGACGAACATGTATATTAGTTTGTCACATATTTAACCATTGTTAGTTTTAGAAAAACTTAAGAAATGTAATCTAGTTCTAGTCAGTGAAAGTTTCATATAATTTTTTTTTTTTTTAACAATTAGTTAGTTAGTTATATAAGTAAGTTATTTATTTGCAAAGGACAAGTACAGAGAGACATTGGCAGTTGCAGAAGCAGTGTATGATGTACTGTACATGTGTATAAAATTAAGGCTAATTTTCAACACTATTACCATGACTCTAATATTCAATTTGTACTGTTTGTATAGTCACAAGTGGTCAATCAAGTCAAGTCTTTTGAACCAGAAGTATCTCAATGGCAGCCATGATAAGAGCTGGTTGAATTTCTTCTAATCTTCTTTATCATTTGCTCTTCATGAAAACAAAACGGTTATTATAACGACGTCTTCAGACCTTCTGCTATATTTCGTCGTACCATGGTGAAGGCTATGCCCACCTCACTCGGTTTTACGGGATACTTCTGCATTGCTGCTGATAACGTTACTACTAGACCTCCTACTGTTAGTGCTCCTGAGAAAGAAGAAGAAAGGTTCACTGTCAGGCCTGGATGACACTTGGCAGCTTGTGGAAGTTCAAAAAGCCTGAAGGACAGCGCTGCTCCAACATAATGAAATGAGCAGACTCTTTGATTCCTCCCATAGAGCCAACGGCCTGCTGTGAGGAAAGGGAAGCAGGCCAGAGACCAGGAACGATTGTAAAATAGAGCAGAGGAGTAAAAACCAAACAAACACAAACCTCTCTGTGACTCTGCTGCCACAGAGGCCCAACAAAACAACGGAGTGCATTCATGAGTTTTTGCATCTTAATGTTGTTGGGATGTCAGAGCTTCATATTTAACTACCCGTGCTTCCTGCACTCTGATGCTGCTGGATGCGTTCGTAATAGTTCTCTCTTCCGCATCATGTTAATTTTTTTCTGCCAGAGCCCAATTCACGAATCAGGGACGATTAATAATTATGTTTGATATGGGTTGTTTGTCCATTTGTTTCCTTCACAGTTGCTGACTGTGCTCCGAAAGCAGATGAAACCAACTGGCAGCATGACATCGCCCGTCCTGAGAGAGCGAGGAATGATGTCTTTGTTAGTGAGCTTGGCTTGTAGTTTGGATCGCTCCTTCTTTTGAGTCCAAGCGTTAAGTATACAAAATGGCGTAAAAGAACATAATTGAACCGCTTTTCATTTTGTGACTCAGACTCTGGAAAACCATCAAAGTGTGTATGTGAGAGAAAGAGAGAGTGATATTTATTTAGTGTGAGAGAGAACCCTCTTCTTCTCTTGGCCAAGTAGCAGCCAGCGTGCCAGGAGGACCCTTGGGCGAGTAATATTGTGCATGCAGCCATTGATGACTCACAGATGGTGAAATCAGATCTAAAGAGCAGATAATTAATAAAATGCTTCAATCATGCGACGCGATGGCATGTGTTTTATCATTTGTATACTGTATAATAAAGGTACACCAACACAGTGGGGTGGTTAAACAATTCATGCTTTTGATATATACAGTATGATTATGCTTTTGGATGAAAGAGTTTCAAATATATTCAACATTGGTTGGGTTACATATAGAATTTGTTTGTTGTATGATTCGTATGTTGTTCAAGGTTCAACCAAATTCCCCCCAAAACTAGGAGTGAGGTTTAAAGTTTTAAACACCGTGATGTGGAACATACCCACCCTCAAAGAAACATCTATTACTATTGACAGCAGGTAACGGTCACACACGATTATGCACACCCATCACTTAACAGTCCCAACCAGCCGTGGTTAAAGTCAGACGCCTTCACGCGCAGCCATCGGTTGCCATGGCTAAAGTTCATGCGCTCGCTTTGGCAACCCAAACGGTAACCGCGGTCACGGCCATGCAAGGTTACGCATGGTGGCTTTGGTTAGGGTCACAAGCGGTTTTGTACACCGATTGGGAGCCAGGTTAGGGTCACACAACCTTACATTTGGTTCGCTTCAACCAACCAACCTATTCTGGTTGTGACTAAGTCTGACCCCATGTGGTTAAGATGCTTAAAAAAAGAAACACATCTTAAAACTCATGTCCAATGTCTGCCAGGTTCTTTTAAGTTTGTACATTTTTCAAATAGTACACTTCACATAATTCACTCTACACACAAGATATTCAAGTGTAACTGTTCATCTGCCTGTGTCATTTGCACAGCACATCAAAGGAATTCTTTCGCTGCTTCAGGTGTCAAATGCGACACTTGATGGAGCCTTCCCATTCACAGAACACACGCACGCACGCACACACACACACACACACACACACACACACACACACACACACACACACACACACACACACACACACAAACACACACACCTGGTTGTGGAGCGTGATGTAGATCATTTTACTGAATTACTCTTTTTTTTGCAGGAAATGTACAGTGCTGAGCCCTATTCCTCGTACCTGGCTTACTGAGTTAGCCGAATAATTTTCAGGATAAGATGACACAGATCAGGCTTTTCGAGCATTGACCGTCTCACATACTGTATCCAGACTGGATCACAGAGTGTCTCACAGACTTGATCATAGCCTTGAGCTTTTTTGCAAGTGGTACATGTTTGTACAGTGTTTGCGATGTGGGAACATCGGGAAAGCCCCTGCATGGTGGATATGATATGGATACATATCATTATTGCAGAATATGATTAAGGTGGACTCATGATAAGAATACAGAGAATCACACACAATTTCTTTTCACTGCATCAATTTATTGAATTTATGAATAATACATACATACTGATCCGCCCATACACATATTCAAACTCCTAGTTATATGGTAATCTACACATACATGTATATACACATATATATATAGTACATGATACATATGTATCATATATCCTTAAAAGTATATATTAATTTGTTTACTACTGCCAGCAGGCACATTTAAATAAATATAAATCTGATTGATTTGGATGATGAGGCACTTAAAATGAGCCGATACATTTTCCCAACACTGACGCATTTATTTAACTTGTCTAATATTTTGCGATGCTTATATCTCGCAGCGAGGGCGGTGTTATGCAGCATTAGACTTTGACATGATTATGGACTTGACTTCCTCATATGCGTTCATGATCATCTCCTGCTTCTCAGCAGAGAATAAAGAAGCTGTTCCTCTGAGTTTATTTGCCATTGTAGCGTTAGAAGATCATGGAATCTGTGCTCAACTATGCTCCCTTTTGAAGAGGAGCGTGCACGCGCAATTATCCAGATGACTGACGTCTTGTTCAAATTAACGAGACTGTTTGAGGGCGGATCAGCGTTTGAGGAACCAATAATTTAAACTGGATAATAGGACATTTGATCGACTTTGTTGAACCATGTACGAGATAGGGCCCAGGATCGGAGTTTTAAAGTAAAGCCAGTCTACATGTAGACAAAACAGGAACATTGCTGAATATCTTCTTTGTCCACTATTCACTTGGTAAACAACAGTGATCTCATTCAACAAGTCTTAGGGGGGAAGACAAATATGGTTGGAATTTAGTCTCTCCCTGTTTGTTCTTTCAGATAAATGCTTCATTGTACTGTTTCCTTTCAGCTGCGTTAAGTTGCTGCTAATGAAGTATTCCAAATGCCTGATTGTGTTGCTTCATGAGCAACTTTTAAATGAGGAATTTAGAGGAAATGAACAGCGTTTATCACTGAATTAGCTGAGCTGTGTGTTAGTTTGTCAATAAATAAATACTCCACTGCATGGAGGAGTACAAGCAGCTAAAGTAAAGTGGGACTTTTATTATGAAGAATATAGGAAATTAAATGTAGTTATCACTGAATTAGGGGAGTTTTTTTAGCGGCTATCCTTCAAATTCAGGATGTATGAAAAATTTGCTTTGAGTAAAATATACCCGGATCTTCTGGCAATTTTCCGCATCCGTGGGGCTCATTGAGCTATCCTTTAACCCCGCCCCCCATTCCACGTTCATTCTCTTCAACCTGAGGAAGAACAATAGCTATAGATAAATGAGGACCTAGTGATTCAAATAAGAGCTATTCAGTTGTTCGTATAGGGAACTTCATCTCCCCTAAAACAAATTATCCACTGAGTGTCTTACTACCCTCTCAATTACTCTTTCCTAAGGCACGTCTACGGGAAAAATATTTTTTGGGGGCCAATGGCATCACGTGACGGGCCCAGAAGATGTCATTTTAGCCAAGAGTCAAGCCACGCCGGCGCACTTGTACGGGAAAAGAGGCATTCCTGGTGTAACCAGGCCCTCATGCTTCATGTAGTAGTGCAGAAAACGTCACTGATTTGTGACGGTTGCATTTATGCGACTTTTTGCACTGCATTATGGGATGATCTGAGTTGTTTATTCAGGGTAAAAGAAGAGACTTTCCCCATACATTTTCTAAATCCCCTCCAGACAATGAAAGTAGACAGAGGACATGGAAAGTGAACTAGCAATGCTGAGGCCAAACATAATTCTGAACACACTGTATCAAACCCCTCAAGTATTTTCTAGGGTGCACATCGGACACAGGCGCACAGAAGGAAAGGTTTTAAAGACTTTGACTTTCCACACTTATGGAACTCAGTTAGTTTGCGCAAGCATTTGCCGGCCTTGCAGGCGGTTCTTGCATCTGGGTTCATATGACATTTAACTGGGAGCGGCGCTTTCAATATTGAGGCCCGGGATGGTGTTTGTTATAGAGCGGTACCTCCCGTGGGATATCTGCTTTCTCTGCTGTTTCATTCACAGGAATGTACAGAAATCGAGACCTCGTGAAGATTTTGTCAGCGTAGGGCATCCAAGAGAGAGAGGAGAGAGAGGTACACACACACACACACACACACACACACACACACACACACACACACACACACACACACACATAAAGAAAGTGTGCCTGAGTTTTGTCCTGAACACAGAGTTTTTAAACACTACCACATGCTAAGAATCCAGCAGCGAGAGAGAGACACACACACACACACACACACACACACACACACACACACACACACACACACACACACACACACACACACAGTGCCTGTGTGTTTGTGTATTTATGCTCACTTATCTGGCGCTGCATGAGAGTTAGAGAGAACGTTGACTGTATTACCCACTGCTGACGCCTCGGAGCAATCATCCCACTGATTAGGCTGAAAACCACGAGGCTCTGCTTGGAAGCAATAAGAGACACGGCCAGAGAGTCTGAAGTGTTTTAACTCTGTCGCTCACACACTCTTGATGACACACGTCACGATGAACTTCTCTGGGAGAATTATGCGAGAAGATGCACGGCCGGTGAGAAAATGTGCAGTGTGTGTGTGTAGTAGTAGTAGTGAGCGTGCACTTTTCTATGAATGTCAGACCAGGGCCCTATTCCTCGTACATGGTTCAACAAAGTCGATCAAAAGTCAAGTCCATAATCATGGCAAAGTCTAATGGTGCATTCACAGCCAACACGTTACAAAATAAAATATCAGACAAGTTAAATGCGTCAGTGTTGGGAAAATGTATCGGCTAATTTTAAGTGCTTCATCACCCAAATCAATCAGATTATGTTTATTGAAATGTGCCTACTGGCACTAGTATACAAATTAATATATACTTGTGAGTATATATGTACTGTATGATCGTATGAATCATATATGTGTACATACATGTATGTGTAGATTACCATATAACAAGGAGTTTGAATATGTGTATGTATTCATAATCAGAAATTCAATCAATTGAAGCAGTGACAAGTATTCTTATAAGAGTCCAGCTTAATCATTTTCTAATATCATGATATGTAAGGCGTACTAATAACACTGTCATATAATTATGAGTGCTTTCAACACATCCATAAGTTTACTCATTAACATGTAAGTAGCATTTTAACGCTGCAGCAGGGGCTCACCGGGGCTCACGAATACACTAATCCCGCGTTCACACTAAGGGGGTGGACTATGGGGGACTGTGGATCGAACCGGCTACCTTGTGGTTTCTGGGGGATATCAGTGGTCGTCCAGTAACCACAAGGTAGCCGGCTCGATCCCCAGTCCCCCCATAGCCTACACGTCGAAGTGTCCCTGAGCAAGACACCCAACCCCTAGCTGCTCCCCGGGCGCCTCTCAGGTCAGCCAACTGCTGGGTCAAATGCAGAGAAGAATTTCCCCTAGGGGATTAATAAAGGATTATTTCTTAGGACGGGTTTGTAGCGTCTTTTCCTGGCGCGACGTTCCGCCCCCGCACGGCTTCCCCGTTTCTTCCTCCTCAGCTCGCGGGGAACATCGGGTCTCTCCTCGGGTAGTAGCACCGCCGTGTCCCGGAATGCTAACAGCTGGTCCCTTGTGTAAACAACTGGACCATGGCTGCGTTCTGGGTCCCCAGACACGGAGGTGAAAATTGAAATTAACAACAGGTGGACCACGACAAGCTCGACGTGTCTAGCTGCCATACTGCACCGTTAAAAACTGTAACTAGTCGCAGGGGAAAAAAAGTGACAAGAAGTAACAAGAAATAGGACACCGACTAAACAGCAACCTTCACTCAGTTTACAGAAACAGAAAGAGAACGAGCTCAAGCATCACTAAATATAAACAGCAAACAACCCAAGATAATATATTTACTTTGCTTTGTGGTACATTATATGCACTTCCCATAATTAAGCACTCATACAACACTTTTATTCATAACTTGAAGACCCCAGCACTCTAGAGATACTACCACCAGCCGACGACTGATTTGTCTCCGTCCGTGGTTGATGATAACGCAAAGTATAAGCTGGTTTCTAGGAAGCACAATCTTGTTAGAAAATCCTAGTTCTAGGTGATCGTGGTGTGAGTTTTGCATTGTAGTCATTGTTGATGGTAAATTAGAACATTATGGCTCAAATGAGATATAGCGCAGGTGTACAAACAAAACCGAAACAGGCAGTCAGGTTCTGCAATTTAATAACCATGCCAATGAGCTCGAGCTGCATTAACTCAGACATTTGTCTCTGCAAAGACAGATGCAGGACATTAATCCAATGAAACAAGATGCTCCTTGTTATCATTCAGACTTTATCACACCTCACTCTGGAAATGGAAGCACATTCATCCATCATAATAATCGGTTGTATCCTCTTTTGGTGGGGCGTTTATGACGCCGCCATCATTTAAGTAACCTGCAAAATTAAGGTTGGTGAATCTTTGGGATTTACACAATGGTTGTTGGTTTCATGTCTAATTTGATCTAAATTCTATATAAATAAACATGTACATGGAGGTCTCACACACATGGAAACTCCACCGTGTGAGTGGCCGTTTATTAACAGTCATATACATATGAGTTCATGTCTCCCTCTTCCCTCCTTGCAGTTGTCCTCCTCTGCTCATACACCAAGGCCATCTTCTTTTTGTAGTCCATCTTCTGAACATTGTAGTTTCACCCCTGCAGACCCACGTCACTAACATCCTCCTGCCGTCGCATCATAATTATGTAGTAAAAGTAGAGTCTCGGATTCTCTAAACACCGCGGTTGTCTTTTCCTAACTCGTGAATTCTCCTTCACATCTTTTCTTGACCCTGTGACGCTTTCCACAGAGGGCAAGGACAGTTGTTTAAGACGTTAAGAGGTCATTTTTGACTATTCGACCGCACCCAGATAGACCAGGACAGTTCAGTTTACTCAAGTTCAGGCAGGGTCAACACCAGGAGATCAGTCATAAAGGGAAACAATGCAAAAGGCGCTGGGGTCAGAACAGCCATACAAGAGCTTGTAATCAGAAATAACGCTGGAGCGCTCGGCAGTAGCACACAAGACAATCTGGCAGGGAACAAGTGCAAGTGGAGGACTTAAATAGCGAGGGACTGATGACATTACATTACATTACATTTAATTTAGCTGACGCTTTTATCCAAAGCGACTTACAATAAGTGCAATTCAACCATGAGTACAAACTCGGAACAACAAGAATCAAGAAAGTACAATTTCTTCAAGAAAGTTAAACTACAAAGTGCTATCAGTAAGTGAAGAGGGGATGTGCTGCAGGTGAGATGGGCGTGGAGAACCAGGTGAGGGGAATGAGAGCTGCTCTGGTCAGAGTGGGAGGATCTGAAATGACAGGAGAGTTAGCAAACAGGAAGGATGAAAACAAGCTAAGATGTGATAGCACCAAATAACAGCAGCAGACTACAGTTCAAACAAACGTGTTACTGAAGGTGCCAATACATATATGAATACGCACTTTATGAAAAATATAGAAAAAAACATTGCTATTTTTAAATAAATTAAGTAGTGAAGTGAAGGTACACACATGTTACAAAATCCAAAGGTTAACCTTTAAAAGGTGCCAACATTTAAAATGTGGGTCGGCAGTGGCTCATATCATTTGCTGCTTAATCTAAGAGCACGGGTCTCAAACTCAATTTGGCTTGGGGCCACCGCTGGTATTGTGATCTATAGGGCCACACAGAAAGCGCAATATTTTTGAAAGTTTACTTATTTATTTACTTTTACATTAATAACATATTTTCGTCAGTATAGGCATCACTACGCCTGGACCTGTACTTTCATTTATTAAAATGAATAGTCAAGAAAAGCCGCTCTGAATATAGCTTTTAGATCGCTGTTGCTCTGCAAGTCAATAAGTTCCATTTGCAACAGACTCGGGACGCTCTGAGTCTCCACATCCGCTGAGAAGGGGTCTGCAAACAGCGGCCTCACGTAACCTGCTCGCTGCTTATCCAAAACTGCCCGGTCATTTGACCTTTGCCATTATTTTGAGCCAAACTAAATAGAACATTTTAATAGAATTTTGTTTTTTATTTCAATTGTATATTAAGGGATAGTTTGAATTTATATGAAGAATATTTTTCTTTTTTTTTTTAAAGCGAAAAAAAATAAAAATGCCAATTTGTCCAAATAAAGTCCAAGGTTTTGTTAACACTTGAAACTTTAAATAATGAAAGTTAAAGTATGGAGAGTCACTGTGGGCTCATAGTTGAGTGTGCACTGCACCAGGTTGTATCCATGGAGATGGAATGCATCCCGGATTCCCTGATGACCTCATCACCAGGGTTAGGGGGCGGGGTTAGGGTTAGGGGGCGGGGTTATGGTTAGGGGCGGGGTTAGGGTGGGGCTAGGGAGCGGGGTTAGGGGGTGCCCTCATCAAAGGCAAATCTGACCTGTGGCATCAAAGACTAATCTGACCTTCCAGAACTCTATAAATAGAGGACACATTCCACCATTCGGATTTAAATCTCCATTACTACAGTCGGACTGTACTTTTAGTGAATATATAATGGAGATAACAAACAACGAGAGAAACCAGGCTGCTGGTCCTCAGGAGCATTCAGAAGAGCATTGTCTGAAAACTGCTCTGATTCTTGCCAATGACAAGATACAAAGTCTGATGAAGAAGATCAGCGACATGGAGGAATTTCAGAGACCGTCTGAGACTGAAAAGCTTTATTTCTGTCATATTTCTGAAGATGATTCAGAAGTAAAGGTTCTGGAAAGCATTCAAAATGTAATTCAAAGAAGATTAAAGCATATTCACAGTCAACAAGAGAGGGAGTCAGAACTCCAAAGGAAACTCTCTGAATCAAAGAAAACAATCCTCGATCTGAGCCAGGAGAAAGAGGATTTAAAGAAAGAGATAGAAGAACTTCAGGATCAGCACCAGAGCGAGGTGAAAGAATTAAAGAAGGAGATAGAAGTACTTCAGGATAAGCACCAGAGCGAGGAGAAAGAATTAAAGAAGGAGATAGAAGTACTTCAGAATAAGCACCAGAGCGAGGAGAAAGAGTTCAATGAGGAGATGGTGAATCTCAACGTCATTGAGGACCTCCTTTCCAAGCTTGATGACACAAACGATCAGATAAGGATCCAACATGAGCACTGGGAAAAGAAGTATGCTACTCTGGAAATAACGCACCAAGAGGACCTAAAGAAGACCATTCTGTCCATGAGAAAAGTGACCAGGACAAGCCAGAGAATTCTGGAAAACAAATTTAAGGCCGAGCTGAGCCGAAATAATAGCTTGCTGGCCCAAAGCGATCAAACGCTCCTGGAGGACATCTGTCTGAAGTTTAAAAAAAGGTGTCTGGGCCCCTTCGGCAGGAGAATGCAGGCAAGAGAAGTTGAATTGGAAAAAATGAAAACAAAAATGCGGGACACGCAGAGGCAGGCGGAGACGGTGCCAACACACAGCACCTTAGGCCAGAGGCCTCGACCCCCCAACTTCCTTTTGAATAGAATGAGGCATCTTCGCGATTAGGACTCCGTTACGTCGGGGAGAGTGATTCTCCTCCTCGGTTGCTCTCACGAAGGTTTCTCCCCTTTTTTACCTGTGAAAGGTTTTTTTTCTATTTTTGGGGAGTTTTTCCTTTTCTCGCCTCACGTTTTCATGGATCGTGGCTGTCTGGATCGAATGTGCTGTAACTTTTTTTACGTTGTTCATTCTGTTCACATGACGTCTATAGCTTCTGTCCATCCGGGAGAGTGATTCTCCTCGGTTGCTCTCACAAAGGTTTCTCCCCTTTTTTACCTGTGAAAGGTTTTTTTTCTATTTTTGGGGAGTTTTTCCTTTTCTCGCCTCGAGTTTTCATGGATCGTGGCTGTCTATATCGAATGTGCTGTAACTTTTTTTACGTTGTTCATTCTGTTCACATGACGTCTATAGCTTCTGTCCATCCGGGAGAGTGATTCTCCTCGGTTGCTCTCACAAAGGTTTCTCCCATTTTTTCCTGTGAAAGGTTTTAATTTGATCCGATGTGAGGTCCCGGGACAGGGATGTCTTGTGTGTACAGATTGTACAAACTGAATTGAATTGAATAAGCACACAGAGCTACACAGTGGTAAGTGATTTACCCTGTTGTAGCAATATTCACTTTAGGCTTTTGGAAACTAAGTGATTATTTCCAATTAGTCCTAATAGTGTTGGGTATTCTCCTGGTGATCAGGTTATCCCAAACAAATTAATAAAACAAAAACAAACAATTGAATTCTGTGTTCCCGCCTCTCTTATTAAATATAGACTGTATTAACTCAAATGTATGACATGATGGTGACTTTAAAGAAGAAATGCTGGTAGCGGTTTGAGTTATGATTTTAATAAACTGAAGCTGATAAAAAAAAAGGGTATTGTTATAAAATACGTTTTTGAGGTTAGAGAAAGTAATACACATGTGACCTTCAATACTGAGGGGTTTATGAATATGTTTTACATTAGCATTATTTACTGGTAATTTAAATATTAACAGAGTTGTAAACTATTAAACATGTTTTTTTAAGTAACACCAGACTTCTTCTCTCGTTGTGTGAATGCATGTCTCTCTGAATAACTGCAGGTAGTTGAAGCTTTAATGATGTGAAAAGTCACAGACGTTTGAGATTAATAAACACAGAAATAATAAATACATCCCGTCTCAATCGGCTAAAGTCTGATTTTGAGTTTACTATACTATTTATTATATGTATTCATAATGAACAATTAACATGTATTCATAAGCCAAGTTATGAGATTTGCATTTACTTCCGGTCTTGACAGAAAATAAAGGACATAAAACATAAAAAGAAACTTAAATAAACTTAAACAAAAATAAAGGCTTGCAGAAAATTGTCTGCCTATTAACCGAAACGTTTGAGAGTAATTTACACATATATCTTGCATAATAAACCTGAATGTCAACACTATTAAGAAGCATTCAGAAAGTCACCTCTATGGCTCACTAATTAAAAAGCTGCTAACATAAAGGTGGGGGACAAACTGCCTGCCCCAAGCGAAGGAGCTCAAGTATCTCGGGTCTTGTTCACGAGGGTAAGGTGGAGCGGGAGATGGACAGGCGGATCGGTGCGGCTGCAGCAGTAAAACAAGCGCTGTACCGGTCCGTCCTGGTGAAGAGGAGCTGAGCCGGAAGGCGAAGCTCTCCATTTACTGGTCGGTCTACGTTCCAACCCTCACCTATGGTCACGAACTCTGGGTCGTGACCGAAAGAACGAGATCTCGGATACAAGCGGCCGAAATGAGCTTCCTCCGCAGGGTGGCCGGGCTCAGCCTTAGAGATAGGGTAAGGAGCTCGAACATCAGGAGGAGCTTGGAGTCCAGTCGCTGCTCCTTCGTGTGGAAAGGAGTCAGCTGAGGTGTTCAGCATCTAGTCAGGATGCCTCCTGGACGCCTCCATTAGAGGTTTTCCAGGCACGTCCAACTGGTAGGAGACCCCGGGGAAGACCGAGGACACGCTGGAGGGATTATATCTCCCGGCTGGCCTTGGAACGCCTCGGGATCCCCCAGAATGAGCTGGAAAGTGTTGCGGGTGAGAGGGAAGCCTGGGTCGGCCTGCTGGACCTGCTGCCACCGCGACCCGACCCCGGATAAGCGGCTGATAATGGATGGATGGATGAATGGATAAAGCCATGGTGAGATGAATTAGTGCTATGTTAGAGGTCAAACTCTGCTTTGAACCTGCAAGTTCAGATTCTGTGGGAAACAAAGCTTGTGTTAGTTTTATTAATTTAACCTCAATTCAAGAGTTATTCAATATTATTCCTTCGGGTGTATGTTTCAATAGAAGGAAAACAAGTTGTGTTCTAACACAAATTTCATTCACTCCTTGTTGGTTCAGAGACAACTTTAACTATTGCAATGGCAAGCACACAGAATAAGACAAGGACAGAAGAAAGAAAACATCAAGGTCCAGCTGGAAAACAAGGAGGACTTTCTTGGATCATCCCCAAGAAAAGAACAGAGATATGCAGAAGAACATTTGTAGCCTTAAAGCCCAGCTGCATGAAGCTAGACGGGGACAATCTCCATCCCAGCTTGAAAAGAAAAGCGGAGTTTAGGAACTTCTGTCAAGCTAACGTGGATGAACAGATATATATATATGTATATATATATATATATATGTATATATATATATATATATATATATATATATATATATATATATATATATATACACATATATATATATATATATATATATATATATATATATACACACATTCACACATACATACATACACACACAATATACTGTAGATTACAGTGTTAAAATTGCATAAATATGTCATTGTTTACATGGGGTTACCAGGGGTTGTATTCGAGAGCACATTAAACTCTTGTTGTGCGACTGTAAGAGTGGTTTATTGTTGTCCACTACATGCGCACGGTTGCCTGCGAGTCTGTGTGTGTGTGTGTGTGTGTGTGTGTGTGTGTGTGTGTCAGAGACAAAGGGGCATTAGGCACTACATCATACTACTATTGTAAAGAAATTCAGAAACATATTATTTAGAACATGTTTCTTTTTATTTACAAACTTCAAAAAGCAAAAAAAAAAGGATCTAAAAGTAATCCAAGGTCATCCACATGATCCACAACAGGCTTCAACAACAGCCGAACCTCGAAGACAGCAGCTTTAACTCCTCGGCTAAAATGGAGTTCAGACAGTTGGCATGGCTCAAAGCGATTTGTATGAATAAATATGTAAATTCAAGTAGAAAGCTGTGAAATAAAAGAGCACGTCACACGCAGAGCTGACAGCCGGACAATTAAACTCTGAGGAAACTCGCTCGTTGGACATCGACACGCATGGACATTTTCTGGCGATACGATAGCGAACCACGGAACATTTAGACAGAAGAACACTTGATATCATTATTTTCTTTCTCTTTAGACGATGAGCGGTTGGACTGCTTCACTTTCTGACTCTTTGCTAGTGAATGAGCTTCGTTTACATGCACTCAAATGTCTCTTGTCTTTACATACTTAAGGTTTGCATCCCAATTGCAAACAAACTTGTGAACAGGCAGGATATTCCAACGAAGGAATCTGAGCTCATACGGATGAAAAGGGTTTTTAAGCTCACAGCTCAGTATTGCGTCATTGTCAATTTATACCTGATGTCCTTTTTTAGTATTTTTTAGGTTCCTCTTCATCAAGAGCTGATCAGACTTATCACAAATGGGATATGATAATGAATCAACCCTTCTCACAGATGCTACTCTGGCTCTTAATATGCACAGAAACGCACTTATTGGTTGGTCCACATGCAAGTTCACATGTGCTGGTCCACAAAAATCACAAGAAACCAAAGTCATTTCCATCTGTAGTAACAACAATGGTAATGTGACAATAACACTATTACAAACAAGCAAAAGCAACAAAAGGGAAAGAAAAAAAAATTGTACAAAAAAAATGAATAAATATCATACATAAATACATTTGGTAAATTCAAATATTGAAAAAAGAAGAGAACAACAAATTTGACATAAGCAACCAAAAAAATGACATGGAAGCTAAAGAACAGGAAATGATCAGTCTTTACTTTCATTTATTTTTCAACCAAAGAGCTGGTGTTTCTTTTTTTTTTAAAGCTCTTTCCGGGGCCATTCTGGAGGAGAAGACTTCCCACACGAGACCAGCGCAGACCAGAGTGGATTTGCTGGTTTCATGGTTAATCAAAAGGGAACTGGGTGCCGTGAAGCTTTCCCAGCTCTCAGCCGGTCCACAGGTATCCAGGTCTGTGTCTCTTGTACAGTGCAGTGCAGCGTACGGCGTCGCCTGCAAGGTCACGGAGAGACGGGCATGTACTCCGACTGAGGACGCTGTAGACGGAGCGTGTTGCTGCGGTGGAGTTTGAATCTGCTCTACATTATTTGGTGTCTTAAGACGTGACCCTCTTTGAACGCTACACCGTCTCTCTCTCCAAAAAACTGTTTGGTTTCACAATGACCTCTGTTCCCAAAAGGAGATGAGACAGAGAGAGGGAGATACAAACCGCAGAGCAGAGGTGGAACATGTGACCAAACTGAGCTACATATATATATATATATATATATATATATATATATATATATATATATATATATATATATATATATATATATTGTTGTTCCTTTTGTAACCCTTAAGAACACGACACACGGACACAGTAACGACACAAGCGTAACCAAAACTGGGGTTTGCAAGATTCGTTCCTCCGGGGTCGCACAAATACAAACAGGATATAGGCTTGAGTGAGTGTCTTGCATCTCTTTTCGCTAGGCTACAGTAAGACTGTGGGTGAGACTCAGAGAGCCGCAGTGAGCGCCTGTCTCTCTTTACCTCTCCTCTCTCACAGTGAACAGAAAGATGGAGGCAAAAAGGCATTTTCTGTTGGTTGGTTCTCCGCGACGAGGAGGACACCTCACAAGAACACAGTTTGTTTGTTTTGTTCTTCTTTTTTTCATCTGGCTGCTTTTTAGGCAATGGTTTTTCTTTGAAAAGTAAATATAAAAGGCAAAGAAGAAAAGAATAAGAGGAATCAGTTCTTCCCATGTCTGATGCCTAAATAGAAGGAGTCTTCTGAAAAAAGGCCTGTTTTGAAAGTCATTTGTTGAAGCATACATTCTTTCAATAGAAATTTAAGGTTTCAGTAATCGTCTCTAACGTCATCCTCAACAAGCCGCCACCGCCTCTTCCATCCCGCTTCCTTTTCTCTCTCTTTCCTTTCAGAACAAAAACGTACAATACCCCTGTGTCCTGGCAGTGAATCATTCAGTTCAATCAAAATGTTTTTTTAAAGTTCCGTTTGATCTTTTTACCTTTTTCTTTTTACCATTTGAAGAAATATTCAGTAGTAATATTCAACAACTGACAAACAATACCATTTCCGTTACTGATATTGAACAAATGTTACTACCAGCTAAATCAATTATCAACCCAGCAACTCCACCTTAGGTCATCTTTTGAATTAGCTGAAATAAAGCAACAAGTCCACATTTCGCAAAGCTGCAGAACTACAGTCTCTAACGTCAACACTACAACTAGTGGCCATTTGTGGTCACTGCAGGCCCAAACTCAGCAGTTCTAAGTCCAGTGATTAGTATTTCAATGCCAGTTTTGGAAGCCCAAAGTCTTCTACATTTTTATTTTCTTCTTCCCTCTGGAGCTTTTTTTCCTTCCTCAGGTTTCATCTTCTAAAATCCAGCATTTAGATTTGTCGCTTTGTGTCCAGTCTGTCTTCATCCCCACTCAGACTAGTTCTCCAAAGGCAGTAGAGATGACCAGAGGAAACACTTCAGCAGTGACAATTGTCTTTCATTTCTTGTCCATTTCCCTCATGGCCTCGGCGCAGACCGTTCTTAGCCTGCCTCCCGGCCAACAGGATGTCATCCCACTGATGATTTTTAAATTGAATCAAGCTCGCTCCAACAACCGCATCATCCGTCCGTCACTGTCCCCTCACCTCGATTACATCATCGTCATCGTCCGAGCTGCTGGCGCTGCTGCCGTTCATCAGCACTGGGCCCCGGTGGCCCTCAGACCGTGCTGAAGGGGAGAAGGAGGAAGGAGACGATGAGGAGGAACTGGAGGCAGCAGTGGGAGGGTACTGGGAGAGGAAGCTGGCTCCAGCTGGCCCAGGTGTGGCGGCTGAACCCGGAAGGCCACCGGGGAGAATCGACCCCGTGTACAGGCTGGCCAGAGATGGACTGTAAGAGAGAGGGAAGCCCGGCAGCAGCATCCCGGTCATGCCCACCATGCTGGGGCTCAGCATGAACGGCGGCAGGGCTCCTGGGACTGAACTGGCAGCTGTGACCGATGCAGAAGATGATGAGGAAGAGGAGATCGCGGCCGCAGTGGTTGTCGCGGAGCAGGAGGAGGAAGAGGAGGTGGGGACGCTGCTGGCTCTGCCAAAGCCAAAGAGATCTGGGTACATGTAACTGGGGTCCCTCAACTGAGTGTGGGGGGGCTGGAAGTAAGGCGAGCCTGCACCCATGAAGAGCGGGTGCCCCAGTGACCCACCCAACAGGGCAGGGTTGAGGCCCAGAGGAGGGAGGCCGTAGCCCCCAGTGAAGGGGAAGCCTGGTGTGGCCAGAGGGGCTGAGGAGTGCATGCCTGCAGAGGGCTGCTTACTGGGCCGCTCATCTGGGGACAGGGTGGAGGCTTTGCGCTTGGAGCCTGTTCTCAGGTCTTGGGCTACAGTGGGCTGGATCACATTAGTCACAGAGGCATCATGGTGGCTCAGATTTCCGAGAGCAAAACTGCTCCCATTACTGCCGTTGGTCTGAACCAGTTTGGTGGAAGGCAGGCTGGTCACGGTGCCCTCTGCTGCCCTCTCTGGTGGAGCTCCGGAGCCTAGGGCGGCAGTGGTGGATTGGCCATAGGGAGTACCGGGAGTTTTCCCAGTGGGCCGGTCAGTAATGGGCTGGCAGTAGCTTTTTTTTGTATGTAAAGACGCATAAGAGGCCCAGTGGCCCTATGATAAGCCCAGTAGTCCTGCCCACGCATTTTCCAGACCCCCCTCGTCCAATCACCTTTAATGATGAGCTAATGACACATCATTAGCATCTGTGAGAGAGAAGATAAAGCAAAAATGGAGAAAAAACGAAAAGGCGGTGCAGAAAAACTGAGGGAAAGAAAAAAAAGCTCTCGCAACTGATGCTGCTAACAGCAGAAATATAATAAACATGTCTGCTGCTGCGGGGCCGGCGGCGGTGGCGTAGCCTCCGGCTCCGGGGCTTTGGCTGCGCCGGGCGCGGCGGGTCCCTCTCAGGTGTCGTCGGACAGTGAAAGTGAGGCTCCTGCTGCCATGGCGGTACAGGAGGGGGAGGAGGAGACTGGTGGTGGTGATAGCAGGTGAGTGAGCTAGCTAACATGTTGATGTTGTGGATAAACACTCATTCACTAAATGTTCAGAAACGTTGTCTATGAACTTTACTTGACATAATAGATAGCGTGTGGTGTAAATCTAGTTCTAAAGTGTTGGAAAATGAAATACTATCCTGATTAATTAACCACTATTTTATGGTGCTGTGGTTTGAGCATGCAGATCTGCTTTTTCACAATTTTTATAATTACAAATCAGGTCACCAGAGTTAAAGTGTTTTAAGTATCAATATACTTTCTCTAAGCTCCAATTTGTTCAAATGTGCTTTACCTATTTTTTTCTGTCAGTGTTTATGGTTTATTGTTCATGCTTTTCTTTTTTTTGAACACTTATTTATGGAAATTTCAGATTAAATTACATCAAATAAGAGACAAGGAGACAATGACCCATTCCAGTATAGTAGTGTTATTGAGGGCTTGTGTGATTATATGTACAGTACATCAACGGACCGAGTTGGCACAGGATCTGCGCGCGGATTGTGGTGGGTCAGTCTGGACCAAAAAGTCCAGAGCCGAATTTTTGTCCAAGTCCAGGCCTGGGTGGCGCTATGAGTCTAATTAAAAATTAGACTGCACATGTCTTCAGGCCTGGAGGCTGATCAAACACGTGAAACCTGGAAAGGATCTTATCATGTGGAGTCGAGTTACATCGGTTTATTCGGTCACGGCGAAGGATCAAACTTCCACGATGTTCAACGGATCCTTACAATCTTCAAGGCGATGCATTATCAATGTCTTAAGTCTCTTCCGACGCATTTAGAGAGGGATCTGAATAATCTGTGAGGAGCACGGTATACAAGTAGAAAACATGTAACTTCCTGTTGCCTCTAGGTGGCGCTATGACTAGGATTAAAAATGATCAGATGGATGTCTTCAGGGTCAGGAGGTCATGACATATTAGAAATATGGAGCAGGTTACATCATGTACGGCCGAGTTAAAGCAACTTCCATTTTCATGGGAAATGGTGTCTCTTTGGCGCTGCTCTGCGCTCACATAGTTCGATATTTTGAAAATCCTTTGATAACTTTTCCCTGCAAAGGTCTCAACATCATATTGCCCGAATGTGAAATCAATTGACCTGACTACGTCAGTGCTCGGGCCCTAATGAACCTCAAACCTCAACGTTTAAAAGTGAGGCTTTTACTTTCTTAGGAAATATCTGTGTGTTCACAATTATTGGGCAACTATTAGTGTGCAGGCAAGTGTGCACACAATTCAAAATAATAATTTTAAAATTAAATAAACTGTAAATAACATTTAAATAAAGTGCACATTAAAATCTAGCCTTATGATGTGAATGATATGCTTTAGCCGTCTTCATGTTTCCAGAACCAGAAGTTTCTCTTCATATCTGTGACAGCTGGCTTTCACAGCACATTTGGAGTTGCCAGTCAGTGACAGAGACCTTTTCTGCATCTGGAGCCCATCGTCCTTTCTCTTGAAAAATCCCACCGGCTTTCCCACGAGCGTTGGATGTTTGGTCTCTAGATACCGCTTTAGCTGTGAAGCCTTCAGTGCTGCGTTAGCTAGCAAGGCTAGCGTTAGCCCTCACATACTGGGCTCAGGGCTCCGCCTCGTTACCTCCGTTCACAAAGCGTCAGGCTTATACTTGCACAAACATTTAGACGTTTGGGTGTTCAGCAGCACTTTCATCTTCATGTTTTCGTTTTAAATACTTCTCTATAACTTTCGCTACATTCTAGCTGCTGGCTGCGTTTCTTCTTCTGCATTGAGCCGCGGCCCTATGGTTAAGAATCACTGGTGTAGACACTTGTTTGTACATGTAAACATATATTCCTCAGGCTTTTATTGTAAAAGGTGAGAACAGAGGATCTGGTGTGTGCTGCAGTGGGCAGGGTTATAAGGAATAAATAAGTTTATACTATAGAGTGTCTGGGTCATTGAATATTACAGTGTGCGTTTTGAGTATGTTGTTTTGTCGATGCCACTTATTCGCGGTGCAAATGCTAAGAAACATCCAACCCTGTTCCAAACGCAAAAATAAAAACATCCCATATTCTTGTGTAATATTTGTGTTCTGCGTAAACATACTCCACAGTAAACCACAGTTCAAAAATAACACATTGACATGTGAATTAGTGACAATATCCCCCCCAAAAAACACACAGGTGTGTAAAGGCTCTCTTTAAAAATGGACATCCAGTAAATAAAGTTAAATAAGAGTCTGTCTGCTAAATGGAGCAGCTAATGGACCCAGATTGATGGCCGAGACAAAGCTCTGTGAGGTCTGCTTGGAGCAGGCAGGGAGGAGAAGCAGCTCCTAGTTCCCTTTTAATCAGACTTGATTTCCTCCAAAAGCCAAACCATAACAGGGAACAACCGGCTACTTCACCCAGAGCCAATAACCCTTAAGCTTCTTAAAACAAGATATCTTTACTTACTCTCTTATGCCGTGTTCACACCGGACGCGACGCGAATTTGCGGCGCGACCAGTTTACATGTAAAGTCAATCCACAGACGCGCTGCGGCGCCAATTTGCGGCGAGATAGACGCGTTGGAGGCGGCGCGAACAGAACTTTTGACCTGGGGCGAACAAAGCGAAGGACGCGGCGCGAATTGAATTATAGTTGAATTCTCCCAACTCTGGCGGAGAAATCGCGTGACGCAAAGTTGCGGCAGCCAATCAGCGTTGAGAATCAGCGTTGAGAAGCTCCGCCCGTCACCACCGCCGTCTCCCCGTTTCTGAATGAAACTGCTGCTGCTCCGCCTGAACCAGCGCTGACAGCGGCTTCATTGAGACGCTGTTGTGGGACTACGGATAATAGTATGAACCCAGACACCATGGAGTTTGATGTTCCGACGTGTGTGGAGTTTACACAAAAAGTATAAAGCAGAACTGGTGGTTATTTCCATGGTGGATGACATAATCGGTATCGTTTTACGGAGATACGCGAGACGCTGTTCCTGGAGGAGTCGGTGAAATTCACCGAGCTGTGTGCGGCTACGGATGATGTCATGAACCCAAAAACGAGGGCGTTTCATGTTCCGACATGTTTGGGACTTCCACAACAAGTATAAAGCAGAACTAGTGGTTATTTATTCCATGGTCGATAGCGGAAATGAAAGCTTCGTCGCTTGTCTCTCACAGAGGCAAGCAACAGAGCTAAGCCACGCCCCTTTGGTCGCGCCGCAAATTCGCGTTTGGTGTGAACGCCCTCTTTCTACTCGCGCGAGTAAACTTCCGCGGTGGACGCGGCGCCGCAAATTCGCGTCGCGTCCGGTGTGAACACGGCATTAATGTGATTTATGTTTGTTCATATCACACTGAAGTCATTTATGTTGTTTATCTTCTACGTAAATTATGAGTTTGGGGATCAGAGGATGAGATTACCTATCTGTTCCAGTAAACTCACCAAAAGCACAGTCCAAGTCAAACATACACTCAGTATGCGGCACTGCAGCAATTTTACACACACACACAAATAAAAACAAAAAAAGTGGATCTAGTGAATGGGGCGAGTGTATGGAATATACTGGAAGATAATGGCTGCGAGGGAAAAAAGGAAAAGAGAGATGAGTGAGAATGGGATGACTGTGCGTCTGTTGTGTCAAACAAACAGATGCTAGTTCTCCACTTTTCTTTTTTTTAGTACCTGAAATATGCTCTTGTCTGAGACCACAGGAGCCCCACGTTGATATCTGTGGTGGGGTTTGTACCGACACACAAAGCGCCGCTGTGTGTCTGCCAGGGTTTCTGGCTATTCGTGTAATGTCAAAGTCGCCGTATCTGATTTGGCCAACGGAGGAGGAAATTTAGCCCAATTACAGATCTAAGATCGGGCAGGCCATCCAAAGCAATCCACGTGTTTACAGAACAAGCTGTATGCAAATGGGGCGCATGTGATTATCAGTGACGCAATTTACAGGAAAGTATCACAGAGCACATTCACGCTGGCCCGACGAAGGCCTATTTTGGGGCACGGGGAAAATAAATCGCCTACTGCAGGACGCGTGAGTCGAAACAGAATTGCGATAGCTCCAGTTAAGAGCTCCACCGGTGGCATATAAATGCTGCTGCGTACGTAACAACAGCTTCAGGTCCAGATATTTAGTTTCCAGGGACCTGCGTGCTTCAGGAATCGGTGCCAGCAGCAGTAATAACCAATCGCCCCGTGTTTGTTGGTCGACTGGGCGCTGAGTGTAGAGTACTTGGCAGAGCCGGCTGGAAATGTGACGGAGGAGGTCGCAGGTTCAAATCTCAGGGTTAATGAGGAGCTTGTATGATGGAGCACACAAAGTCTGAAAGGCGTTTACTGCACCGATAAACTTTTCTTTCTCTAAAGCTACGACGAGGAACTTTATGTTTGTGTTTTGGCGATCAGTGTGGACAAAAAGTGGTAGTGTTTCCAAGCACCAAATTCACTTAAGAAAACTGGTTCTGGTTCTCCCATGCCCCCCTTCCCTCTAGCGGGCCCAGTACATCCTGGGCCGGTGTTGACTCCCAGCGGGGTCCAGAGGCGTAGCGTGTCGAAGCTCTGATGCTGGCCGGATGAGGAGCCCCAAGGCGGCAGCGAAGCCGGATCTGGGTCTGTCCATAGCGGGCTGGTCGCTGCCGGAGCTGAAGGAGTTTCTGCTGAAGCCGCGTAATTTTTCTTCTGATTTCACATGTGCCTGTTCAAGTAAACATTTCACATTGCATTTCTCTAAAAAACGACTTGTAATTATTTAAAAAGATATTACGCCATTGTTCACTGCAAAGAATATAGGTCACATATACCAATGTAGTTCATATGGTATCATACAAATGATGTTACTCCTTATTTGTTGTGCATTTTAGTACAAAAACCAGCAACCAACCACTTCTTCCCGTCGGCAGTCGGGCTCATCAACAGAGCCCGGGTCCCCCACTGACTGGCTCTGTCCCCCCTCAGGACTACTTCTTACCGGTCACTCCCCTGCACATCCCTTCACATATTTAAATACACATGTCTCTTTGACATTACACTTTAACATACACTTACAGAACACTTGTTTACATTACTGTTGTCTGTTTGTCTGAGCACTTTCTTTTTTACTTAATTTAATATCTATTGCACTGTTGTTGTTGTTGTTGTAGTGCTTTCTATAGTCTATAAAGGCTATATAATTAAGAGCATAATATGTGGATGTACAAACTGGGAAAGGAGAAAGGCTCCAAATAGTCTCGCCGAAATGACTTATTTTGGGGAAAGAGACTGATTGTTTAACTTGGCTTTGGTCACACAAGTTTATTCCAATTTAATGATTAATGGTTCTATTATTCAGTGACAAACAACCCTTTTCATCTTTGCAAAAGACACAAGGGTGGTGAAGGGAAAGCGTCAGAGTGGAATGGCAATGATGTAAAATGCTGCCACTTTTACTTGAAAAAGAGCATGACCAAAGTTAAAATGGGGGTTTCTCATCATAACTTTCAACTGTGTATCCCCAATCTATTTGATGAACGTTAATGAACAGTTTCGTTCCATGTGGCCCCTGTTAATTTCTCACCCAGAAAGAAGATTTTAAGGCTTCACAGTTGGCAGAGAGGAGAATAAAAATCAAAGAATTGTTGTGTGTGCTCATTTCTAGGAGATGTTGGCAACCCTTGTCTGAAACAAATCAATCCGAGCATAATCACGCCCAAGGTTCAAAGCGGTGTCTTATATCTCAATCTGATGCTTGCCACCAGCATCAATACACTGCTATCTTGCACCAATTCAAATCTCCGAGTTCACAAAGTCCTTTTCGCTCTAATATAATCTTTTTTTCCTATTAGTCTAAAAGCAGAAGCTCTATTATCATTATATTATCATTATTATTATTATTACCAAGAAGCTTTTGGGAAATCATGGGCCCCAAATTCGGTAACTTTCCAAGCCTGGCTCAGTGTTTGTACTGCAGTGCAAGGAATGCAGTGGTTGTTTTAACGTTACAATGGCTTGGCAGGACTCTCCTGTGGTCAACCGCTGGGTCCCAGGCGCCCTCAGACATTGCCCCGCATGGTTCCTCCAATCAGAAATGTCTCATAAGATGTGTTTGGAAGTCCCAAAAAGCACAGCAGGGCTGCCCACAAACCTGTTATATCTGAGTGATACAATTACATCAAATGGTGAATACACTGAAGGGCATTGGGTTGTAATTTTATGACTCTCTGTCAATGAGGAACAGCCACTACATTTTTTTCTGATCAATCACAAAAAAGAAAGAAACTTAGAGCAAGACTCCCACTGATCTTCCTGAAAATATATTTTTTATTGGATTACCTTGACATGATATGTCATGCATGTGATATAATCTTGATTAATACTTTCATTTTTTACAAATGATACATAATTTGCTGAAACAGCTGGGCACTGCAGTTTCCAAACAATGTTAATCAAACAGAAGCTATAAATGCATTTGTCTGGCACTACTTTGGCAGCGGATAAATCCACATTTAGTGCTCTATTTCTAGCAGCAGGATGTTGTACGTGGGATTGAGTAAAAATAAACTACAGTGTGTAGTTATAAGTTTGGGCTGTGCTCAAAACAGACTCAAAACTTTCCTTCAAGGAATCTATCTTGGTGGTAAGTGTGAACTTTGATGTCGGAAAGGTGTGTTTCAGGCGCAGTTCAACCGTCAGACTGATGCCTTTATAATACCATGAACACAAGGCACCATTAGCGCTGAGTGGAAGAAGCAATCGGCCCCAGGTCAGTTGACAGAAAGATGGTGATAACCTCTAAGAAACAATTGTGATTGCATCCGTCTGTCTTTAGCTGCATGGGATTCCCAACGAGCTCTCAAACCGACTCGTCACACACTGATGCTTTGTCAGACCCCCCCAGTAGTTGGGTGTCTTGCTCAGGGACACCTCAAAATGTGAGCTATGGGGGGACTGAGGATCGAGCCGGCTACCTTGTGGTTGCAAGACGACCACTCATCCCCCTGAGCTACAGCCGCCCTAGATTTGCTTGTAAGAACAGAGATCGCTGCTTGAGCCGGAGCCTGCAGGGGGCGCTCCTCTAGTTGCAAAAATAAGTCTGGTTGTATAGAAGTCAATGAGAAAATGATTCTACTTCTCTCTTGATTTATTCCCGTCGTAAACATTGTAAACATTATGTCTCAATCTCTAGTTTCAGGTCTTCTTCAATAGAGCATGATGTTCATTTAGTACATTATGGTCAACACTTTGGGAATTAGTTTTCCTGGTTGAAAGTCTCAGTTTGCTTCACCCATCCACCCCCAGGCACGCCATCGCCCTCCCGATGCTTTATCTCTGAGCGTCTAATAATGACACTAATTGGTTTACGTCGCTGTTACTTAGAGTGGTGCGGACTAAAGGGTTGCTCTAGCGTTGCTGTAAGACGCTGAGATGTGACAAAAGCGCTGGTATTTGACGCTCTGGGAACGAGAACAAGACGCAGATGAACACAGAGAAGAGAAAAGAGCGTTTGCTCATCTTGTTTCCTCAGCAGCTTTATGAAAGCTCCTCTTTCTGACCATTCACGCTAAAGATGTTTATTTTGATTTTTTTCCTATATTTTCAGATTCCAGCACATGTATGAATGATTAATGAAACCCTAACTAGTGAAACACAGTAACTAACAAAGACACATTTTGAAACATCTCTCAGAGCCAATTAATGCCAGGAAGCATTCTGTGTAAGCCATGTCTAGACAAACACTGTTGACAGGACATGCTGGCAGCAGATTGGAGCTTCGGTTATATAATCAGGCGGCGGAAATAAACACATTTGTTGAGGGGAAACTCAAAGTGCAGAGCCAGATTTGTAAATCAATAAATTATAGGACAGATAATATGACTCTTTGTCAAGGACACACACAGTCTATTTAGATCATATTTAGCCTATACAGTAGATAATAGCCGATAATAATTAGAGAGTTTAATCATGCTTTAGTTGCTACGATTAGATCAAAATACTAGTGACAGCATAAAATATGTTGTCAGTGAACACAGCAGATATGTTCAATATCAAGATGCAGAAGGTTCAATGTTTCCTCATTATGTTCATAATCAAAGCGGCAACTGTGAACGGCAGTGTCCACGAAGGTGTGACATTCCCAACCTCTTTCATCACTTTATCATTTAATCAATTTTGTGTGAAATTGTCATAGGTATTGGTGTATGAGTTCTTGAGTTATAATGAACCTTGACCACCAACATGTAATCAGTTGAGCTTCTGGAATCCAGATTAGACTTTGATGCAAAATGTGATAAAAATTCGCTCAAGGCGTTCCCGAGACATTGCGTTCACGAGAATGGACGAGACATGAGGTCACATTGACCTTGTCCGTTTGACCTTTGACCACCAACATTTCATCAGTTCATCCTTGAGTGTCAAGTGGATGTTTGTTCAAAATGTGAAGGAATTCGCTCTAGGTGTTCCCTGGATGTTGCGTTCTTGAGAATGGACCGGATGGACAACCTGAAAACCTTATGCGCCGGCCACAACTGAAGGGCTAAAAAGACATAAATATTACCACATTTTAATAGTAACAAACAACGGTGACTGGCCATTAGGCACAGACATAGACTGTAGGAGGTGAACGTAGTTATCTTGACGTCACCCGTTGGTTTATGGAGTTGCCATCTTGAATTACGACCGTCACCATGTTGTTTTTTTCCGCACCCAATAAATGGAAGTGTCCATGTATTGAATGCACAGAAGTAAAGATGTGACTCTAAATGGACCATCATTTACTAAATGAACATCATGCTGTATTGAAGAAGACTTAAAACTAGAGATTGAGACATAAACTCATGTTTACAATGTTTACTGTGGGAATAAATCAAGTAAGAAGTAGAGTCATTTTCTCATAGATTTCTATACAATCAGATTTCTTTTTGCAACTGATGATGACCAGATGAGTCGCCCACTGCTGGTCAGTAGAGAGAATGCAAGTGTTAAGACACTTCCACATTGGCTTCAAATAAAAACGCCACTGGTAACAAATGTAATGCGAGTGAAATAAGGGTTCTAACAAAACAAGTGAACATGATTTCTACAAAGCCGGTTTGAACCTAATCACAGGTCTTTTACAGCCTTTCAAACGAGGTCGTGGACAGTCTGCTTCATCGCCAGCGTCAAATATTAAGCAGCACATTCAGTCAAAGATGCACGTGAGATGCAGCTTCACCTCTGACGTAGCACACCACACGTGTGTTCATGCAGGCCTCAGTGAGCATTTAATGTGTGTGCGTATGTGTGTGTGTGTGTGTGTGTGTGTGTGTGTGTGTGTGTGTGTGTGTGTGTGTGTGTGTGTGTGTATAGTAACCAGACTGCACATCTGTTAAACTATAACAGATACTGGCAAATGTTGAAATCAGCCAGACTGCCCTCATAATCCAAGCGGGGATCATCTGCTGGACTATGATCTTCTTTGTCTGCTTCCTCTGGTGCATGGTTTAAATGAACTCAACCTGAGACATGTATTAAGATGGCACAGTTACACAAGACACACAGATATTATTATATGTGAGTGAATCAGTCTTTGATTTAATTTACCTTCTCGATTCTTGGTTTACTTATTTGTTTGAGCCCATTTCTCATTGTTTGTTTGTTAAAGGGACAGTTTACCCAAAAGAAAAATCTAAAATGTTGTGCCATTTGCTATCAACCGTACAAGAAACTGCTCACACCAAGGTCTGTGGATTATCTTGAGTAACCGGGTCATGATTTCTGGAAAAGAGATATTGCTGTTTAGTTTTTCAAATGCATTTTTTCTGGTGCTTTGAGCACCACAACCCGAGTCCCATTATGTTGGAGGGACGGCAGTTCTCTCCGAAACTAAGCAACTCACAGCAGCTCAATCTGGAGGGGAAACATATGTACTTGTATTTGTATGTTTGGGGTGTACTGTGTACGTATGGAGATTGGTTTACAGAGTATCAACACCGCGTGCATGCTCACCAAGCGTGAGTATAAACAAAGCTCAAGGCCTTGGACCAAAAGCTTGGTTGCACATATGAGTGTTTTTGCGGCAGCGCTTGAGCAGATGGAGACAGAAAAGCTGAGAAATTAAATAATAAGAGTATATTTTGTTCTCTGCTGAGTTTAGTCTCTGCAGTTTCTTCTGCGTTCTTCTTCTCCGTGGCGGATGCCAGCAGCGGTTAGAGGCTTCACAGGGTTGTCATTCTTTTCTGGTTTGACACTTTGTCCTGCTGTATCGAAGTATTGAATAGAAACCATAGAAATGCAGAAACAAAAGGAATGGGGGGGGGGGAGAAACTTGGCTGACAAGAACCGCAATCACCATCTTCCCCATACAATACAAATGGAAACCAGATGCTGTATGTATATGGTATAATAATGGCAGGATATCTGTATGAAAAACAGAGAGAGAAAAAAAGCAGAAAAGGAATGGCAGCCATTCAGGATATAATTTACTGTTGCTTTATTTTTTAATGACTGGGATCGTTGGCCTCGTGTGCTGCTGCAACTGAGCCCAAACTCTTGTTTAGAACACGGAGGCAATGCCTTTCTAATCAGCCCCAGTCAGCACTTGGATTGGATTTGGATGCGTAGTTGCCTGGATGTTTATGTAGTGATTCAATTCAATGTACTGCCTTACAAGTAGTAGTTTGTTCTGTGGGGGCGGCTTTTAGAGGAGCAGTTATGTGGTTGATCAGATTAAGAGGGTTTATCTCGGTGGGAGCATGAATGTGCTTGGATGTCTTGTGCGTAAAAGACAAACAAGCAAAAAAATAAACTTTGGCTTGAGTTCGGCTCAAGAGGAGAGCTCAGGGAAGTTGAGAGAGGTCGTTGCAATTTGGCCACTCGATTTTGATTTGGTTTCTTGCACACAAGTGGACATTTTGGAGTCATGACAGCACCAGGGGAAATGTGAAGGGTGACCAGAAAGCTCAATGGGAAATGTTGAACTGACAATGGTGACCATCATCCTCAGGAGACCATGAATATGCATGCAGAATGTGATGTTATTCAGGGCAGTAGCCGCTGAAACGTCTCTAATTAGCCTGTGAAATATGACGCATTACTATACGTTTAGATATATCTATAGTAGTTTGATGTTCCCTGATCTCCCTATGTCACATTATACATGCTACTGCATCAAAAATGATAATGCAATAATATGACGACACAAGCACTCTAAAAGGGACATGTTGCATGATGGGGCAGACTATTAGACCCTGCTGCAGTAAAATGAGAAGTTTTCTAAAGGGACTCTGGTGCTCGGAAACAAAACACTACCACCTTTGTCCACAGGGACCGCCAAAATCAACACATACTTAAATGTCCTCATAGGAACTTTAAGCAATTTTTGGATATAATACTCAAAAGGAAAAATATGAAATGCAGGACTTCGTGGGGTATTTGATGTTGAGGTATTGCTACCTCAAAAAGTAAAGAGCCCAACTACGCGCTAATATCAACCCCCTTATCTCAAGCTGATTGTGGGACAAATAGCTGGAATCGATAATGATGTTCAAATCACAGCAAAAGTCCACAGACAACCTTTATCTGATGACAGCGGTGAAACTGGTCAATGCAAGCGTTTCTGTTTGCTATTGCTCGTTCCAGTGGATTAAATACTATAACGCAGGTCGTCAGTGAACTGTAATGAGCTGCATTTTGAAAGGCACCACCCAAGTTCAACAATCACCCCACCGACCCCAAAATTGCACATCTTTGCCCGGGCCGTTTTGTGTGTGTGTGTGTGTGTGTGTGTGTGTGTGTGTGTGTGTGTGTGTGAGAGACTGTCTGTGTGTGTTATGGCAGTTTTAGCACCTTAAACTGCGGGGTGGAGCTGTTTGGCCAATCGTCAAAATTCAGTCCATTAAAAGCAAGCTGGGAGGCCCTCTGCTGTAAACAGAGAAAGTCAACTATTAACCCAAAAGCAGAGAATAGAGCGGGGACATTGGCAACCCACACAGTCTTTCACATATCCAAACCGACTTTGCCACACACCGTGTGCTTGTACAAGGTGCAATAACAATGCTGGAGGTAACGTTGTGTGTGCATCCAGTCAAATACACACCGTAGGAGAAGATTGTGGGGCTGATAAGTAAAATGCCGGGCATGTCGCTGCATAATGCTACATTGAGCAATTCCTGAACCAATATAATCCATGTCAGCTGCAAAGTGCAGGCTGTATGTAAGATGCATTTAGTTATTATAACAGAACAGATTCTCCCACATGCTTGCCTGTGCAAACACCACTTTTACAGTAGACCATAGAGTCCCTTCCAGTTATAATAAAGCCTACGGTAATGGACCCGAAGCCACAGAGCCTCTGTGGACCTCATTTGTCATAACCTGCTTTTGCAACACACTTTTGTGAAGGTTTTACGAGTTTTTTTTTACACACGCCTTGTCTCAGTTAAATAATGTTGTTAAAGCAGAACTGTAAAGTGCAGCAAATACCTGTGCAAGATGCAACTTCACACGCAAAAGATCTATGCACACATATCGTAAAATCAGAGAGGAGTCAGGGCCAACTATAATTGCTCAATTATCCCCGAGGGGAGCGATCAACGAGCTGGAACCCTGTAGATATTTACAAATCCTTTATAATACGGGTAGATCAAATCAAGCATTCTGATTGGTTGAGAGTGAGTCACGGGGGGTGTTTTATTCAGCCATAAAGTACTGTACAGCCTGTTTACATTTAGAGCGTTCCATATCAGTGCGCACTTGACCTTTTTTTCCAAAATGAGTTTTAAAAATCTAAAATGCTTCTAGATCATCAACCACAGGTCCGATTTAATAAATGTAAAAGGCTAAAGTACTGTAAACCCTTGTGAGAAGAGAAACGATGAACTACATTAAAAAAAAGATTGTTGTATTTTTATAATTACGTAAGCTCAACATGACTGAGCGATTATAACGTTTCACTATTTAACTAATTTAGTACCCCTAACAACAGCGGATTTCGCTCAAAGTACCACGTCTGTAACCGTAGAGACTGTACGAATATTCCAGCTGCGCAAAAGGAGACGGGACCATTATTTTGGCATGTTTCAAGGTCCTGCAATCAGAGAGCAGAGCAGATATCGCTCTGAGAGCAACCGGGACTGATACATAAAATAAAAAAAGAAAAAGCCAATGTGGATGAAGTACTGAAAAAAAGGAATGTGGAAACAGAGAATGTGCTTTTTTAATTTCTATTATTGTTTGTTTGTTTGTTACGATGCGATGAAATTAGATGAAATAAGATGACATTTCACAAGATACTAGAAATTATTGAATGAAATTTGAATAAAATATATTAGATAAAATAGTATGTGAAATGCAGTTTATTAAGATTTAACAAAATAGGATAATAATATTAAGGAAAATATAACTATGACGATATACGTATAATCACGAGTTTATATATACATATATATACACACAGCAAAATAAAATAAACAAACTGAGACGGTGTGGGATGTGGTCTGAAAAGTGACATTTCCTGTACCATATTTAAACATGATGAATGTGTGTGTATTGGCAGGATTTTCTTATGGAAATGTCAATGAGCTTTCTTCTGTTTCATCAGTAATTGGCCGTATCTCCCCCTGGCTTGGCCGGGCCCTGAGTCCTGCTCTGTTCCTGGCTGGGTGACAATGTCACTGGCCTGGTGGAAACTGCACAGCCTGTTTAAGATGACTTACAGGGCATACTTTGTCATACTTTACCCAGGTTTAAGGTCACGTTCTCTGTGTACACGTTGCGGAAACGACCCTCTCCAACTGCATTGGACAAAGAAGTCCCACTAGCAAAGTACCAGGGACACTTGGGAACTAAACGGTCATTTGGCGGAAGATGACTTCCAGGGCACACATGGTCTGACTTTACCCAGGTTTGAGGTCACTTTCTCTGGGTTACGGTTGGGGAAATGCTCCTATCAAAGTACATGGAACTCTGAGTCAGTGTTAGGGGAAGCAACAGGGACACTGGGGAACATGAGGGTGATTTGAAGGAAGATGACTTCCAGGGCACACATGGTCTAAATGTACCCAGGTCTGGGGTCACGTTCTCTGGGTACAAGTTGGGGAAATGACCCTCTCCAACTGCATTGGATTTTACATCATTTCTTAAATTCACCTTTTAATGTTGTAGCTGTGCCTCTACAGCTTACTGCATCACATCTAGAGAGAGAGGAAGGATTTATGTGCTTCCCACATTGAGCAGTCTATTTGTTTATTGCATTTCTGTCATTCCAGAAATATGAATTGAGTTCAGTTCTTTTCTTTTTAAGAATGTGTCTCTGAGGCTGTATGCATGTGAAAAATAACAACAGTGACTTTTCAGTCAGGAAAAGGATACTTGGGCTATCCTGCCTGCAACCCATCAGCCTCACTGATCCCTGTGAAAGATCTCAAGCTCTCTCTCAGATGACTGACTTCCTCATGGAGTCCGTGTAAATCTCCCTGCCGCCCAGTAAACATCGTAGTGTTTATTTAACCGCACCGTCACAGTGTGCTTCTGTGTGTATGTGCGCACGGGAATTTGCAGATAAACTGCACCTCGCGGGTGTATTTAGATTACTACTGTATGCATGTGTTCGGATAGCCTGTGGCCTCCTGATTGGGTTGTGAGCACCGACCGAATTTGAGAGCCAAATAATGACCTTCATTACAGTCATTTTAAATAATTTTTCTCCATTTGGGCCAAATGTCTGCGAATGAACACCGCAATTATGGCTCGTCCTCCCCGCGGGGCGCAGCCGACCGTGAGAGTCTCGCTACAAATACGTCTTTGGTTCTGTGGGTGTGGTCGAGGTCTTAGCCAGGCAGACTGTGGATGATTTGAATGTGTTTTTTTTTAGGTAAGCTTTTATTGCCTTTGTTATTATTGCTGGAGAATAACAGAAAACTGTCATTACTGTTATTTGGTTGGGTGGTCAAAAAAGCAAGCTGCGCCATTAAACACTCTTCTGTCGCCAACGTCAACAGGGTTGATGACACTGATATGATGGATCGGATAAGTAGGAGAAGGCAACCCAGTCTCACTCCCAACTGGTCAAATACAAAAGGTTGGTCAGTGCCTCTTGGCGTCTGATACTATGCAAACCCATCCGCTTCATTATTAGAAGCTAATAATAGCATTTTAGGATTATTATACAGAAACACATTTTTACTTTTGTAAACACAGACATTGTTGAATCAAGAGAATGTTAGGGAATGTGAGCATGTTGTGTGCAAGATATCTTTAAAAAAAAAAGGTGTCAGGGTTATATTGCCCATAGCAAAAGGCATGCAATAATAAATGATTTAAAGCGGTCGGATTTGTGGCTTACACAATGGTGTAGTGGGCGTGTAAAGTTACTCACCGCTTCCACCTTTGACGGGAGGGGAACCGCGGCGTCCTTCGTGATGCGGTGTTCCAGAAAATCAATGGTGGTTAATCCAAACTGGCACTTAGCCGGATTGATGATCAACCCGTGCTGGCTGAGTCGCCCAAACAGAGTCCGGAGGTGCACCATATGCTCCGCTCTCGACGAACTGGCCACCAGGATGTCATCCAGATAAACAAACAGGAACGGCAGGTCCCTCAGCACCGTGTCCATTAGGAGTAGCAACGTCTGTGCTGCATTCTTGAGGCCGAATGCGAATAGCAGTCCAGGACTGTTGCTTCGTTGAGCCGGCTCTCTGATGTGGCGACAGCCAGGCGTTTCCCATTATGCACTGCGCCACGCAGTCGGTGGAGAGCTACTGCGGCGCCTGGCTCTGAAATCGGGGGCCGTCTTGCTCTCGTGAGAATGACGTTGACCACGTGTGCATGATGTCAGATCAAGTCAGGATCAAGTCGGACACAAATCTAACCGGCATGCATTGATCGATTCTGTGCAGAACTGGCTCATCTCGAACGAACCTATTATTGTCAATCACCGCGGATGCAATGTTTGGCAGCTTGAATGGATTTATTGCCAAGTACAGGGAGGACGATGTTTTCCCCGACTTGCTAAACATGAAATAGATCATGGATGTGGCAACGTCCGCGGCTCGAGAAGGTCTTGTAAACACATGATTCCTTGTCGGCAGAATCGATAGCGCTCGTACAGGAAGTCATGATGATGTGAAGACGGATCTTGGCGATCTGGAAGAACTCTCTCCCTATAAAACTAATATAACTAATATCGCTCCTTCATCAATGAGGAAGGGAGCTGACATTTTTGTCCGATGGGTGTGGCCAGCTTATCCAGTGAATTTCAGAAAGCCTGCGCGTGAGCAGGTTAACATTTTTGGCTGTGTTCCTATGGTGATTTTTCTAAACTTGCTTCAAGGAACCGAAAAGCCTGACCTACATCATCTTATCCTGAAAATAAGCCGGCTAACTCAGTAAGCCAGCTACGAAGAATAGGGCCCAGGGTTACGCCCCTTCTCTTAAAGGGCCCCCGTGTATTCTGTCCTATAAGTCCCTACAATATGTTGTATTTACAGCTTGTTTAAGCTGCCCCCAAGTGTCAAAACCCCTTCTTTTTTTTACAGTTTACTCTTTTTTTTTCCTCACCAATTCATCTAGTTGTTTAACTTCCACTAAGTTGTTCAACAGTGTCTAGTGAGCCTCTTCCTTGGAAAAAAAACCCCTCTCTGGTGATTAGTAGGTAGCAATATTTACCAAAGAAACAGCTCAAACTACAAAAACTCAAATTTACTCCACAGATGACATGTAACTGACAAGTGATTGACAAGTAATCTCTCTAACATGCATTTAACTCAAAGTCTGTTTAAAAAAGAAAAAAGTACATTTTACTTTACATGCAGACAGTCGCTTTTCAAAATGAAACTCCAAATTAGGTTTACTTAGTTCCAAGGGTTATTTATGCAACAGGAGCGCTTAGTTAGTTTTGGGTCAAAAATAATTATGTTTGTATGCTAGGTAAGCTACGTTACAAAACTATGGTAAATGACTCAACGTTTACTTGTTTTCACATGTGTTTGTTTGACCCACCTAACCACCTATTCCAAAAACTTCTACAAAAAACTATAGTTTGTTGTATTTATGAAATTATAGAATAAGAATAAAGACAATGTTTGACATTGTATTGCTATTTTATCTGTTTATAACTATCAAACTCTTATGAAGAGGAGACAAAAAATAGTCGTGTGTGGGCAACATTGAGATCAATTAAAAGCACAACTATGCAAACCTTGAACACTGTCTATAAATGTGGCTCATGTGGTAGAGTATTTGCCCTGTAATCACAAGGTAGCAGGTTTGATCCCTGTCTTCACGTGAGTTTTACATTTTAAACGCATATCTTTTGCTACGTGAGCTCCGCAAACGGAGGAGGAGGATCCGTCTTTACTAGCGGACGCCTCAGGGTCTCATGAGCGGCCACAGAACCAGCAGCAGGAGTTGAGTCTGGAGACTTGATCAGCTTCCTGAAAGTATATTTACTTTGCTCAGTTTACTGCAGCAGTTGAGGAATCGCTCTTCTGCAGCTTGACACCTTTCAGCAGATGCTTGTTCTGGAAGAGTCTTTCAACATTACATTTTTAGTTTTTTGCTATTTTCTCACCACATATCAAGTAGACAGGTCAGCAGCATCGTTGGCAGTGAAAGCAAATTAATATGTCCACACAAAATTAAACGCTCCACTTTCCTCCGTGACTTTTCTTTTTTCTTTATTTATCCGTTGATAGTTTAGCGAGGGCGGGGCTCTGAATCACGAGTAGCCGCCTGCAGGGAAAGAGGCTTGACAGCTACGTGACAGCTATTTTTATTACATTTTTGGGGACTTTAATTTTATTGTATAAAACCTATTATATTATTCATCGACGGTTGTTTCTGACTTGTGTGTTTCATGATGCCTCACAGACCATTGGTCATTGATTTTATTACGTGTTTGGCTAACGACTTAAAAGTTTTAACTTTTTTTACATTCGTCATATTACATATTTTACATACAGAGATGAAATTTAGTCTCTGCATTTCACCCATCCTTAGCAATTTAGGAACAGTGGGCTGCTGTGAAGCATGCCCAGGGAGCAACTGGGGGTTCAGTGTCTTGCTCAAGGACACTTCTACATGTAAACTATGGGGAGACCAGGGGTTGAACCGGCTACCTTGCGGTTGCAGGTTGCCCACTCTACCCATGAGCAACAGCCACGATAGAACTACCAGTACTCAGACAGTGCTCTACCTCTCTGTAACTCTGCCGCTGCTAGGGCTGCAGACAGCTTTAGTGGGTATGACTTTGTTTCTGGAAAGATTGCAGGAACGGTCTGACGGGTCTAGTTCACATTGTAGCTAGTTGAAAGCCCGGTGCGTCAGGATCAGATGCAGAGAGGCACTGACCAAGCTGCAGTATTTAACAGGTTCAATTTCATGCAACTGGATATGCTTTTATTTGTTGGCGGGATACTACGTGTGTCATGCTACCTACTCAGGATCCACAAAATACCAGCACTTGTTACGCATATTTCTCAATTCATAGAGAAGAGTTTCAGCCACCCTTTCAATTTAAGACGTGAAAATCACCAAAGATGTTTTTTTTTACAATATTTTCACAGAAAGTGTCAATGATGTAAAACAATCTATTCTATTCGCCTCCTTGTGAGCCAGGACGTCACATTTCAGAATCAGCTTTATTGGCCATGTGTGTTTACACATACATGGAATTTGACTCCGGTTTCACTCATTTATTTTTACTTATACACAATATACAATAAACAAGATAAATATAAAAAAGACAAAAAAGACATTAAAGACAACAGGAGTCAGATTAGTGCAGGTGGAGGTGTCTGGTTAACTGTTCATCAGTGACGGCCGGTGGAAAGAAGCTGTTTCTGTGTCTGTGGTTTTGGCCTACAGTGCTCTGTAGTGCCTACCAGAGGGGAGGAGTTGGAACAGCTTGTTGCATTTCACAGCAACAAAGCATTTAGCAGGGTTTCCATTTCTTGTCTCTCTTCTCTTCGTTGAATTTGGAACCCTGCGCCAGCAGCCAGGTCGTACTCCCAGGGCGTCAACATACCGACGCTTGGTCAGTGACCCTCAGCCTCTCAAGATGCCCTTTAGCGTCTGAATTAGATGCACCTGTTTTTCAACCAACTCCAATGTAAACCCATCCGCGTCATTATTAGGCGCTGAGAGCAAGGGTTGTAGTATCTATAGTAAGTAAGGTGTTGCTAGGTGTTGAAGGGAGTGCTGTTGGATGGTTATAACAAACCTGAATTTTACATGTCACATGACGCAATGTCGGCAGCTTAATTTACGCAACAAGTATAGTTATTTTGACCCAAATCATGATGGTTATTTTTTATAACCCTAGCCAATTTGTTTTGTTGCCTAAACCTGGATACTACCATAAACTGTATATAAGAAGGGGTTTTTTTTTGCAACCGATTAACAGAAATGGCCATATTTGGAAAGCGGAGGAGTGACGTAGTGGCGCCGTATACGTCTCTGGTAGTGACAACAACCTGTCAATCACAATAAGCCCACCCTGAAGCATACCCTGCTTTATGGTCATGATTCTAAATGGACCATAATTTACTAAATGAACATCATGCTGTATTGAAAAAGACTTGAAACTAGAGATTGAGACCATAAACTCATGTTTACAGTGTTTACTGAGGGAATAAATCAAGAGAGAAGTAGAGTCTTTTTCTCATAGACTTCTATTCAACTAGCTTCTTTTGGCAACCAGAGGAGTCGCCCCCTGCTGGTAATTAGTGAGACTTGCCGCCTGGGTACTACGCAAAGCGCCGTGCTCCGGCTAAAGCGGCGAGCTCTGTTCTTACGAGCAAATACAAATAAATACTTTTGTATCTTCTCCACACACACTGGCTGGTCATGGTGACTGAGTTTAATCCATTGCCAGCATTTTTGGTGTGTAAATAAAGACTCGGGGGCAAGTCTCAGTTGTCTTGTGATTTCTGACATGTCTGGCAACCTGCAGAGTGTTCAGGAAACCAGTGCTCAATTTCAATGTAACTCCACCGAGTTACAGTAAATGACTGTGAGGTAATTTGAGTCGCGGAACAAAGTCGACCAGATGAGATTTATTAGGCAAAACGCTCCCTTCCTTCAACTCCCCACGTGTGAGTGCGTGTGCGTACTAAGAATTTCACTTGCACATGCATGAAGACAGCTCTCTCTCTCTCTCTCTCTCTCTCTCTCTCTCTCTCTCTCTCTCTCTCTCTCTCTCTCTCTCTCGTCTTGTCACCCCCTCCCACACACACAGAAAAAGTCAACTTCCCAAGGTGTCCTATGAAAGGGGCTTGTGTTTTGACTTTATTTTCCACCACACTCTGTGAACTCAGCGAACACAAGCAGCACTCATGAAACAAGTACGCCAGAAGTTGAAAGGAAAAGCTACCCCCTAGTGCTAATGGGGGAAGAAGTGTCTTATATGCACAGACCTCCACGACCCCGCTGACCTTTGCTTTTTTTTTTTTTACATCAAGCCACATTTAAGCAGAAATGTCAAAACTATTTCTGCGACATCCTTTGGTGGTGTCTCATCAACTGTCCGTGCGGACCAGGTGGTACAAAGAGAACAACAGACGTGAGCGGTAGCATACAGTAGTTATGACCAGTGCATGCAATTATGATCAGCCGTAGTTACTCACTGTATTTCAAAGGAGCGACCGCTCGCTCGGTTTGCGGCTGTGCTCAGCATTTCAGTCTGAACAGATGCCTAAACCATTTGGTTGGTTTGTTGGTTTGTGGAGTTTGAAGCTTGGAGTTTGGCGGTTTGGCCGTAGCCATCTTGTTTTTTTGCAAACAGTGAAAGGAAGTGACCATATTTTGACTGCGGAAGAGTAACGCAGAGACGCCGTAGACAGCTCTGGTGTAGCGAACTTAAAGCATACCCTGCTTTATGGTTTGTTTGACTCTAAATGGACCATCATTTACTAAATGAACATCATGCTGTATTGAAGAAGACTTGAAACTAGAGATTGAGACATAAACTCATGTTTACAATGTTTACTGAGGGAATAAATCAAGAGAGAAGTAGAGTCAAGTCTCATAGACTATACAATGGTCACTATCAGCCATTTAGTTATAATTTTCCCATAGATTTCTATACAATCAGACTTCTTTTTGTAACCAGAATCATTACATTGACTGGTTTATCTTTTTAATATATAGTGTATGTAAAATAGGTGTATCATTTTGTGATATGATTCAAACCCAAAATGATGGGTTGAGGGTACTCATGAAGATATACAGTATATAGCTGAGGTGTCGGGGTCGTGGTTATGCTCAGCTGCAGAGGGGTGTGGCTGTGGGTGGCTCGGGGGGCGGTGCCTGGAAGAGGCCTGATTGGCCTCAGCTGTACTGATTGTGTGTTTGTCCCAACATAAGGAGGAGTAGGTAGACACTCGAGAGATGGGCAGACCGACGCAAGACGGTCCGTTAGAGCAGGAACCAAAATAAACCGGTTACGAAACTTGAACCCTGGTGTGCTGTGTCATTGTGCTGAGGGGAAACTCACTGCGGTAACGGGAGATTGTTACAATAGCACACGGCAATTTTATTCAATTTACCATGACTCACTCTGATGTAGGGCCTGCTCTCTTTATGGCAGCGCTACTACACTGTGTATATAGACATATATATCATAAATACGGGAAAACTTGACCAACCACTGTATGAGCCAACAAAGCGCTGACAGGTTAACGTTGCTGTTGGACAGAAACATTCACATAACAGAGAAAGAGAAATAAAAAAAGAATATGTAAAATCCCAGTATATATGTGTGTGCAATTCATGAGAACGAGGTCTTCTCATTGAACAATAATGAGATGCCGTTTGTCTTGAGGGTAAAACTGCACTTGCAGTGTGTGATACAGCGCTGACAGTTGACAGATGATGGTTTGTGTTAGAACACACTCGGCAAAACCAGATGATGAAAGCTATTATGTGTTAGCTTAAAAGGTCTCCTGTTGCATGTAGTTTGTGTGTGTGTGTGTGTGATTTGAATGTGTGTCACACGTCTCTCCATCTGCAAAACAGCAGAAGCGACGCTATCAAACAGTTTCTTTTTTTTCTCCCTCCACCCCTCGCTGTGAATTCCTTACATTCACAAGACCTGAGGGCAAGTCGGAGTGAGAGCGCTCGGCACAAGTGAGTTATGTTTCCCCCCGCTTTCCTTTTTACAGCGCTCTCCTGTGCCTTTCAAAAGTGTGTGCATGCGCGCCTCTAATTCATGGCTTCTTTTCTTAAAGTGCTGTTAGAGTGAGTGTAAATAAGTATAATGTAGCCGCAGAGCTCCTACGTAGCCGTAAATACCACACGATAAAAGGTGGTGGGGGTGGGAGGGCGGTGAATGTATTGCTGCTGTATTTTATGGCTCCCATGTGCAGCAATATGCTCGTATCTATGTAAACCAAGCCACACACACATGATTACGTAAGGGAAGCAGCGTGTGTTGAGGGTTACACTAGGGGCCCTTGCTCTCACCGTGTCTACTTGAGACTCTGCAGGTACATGCTGACAACATTAACCCGCTCTCCCCCTAAGAACTCAAACGTCCCAGTATTCCGAAACACAACATCTTTTGTCCCTTTCTTTTGCTGGCCCCTGCCATTCCCATGAACATTATTGATGGAGAGTTACACTGACATACTCTGACAAGGCAACACAACAAACGTGAGGGAACATTTCTGAAGTGTTTGGGTGTAATCATTGTAAATATATCCTGATATCGCAAAAATACCTTTGATGATGCTGTGGTAGCAACCTGTCAATCACAAGGTAGCCCCGCCCTAAAGCATACCCTGCTTTATAGTCTATATCATTTCCTAAATGAACATCATGCTGTATTGAAGAAGACTTGAAACTCGAGATTGAGGCCATAAACTCATGTTTACAATGTTTACTGAGGGAATAAATCAAGAGAGAAGTAGAGTCAAGTCTCATAGACTATACAATGGTCACTATCAGCCATGACAAGTAATAGGATCAGTTTTGGATTAGTTTTTATGAAGTTTCGTGCAAAATAGTTCAAACTAAAGACAAAAGTGTTTCTGAATGGTCGCACTTGAAACAAAAGGCCAAATAAACCTGCTGACATCAGACGTGATGAATCGGGGGCGATTACGGCACACACCTTTGGACAGTTTTGAATCAAAGCCATAGATGCAGCCGGCTCAAATCCAACGTCAGAAACTCGCTTTGAAAAGATCTTCATCATAGGTCAGATAAAACACTGCATGGTGGGAGAAGTTTGTGTTTTACAGAAATGTGTTTTCCCCTTCTTTCTTCTTCGTGGAAATTCAAATTTAATGGCATGACCTCTAGCAAAAGATCCAGGCTTCAACTTACATGATGCCGAAGATTGCTTTTCATGCATCATTGGGTTAATTAGGCTTCCGCATCCATGGCCCTCAGGCCAAACTCAGCACTTCAAAACATTCTTGTTTGTTCCTCTAAAATATTTTGGCCTGTAATTGAAATTACATATCAGAAGATGGATGTCACCTGGGACAGCCAAGCTAGCACCTCTCAAAGAGTGCTAATCTGCTAGCATGTTTACTGCTGACTGCGCAAGCTAATATTACAATGTTATCTGATAGACTACACAGACTATGGGTTTGTACAATTGACACATTCAGCAGTTAATAGAACTGAGGTGAAAGACTAAAGAAGCACACCAGGTTGATGTACATTATACTGTATCTTTTTAATGCACTTTTTCAGACATGCTAGCATTCTGAGGTCATGGAGGTTGTAGAGGTCTATTAAAAGTCTTTCCCACACAAAGGGCCTCCTACTTTTACTGGCACTGAAATTGTGAAATGCGGCATCAGCAGATATGGATGTAATACCTAGGGAAGCTGAGCTGGTGCAACCTCATTGGTAGAATCCACAGACTGATTGGCTAATCTAATCTTGGATTGTGGCTGTCGCCATGTTGTTGTTTTTGCAACCAATGAACAAAATGTACCATATTTGGAATGCAGAGGAGTGAGAAGAGACAACGTATACCACAGGGTGGCACAGTAATACCAGTTCTAGTAATAACAGATCTACCAGTCGATTGCGAAGGTAGTGCGGGTAGACAAACCCGCACGACCCGCTCGACAAAAAGCAAATCCCAGTATGCAGATGAGTAGGCTCGTTCGAAAGAGCTGCGCCTCACCTGGAATCCAGACGAGAGCAGGCGGGAGCAGCAGGGGGCGGAGTCAAAAAACTGTGGTCAAATCGGACAGTTTTCAGCTGACTTCAAAGTAGTCAGTAACAGGAAGTCACAGAGAAAATGACTTCCTGTTAGTTCAGAACTTTAGGCTTCTAGTAGTTTACAGATCACGTTTGGATTTATTCATATGTGTTTATAAATCTATATTTATGGAGAAATGTGCATGTAGCTGCACCCTTTCTTCTTTTTATGTCTGCCTGTGAAATACATTACTACTGGTTTTGATGTGTGTTGTATAAATACGATTTTGTATTATCAACCACACAAGACATGTTTTTAGATTAAACATGAGAGTAATAGTCAACAATCGAGTGTTAAGTATTACAACTACACATAAACTAAGGATTTTCTACAATAGGTGTTTGCTGTCAGATCTAAGAGCCAATCAGCTCTCTGAGGTAGCGACAGCCAGGCGTTTCCCACCATGCACTGCGCCACACAGTCGGTGGAGAGCTACTGCAACGCCTGGCTCTGAAATCGGGAGCCGCCTTGCTCTCATGAGAATAACGTTGACCACGTGTGCATGATGTCAGATCAAATCGGACACAAATCTAACCGGCATGCATTGATCGATTCTGTGCAGAACTGGCTCATGCGCCCGCAATGTTTGGCAGCTTGAATAGATTTATTACCAAGTACAGGGAGGACGATGTTTTCCCCGACTTCCTTATTTACCACTGCATAATACACCGACAAGCATTATGCGCTAAAATGCTAAACATGAAAGAGATCATGGATGTGGCAACGAAGATCGCCTGTTCTGTTCGAGTGAGAGCTCTTCAAAGACGGCTGTTCCGTGCGCATCTGGAGAAGGCCGACTGTATAATAATATTATACAAATATTAAGTCCAAACACCGTTCCACCTTGACTGATGACCATTTGGAAGTTTTTTTGAAAGAAGACTTGAAACTAGAGATTGAGACTAGAAACTAATGTTTACAATGTATTTTAACACCCAAGGCCAACATGTTTTATTTCTAGAATAGGATCTGCGTTTGGTAACCATAGTGTGACTACGGTCAGAATACTTGGGGTAGCCAAACTCTAGTCTCTTGAGTGAAGGTTGGACAAGCTATGGCATCCACAACCCCACTATCAACACCTTATGAATGATGATGAATACATGTAAATAAAGTAATAATAAAAAAGTATTTAAAGAATGATATAAACAAAGACGCAGGTTGTGTCGAACTTGAAAGCTGCAGAATCGTCCAATTTCTTATTCTTCTTACTTATTGCTACTCTGGCATCCCACATTGACTAAAAAACCCACACTTGAAAGCAAACTTTTTTTTCCACCGCTATGGAAGACGTAATCATTCATTCTAAATAGGCGCTCTATGAATAATTGGAAACGCAACAGAGAGAAAATGAAAACACACGCTGGATCAGAAACACGTGAAGAAGGTGTCAGTGCTGAATTGAAGCTTAATTACGCAAACAAAGGGGGCTCACACTGGAGGTGAGGGTTGCTGCTCTGCCAGTGACACCAGAACTGATTATACTGTACAGGCCTGCTGGCAAACATGTCCGTGCTTGCAAACACACGGAAGCTTTCACAGACCGAAATACACCAACCACCTCACACACACTAATGCTCAAACACAGACTGTGTTTCTTTGCAGTTGAGGAGAGATTAAGTCATCATGGGCTTCCCTCAGGGGGGGTATGACTCATTCGATAAGCACACGTTGAAGCCAGCGCTCACATTTACATCACAGCCTGTTAAATGTTTGCCAGAACACGGGACAGTGCTGTGGACTAGAGACACAGATCATGACGTCTTATAGGTAACGATCTGACGTCCTTCTAAAGTCCTTTTTTTGGAGGCTCCTTTTACCTAACTCTGATGCCGCACAATACAACTTTCCGTAAGCCAAGAACGACAAACCAGAACGTCTGACTTTTACCTGTTTAACCCCATCAAACAAAAGTGTAATCTCTTAAAAGTAAATTGACATTAACAAGAGTCTGTTTTTGACATTTCTACAGCACAAGGCTATTTATCATTTTTGGCACATCACATTCACTGAGAATACAGTAGATTTAGTGGAAATCTCTCTTGATGTGCTCAGCAGCCGCTGCTAGTTTAGGGACAATGGCTTTTCAATTGTGCCATGAAAAAACATAAACCTTTCAACCCACTCCTGCAGCCTAAACGGCCTTTCTTTCTCAGAAGACATTTTGGCCTTTCAGTCGTAGAAACACAAATAATAAAATTGTGAAGTCCGTTTCGCTGCTTTGGTTTCGGGGTCATGTTTTGGTGCGTGCTGGCTAATCCAAGAACATTTGAATAGTATAAACCCATCCTTAAATTCATCAGTACCACCAGGGCCCTATTCCTCGTACCTGGTTTACCTGAGTTAGCTGGATAATTTTCAGGATAAGATGACGCATGTCAGTCTTTTCGGTTCCACACACAATTTCTTTTCACTAATTCAATTGATTGAATTTCTGATTATGAATAATACATACATACTGATCCGCCCATACACATATTCAAACTCCTAGTTATATGGTTATCTACACATACATGCATACAGTACATAAATCCTCACAAGTATATATTATATACTTGTATATAACATATTTGTATACTACTGCCAGCAGGCACATTTAAATAAATATAATCTGATTGATTTGGTTGATGAGGCACTTAAAATTAGCCAATACATTTTCCCAACACTTACGCATTTAACTTGTCTGATATTCTGCACTGCTTATGTGACTCTAGCCCGACCAGCGGAGGCGGTGTTATGCTGCATTCACAACAGGAAGTGTTGGCGAATATTCGCTACGCTTTGGATGTGAACGCACCATTCGACTTTACCATGATTATGGACTTAAATTCATCATATGTAGTCATGATCATCTTCTGCTCGTCAGTGGAGAGAAGAGACGCTCTTTCTCTGATCTTATTTGCCATTTTAGCGTTTGAAGATCATATAATCTGTGTTCGACTCTTTCCCCTTTATCCAGACGACTGACGTCTGGTTCGAATGAACAAGACTGTTTGAGGGCGGTTAAGCCTACATCAATCATCTCGGTCCTACAATGACTGCTTATCATCTGTCCATCTGTATGCAGATGGTTGACTACTGTAATCTATATTTTGCATTTATAGAAAACATTTTTTCACCTTTTTGTTTTTCATGATCATTTTCATTTCATTTTTTTTTCATGTTTAGTTTTTTTTATCTCCTGCACTTGTCTTGAAGCTCAAAAGTTGTAATTCAAAAGTCCTTATAGCGTGCTGAAATGCAACTTGTTAGGTCATCCCGTCTTATATTAATTGCTATGAAATATTTTGCCTAGCCAATATACTTTTTGCTCTTTTTTATCAAAGTACATGTAAATATGAATCTACTTGATGCTAGCTCAATGCGGTTGTCGCTCAAAAATCAATAATGCACTTTTATCTGAAAGGGATCGCTTGTGGGGATTTTTTTAGAGGAAAATAAATCCACAGACTGCCAGCCATTGACAGACAAAGATGTTTATTTAACGAGTCAATAGAGACCGCATCAACTCATTATTTGACTGTTCGCATTTCATCCATACCTAAACAGTCTGTTATTGCAGGTTTAAGTTAAAACATCTTTTGGGATTCCACATTCTCAGCTGCCAAGCAGGTAATCGGCAGTGACCTATTTGACTAGTTGAAAGTACAACTGCAATCAATGTTCCCCTGTGCTGCCACCACAGTATGTCACACTGGTTAGTAAATGCTTTGAACGTCTTCAGCTCGGGGTCTGGCGGTCACGCTCCCAATCCCAACCTCATGAGTGCCGCGGCCTCTCTGGCCATCTGCCAGTTTGTTCTGCATCATTAAAATCACCTCTAGCTGTCTACGAGTCGGCCGGCTGAGGCAGAGCGAGAGAAATGGGAGAAGAAGAAAAAAGTGATTGATATCCTCCTCTCCACTCTGCCTTGGTTGGAAGTCGCTCTTCAGATGCCTGAAACATAAAACATGTGTTAATGTGGACGGATAGAGAAAAAAAAGCATTCCATCTAGATAATGGTGACAGATGGTGTTACTGAAAATTGGATGTAGAAGCAGTGATACATCCAAGAGTTTTCCATTCATAGGTGGGGGCTACCTGCCCAGAAGAGCTTCGAACATTGGCCTTCAGGTGTGTGTGTGTGTGTGTGTGTGTGTGTGTGTGTGTGTGTGTGCCATACTGGTATGTGAAACGAAAGCAGGCAGCAAAGTGAGGGAGGAAAACTCGTCTCCAAGGTGAGTTGAGAGCTTGTTGCCCGAGGGAGACGAGTGCTTAAAGTGACAGTCCACACTTTTTCTACTCCTTTGAAAACTGCGGGTTCCATTGACTTCACCTCCCTCCCAGTCGGTGGGTGTCAATCACCTCGGTGCCAAATTGTCACCGCGCTTCGCTACTTGATGGGGAGTTTGAGTTGGATCATCCCTTCAAAGAATCGTGGCATGGAAAACGAATCAGTGGGGATGAAAGGAGGAAAAATGGAAAATGAATATGATTTTGAGTTTTCTTTGTTTTGTTCCTTACTCATCATGGTCGGGCTTAAAATAAGTATGTGAACTGCTTAAAATGTGTATGGAAATTATGCAACAGGAAATTATGTGGCACAATCACACATTTAACTTTAGAAGAAAAAAAATATTGAAACAAATATAACCTGGTTTGTAATTCTCACCCCAATTGGTGAACGCAGGCTGGCAAGTTCATAATGCTATATAGCATCCTATAAAATGCATTGAGGCAACTATATTTCCGACACATTCTAGTTATTCAAAATACAACACTGACATACACGTTTGAAGTGTGAAATTCTGGTTTAACTACCCAATTGCATCCAAACCCATTTAAGTTAGCGCCATCTCAACCCGCAACGGCATTAAAATGCTTCCTGTTGATGCATCATCATAACAAAAATAATACAATGACTAAATAATTACATGACGGATTCTGCTGCAAAGTGAGTGCTTTTACTTTTGATACATTGAAAACCTTTTGCTGACAAATATAACAGTACTTTTACTCTGGTAACTTTTTCAATGCAGTACTTTTACTTGTTCGCAAATGGAGTATTTTCATAGTGCAGTAATGCAATATTGTAAAGAATCTACTGACACTGATAAATCCACGGACCTCACTGTCAACAGCTGTCATTGGGGACTACTTTCTACTTAAGTGTCTCAATGGAAACTGTTTTGAACAAGCAAGCCGAAACCTTTACTGTGGGCCACTGGTTTATGCCTCGGACAATTTTTCATGTCTTGACTGTATGAAGTGCAATTTTCTAAGTGTTTGATCTTGCACATAAACAAGCACTGTGTTTTTGATACTCACTTGGGATCGGAGCCCAAAGGAGTGTTTTTTTCTTTGCAGCAGTCTATCAACAGAGTGACTTCTTTGTACATATAAGACGCTGTGACACGTAAGACAATGCATGTACCGAGCACAGACACACAAGGAACTGCAGAGAGCAGAAGTCAGACATTAAAATGCCAGTTTCCTGTCCTGTGGGGGTGATGTAAGACGTGGGCTCCTTGGAACACATGGCTAGCCAAATTGATGGAAAGTGGAATCCATCCCCTCCTGCTGTCATAAACTTGGCTCTCAGGTGGCAGGGTTAGCCATTGTCGACCCACAGGAGAGTTCCTCCCTGCTCCACGTGAGTGTGTGTGCAGCATGTGAACAATTACTGACCTGTCTGTTTTGCAAGCCTGCTGCACAACGTGTGCAAGTTGGGTTTCATCCTGCTTGTGCTCCTGCGTGTAAATGAAGTATCATGCTGTTGCAGTCTAAATGAAATGTGTTGGCGTTTCACTGGACCTAGGAGACCCATCCCAGCATGCTGCATGGTCACGTCGTAAAGAACAGTGCGTGCCTGAGATGGAGCCACCATATGTAAGACACCTTTTTCTGGTGTTTTAATAATAATTTTTATAGCGTTTTAGATGAAAAAGGCCAATGTAAAAATAAAAAATATATCAACAAATGTTATCTTATGTGTATGTTTCTCGGCTCCTTATTGCTTCCTGTTTTTCGCTTTATTTTACTTTTTACAGCATTAGGGGCCGTTCACACCAGACACGACTCTCAAAAACGCGTCGCTAGCAAAACCATTGTTTCCCTATGGTACGGCGCGCCTCTCATGCGCGCTTTTTAAATGCCGCGCGACGCGTTTTTTCGGCGCGCTTAAAAGTTGAAATATTCTCAACTTTAAACGCCTTGCGCGGAGTCGTACAGCTCATCAATGTCACACTCGGCCAGGGCAGCCAATCGGATGAAGCAAGAGGCGGGCTTTATTACTTCACCACTTCCTTCCTGTTTTCGTGTGGTATGAACTCCGACGAGGTATTAATATTAGCGATCTTTAACTACCGCCTGGCAGTTAAAGATCGCCCAGCTACCGCCCGGCAGAAAGATCCGGGCGGTAACCGGGCGAAAATCACCCGGCTACCGCCCGGCAGTTAATTATCGCCCGGTTGTGCACGCAGACCTGCTCCACAGGCGCACCGGGCTGTTTTTTGTTGTTTGGCTGGTGCGTTTTTGCCAAGGCGTTTTTGAAGCGGCTGCGCTTTTAAAAGTCGCGTCTGGTGTGAACGGCCCCTTACGCTGTAGGTATAGTTCTAATAATGTTAAATATAATAAGAGGGTGGCAACCTCAGTTAATTCATATTGGGAAATATGTAGAAAGTGGAGTTTAAGATTTATTAAATAGAATTATGGACAAGCTTAGTTTGTGGTTTGCGCTCAATGCTAACATTTGCAAGCTAACATGCTTACCACAACAATGCTAGCATGCTGATGTTAGGCAGGTACAATGTTTACCGTGTTCACAATCGTAGTTTAGCAGGTTAGCATGCTAACGCTTACGCTAATGGTTAATGAACACACAACAGAAAGTATGAATCATTCTCGGTACTTGAGAAAATGAGAAAAACCACAACCGTGATAACGGGGCTTTATGGAAAGTTCAAGGTGCAATGTGTCAGACATGGCCACCACTTTAGTGAAAGACGTGTCTTTCTACGTGTGTAGAATTTGAAGAGGACACAGTGTTGACGCTGGGTTTTGGGTTGCAAAGGTATCTACGGAAATTAGCGTGCTAACCAACTAGCGCCGGCCCGTCCTGTCTTTTAACATCACTTATACTTCTTTGATTTTAAACCTTTAAGTCTTGCCATGTGACAAAGTACAGTAGAGGCAGCAGTGAAGGTAAGTCTCGTTTGTTGATATATTGTGATGTTTCACGGCACTTGTTACAGTACGTGTTCACAATTGTTCTTTCAGCAGCATTTCATTACTTTATCTCTCTCAAACACACACACACACACATTCAATTCAATTCAGTTTATTTTATATAGCCCAACATCACAAATACAAGTTTGCCTCGGAGGGCTTTACAATCTGTACACATGACATCCCTGTCCCGGGACCTCACATCGGATCAGGAAAAACTCCCCAAATAAAGATAGTAAAAACCCTTTCACAGTTAAAAAAGGGAAGAAACCTGAGGGAGAGCAACAGAGGAGGATCCCTCTCCCCGGATGGACAGAAGCAATAGATGTCATGTGACCAGAATGAATAACATAACAGAGTTACAGCACATTCAATAAATATGACAGAAATTATTTATATAATGAGTAGTAGGAATGGTCCATGATCCAGATGGCCACGATCCATGAAGCAGAAGGAGGTAGAGGGGGGGGGGGGGGTCATCAGCAGGGCTTTGGCAGCAGGCAGGACCGGTTCCAGGCAGCCACGATCCATGGAAAAAGAAAGTAGAGTTAGTAATGTAACTACACATAACGACCCATCCACACACACACACACACACACACACACACACACACACACACACACACACACACACACACACACACACACACACACACACACACACCTACACACACACACACACACACATCCATACACACACACATGCCTGAACTTGGCTGAGAGTTGTCAGCAGTTACTTAACAGTTATCATCGGATCCCAATCAGCATGTTGTAGTTGGCTGTAGAGTAACTTGCGTCTGACATTCAGATTAGTGTTTCAGCAACGTTTTAGGAACTGAGCATTTTTTTGTTCTATTTTAACACACATCCGCCCTCGACCTGCAGTCTTAGCTCCTGCAAGAGCTCCGAGAGCTCCTCACCGGTCAACAGTGGCTCCAACTTCAGCCAGGAGCAGAGCTTTGCCAATACCGACGCCACGCTGCTGCAGGCCCAGGCTGTATTGATGGGTCCACTGAATGGAAAGGGCGCACAAGAGAACCAGAACCAGGACTGTGCACGGCAGAATTTCAAAACCTGCTAAAGGAAAATGAGGGACTCTGGTGCTCAGAAACACTTCCGCTTCCGCCAAAATCAAATCAGAGTTCCTCATAGTAGCTTGAAGTCATAAGAAATATAACCAAGTAAATATTTGATGTACAACAAAGAGACCTGTTGAAGGCATTCATCTTCCTTTCTGATGGCCCTTCTAAACAGTTGGTCAATAAAACTGTGTAGGCTTATTAGGAATAAATAATATCAACAGGTTTTTGGACAATTATAAATAAAGTAATTTGTTATGGTGCAAAACATGAAATTACAATACTATCAAACTCCATTGAAAAACACAACCATTTTACCGTGGCGATTGTTAACTGTTTTGGTTAGCCTAGACTTTACACTTAAACAAGTATAAAAACAACATAAACACACTTTTTCTCAAAAGGTTTGGTCAAAATAAATCCTTAATTCACAGCGTTAAATGTAAAAAATATGCTGGTTTTATGCACTCCTTTTACCCCGCCATCTCTCTCTCTCTCTGCCAGGCCATTTGCTGGCCTCTTTGTGCTTGTACTTTAATATTTGAACATTAATGGGTTAGCTGCATGAATTGGGGCTTGTAGACCTAATATGAGTGAGAATTCAGCAATACTGCAAATTGTGGATTGCCAATTTCTTGCCTCAAATTTGTTCATGAACAGACGTTCGTGGTCTCCTGTGGTGAAACAACTGAGTGTTTGTCAGTGGGTTTATTTCCAAATCAGAGTGTTTTCCAAATCAGGGTTGTGAGTGTTTCAGGAGCTCAGAGGATACTGCTGGAAAATCCTCAGAACAAAGGGTTTTGGTAGAATTAAAAAAGGATCTTTGACACTGGAGCAGTCCTTCAGTGGGATTTGAGGAGGAAGAATTCTTGCAATTCAGTTGTCAAAGGATTCTTCTTTGACAGTTCCCGCACTACACCGACTCTGATTATGTGGGAATGCAACAAAATGTCTAATAGAAACCCCCTGTAGAATGTGAATGTCACTTTATAAAATCAAAATGAATACTGCATTAAAGACCTTGATGGCCACAAGAGTTTGTTTTCCTTGTAATGGACTGCATTTGATTCTGCTGTTGCATCTTCATACATGCTCAGCATGACAGCATGCCAAGCAATCAGTGTCTAAGTACATCTAGGTAATCGGTGTCGAACCTTTTTTTTCTTCTTTCAGAAAATCTTCTGAAGAAAAGGAGCCTCGCTGCTGAACCTGAGACGAGCAAAAACGTTCAGATCCAGATGTGCTGAATGAAATCCTTCTGTTGCCTCCCAGAATGCCTCTGAGACGGCACTGTCTCACAAATCAACATGATCTATAACCATAACAAACAATGTGCATGCAGACGCTTAGCCGCTACCACTCTGTTTGTTCTCAATGACTCAGCAAACACTCTAAGAGGCTGAAAAGCATCCATAGCCATTATTTAAAAATGTTGTGAGGAAGGAGGGGTATGTGGTGGGGTGAACAGGGACAAGTCTGGATGAAGGGAGAGCAGAAAGTCATGTGTTGTCATGTGGTACAAATCTTGATATTTCTAACATTGCCACGCTTTATATTCCTCATGCAACCTTACGGGAAACACTTATTTTCCTCTCTCACTCTGTGAGCTATATGTGGATAAAAAGCTCAAGAGCAATATGTTCATATGAGTCGCCTAACCATACTTTCATATATGAGATTTCTATTTTGACCTTTAGAATATATACCGGAAAAGAAAAAAAAATCTCTAGTTTCATAGAAGCTTATAACTGCAGTCGTTTAACGTCATCACCGGCAGGTAGAGTTACATAATCCCACAATGCAAAACACTGTATTGTGAGATTGTGGGAGTGAAAGTGCAGTGTATGTGCCATGGAAACTTTTTATTTAGTATTTTGTGACAGGATACACAAATGGAGGAGGATACATAAAGTGCACTTTTACTAATGAGGGCGTGACTTCAGACATATCGTTATCACATTATAAAGTTGATATGGCTCAAATTTAAGCAAGCAGCTGCATTTTGTGCTAGAACGGGAACAATCCCACGTTGCATCATGTCATTTATTGAATGGTCAGGGCTGTACTCTCAGGACTCTTGTTAAGGCCGATGTATTTCTGGTTCATATATTGCTGTATTCAGTGGTGCAAAAGTGTATTTGTTACATAATAATCAAAACATTGTGTGTTACCTAATTCCAAAAGATGATTTTTTTTTTAATTTTTTTTTTTTTTTGTTGTCAAGATGTAATTAATTAAGTGTGACATGTTTCATTTAAAAAAAATGTCAATGGAGTCTAGAGTATTTATATGGCTGCCAATTTCCGGGTTAAACAAAAAGGATTTTACTCTTTAACAAAAAAGTGAATCTCTGTCGGCATCCTCTATGTTATTCACTGTAACAATCATTAAAAGGCAAAACGAGCGAGCCTAATAACTCATTACTGAGTCAGTTTGCTGACCATGTCACTCCTCTTTACTCGTGCTATTGTTCCCATACATTTGAGCATTTATCTGGTCCACTTGTGTGATAAATGCTGACCATGACTGAATAGTTCCAAGACAACAACAGAAAACATTTAATCGGTTTTGGGATTTTTATTGTAAATGTGTTTTACGTAGGAACAAAAGCAAAAATATAACATTTTAAGCAACTCTTTGCTTGTAACGTGTTTATAGAGCACACCTTACTCATCACATGATTCATAACACATTATGCTCTGTTGCAATTCACACCTGACCAAGTTTGAGATGCATATTGGAGAATATGTTGTAAATTCTGATCCATGGATGTGTTATGAAACATTTCATGAGCATTTCATAATCACTTGTCAAGAAAAAGCAAGTTACCACATTTTCACTGTATATTTGAATCATCATGTCATGTACTCTTTCTTTACAAATAATCTTTCACAATCACAGAAATCACTAGAAGAATAGTTCAGATCTCCTTTCAGATGCATATACAGTATTTACATACATTCACGGGCTCACACGTGACACCCGTTCAGAAAAGTGTTTCTCCTGATCGTACGGAAGGAATGCTTGACATCGCTGTTGCACTTCTTCCAATCGCCGTCTCCATCAGCCACTGCGTACCGATCACTCGAGGGGTTCATCAATCCATGTAGGCTTCAGCGAATCAAACGCTCAAACTTCAACATTCCTCTCTTCAAACATATCGGCGCGGATTATCGTCAGCTGATCCTCAACCTTATGGTTACACGGAAACCACGTCTGAACTCTGTGCAGCAGGCATTTTGCGTCCCTCCCACGACACGATGCACAATGACACACGCATACAGGTAAATGTATTATGAGAAGAATAAAAGAGCAAAACAGTCACAGTTCCCTTACAGTACGAGACCTCTTTTCATGGAAAGAGGTCTGATATGTTCAAGACCAGGGACAGAATAAATCTGCTTTGGTGAATACGCTGTAACTAGTAATAAGACCAAAGTAAATATTCTATAATAACCGTTTCGTTTTTCATTTTATTAAATCAATGTGTCGAAATAAAATTGACGATTTTAAAAAGAGAAGAGGCTTCAGTGGAAGAGCCTTATTTTACTTGCCTCTTACAAAAGTACAAAACCCTACTCATATTAAAGCAAGTTGATGTAACTTTTGAAAGAAACAGAGCACATTGATTCTTTTACAAAAGAAAAGTTGAATTTATAGGAAATAAAGCACTCCCTTTCTAAATTCAATAGATACATTTCGTTATCAGAGGGTGTACACGAGCCTCTACTTGGTCTGGTCTGACCAGTAGCTTACGGTGGCAATTGTTGGCTAATACTTTGTGTCTCTTCTTCACTATTATTGTAAATCCTGTAGTTGCTATTTGTGGCAATGAGAGCCGCTGTTCAGCTGATCTCGGGTGAAATTGTCATTTGATGTTGTAACACACATATTTCCAGCATTAGCAAGTGCAAAAAAGAATCCACGTAGATTTGATATGTAAATTATTTCATTTGATACGTAAAACTCATCTCATTAAACAGAAGACAGACAAAATAAGCTTGATTCGACAGGAGAGGAGGCAAGTGATTTGATACGTTCAAGACCATCACCCTTTGCTTGTGTCACTTGTGACAGCAGTGACATGAAGTAAAGTGACTAATAAAGAAATGATTTTGACATCAAAACCAGAACACAAATATTTTCTATCACGAGTTGAAGACAATAGAACAAACATGCCTCAGTAAATGCTTGTTTTTAACAATGGATTGAACTAATTGGCAGATAACCATTGGATGTGGCTGCACCCCAATTTAGTTTTGATCCCCCCCCCCCCCAAAAAAAATGAACATTAAAATGTTGTGAAGAAATACTCTGGACCAGATGAGACAAAAAGAAGGCCAGAAATATAAACTTTTCACGTGAGCCAGTGCAAATTACGTATGACATGATGTTTGCTGGTGAGTGGTAATTCAACGTTGGACATGATCATGATTCTTGTGTTTGGGGTTACTTCAGTGTTTTGTTATCGTCCCTGTCATGAGACTCAAAGGCAACAAGGACACTTATTCAAAGCTACGGGAATGTTGACGCGTCATTCATTCTGTCTGCCGTCAATCGGGGAGGAATCAAGCCAAGGCCCCTTGCTCCCCATGTTCAGTTAGCTTTGCTGGGCAACAAATTGAATTTCAAGCCATCAAGCGATGCGTTTTTGCGAAACAACATTTGGCTCCAGGAAGGTAAAAAAATAAAGAAGGGGGTTTTAAATAGTAGCAGACCCCTTAGCAATTTTTTTTATTCATATAAGGCTTTTGACTCCAGCAACAACAATAACATGCATCTCAAAGTGGAAAAATACTCTGAGTAGCAAATCTTTTGTCAAATTAGATCAGCTAAAAGATTTAAGTGAGACAAAAAACAAAAAGTTGTTATATACAAGAAGCTTATTCCACCTGTGAGGGTGTTGTGTCAAGTAACAGTTTTCTGTTTCGCTTTAGGTTTTTTTACAGTCTCTTCCTCACCACTCAATAAATTATAACAGTCCCATGGATGTACGTCACTCGTACATGTTTAAACACAAACACACACCAGCTCAAGAGTCCTGCACAGACCCCTTTAAAAAGGTGTTTGGACTTTCAACCTCCCCCTCCTCCGCTGTCCTTCGTCACACAAATACACACACACACACATACCCCTCCCCCCATCCCCACTCAGCGTCAGTCTGTCAAAGTGGGGTCAGAAGAGTCAGTTTGCAGAGCGCCCTGTCCTGCTGCTTCGTGGAAAGCGGTGGACTTTGAGGTGTTTTGACAGGTGATCGCTCCGGGCAAACTTCTTTTCACAGACGATGCACTGGTATGGTTTCACTCCCGAGTGGGAGCGCCGGTGTCGGGAAAGCTCGTCGGACCGGGAGAACCTGCCGGAAGGAAAATTGGAAGATTAAGCATCGCTTTAATCCCACTCGTTACTTCCAATTTGTGTGTTTCATTCCATAATCGCAGTCGATCAAAACTCTCACGGAATTTCACAGAGGAACTTGACTGTCATTTTGAAATACGACCACTTCTATCTTTAAATGATACTGCACTTCCTATAGTCACACTTTAAACAGCCAAATAAAATCAAAAGTCCATGTCCATTAGGGCATACTGTACAAGTGTTTTGCTCTACATCTTCTCTGTGAAGTTAAAGTGCCATCCCATATTTAGCTTAGATTCAAACCCAATCTATTCCTGGCCTGCTCTGCTCCGGTCTCTATGGGCTCCAGGCCAACTTTTGGGTCTCATGACAGTGAAGGTTTAAGTGGTTGATAGCGTAGTGCCTGTGTATATATATATATATATATATATATATATATATATATATATATATATATATATATATATATATATATATATATATATATATACGTAAAGCTGTTAAACTCAGATTAATCTGAAACATGGATTTATTTCCCGGTGCATTTCCAGTAGCACCGGCAGGCTGAAGTCATGAAGGAGATAACTCACAGAAATATAAAGATGTCGCTCACAGTTATTTCAAAGCATTTCCACTCTCGACAGGGATTACACAACCGGCCTATTCATCATTTTAATGGCCCAATAAAAATAAAAATAACTGACAGAGCCTACGTATAAAGCCCAAGTGTGGAATCTGAAAAGCAAGGAACCTCAAAAAGTAACACTCAGCCTTGAAGAGTCATTTGGTTCATTGATTTGTATTGAATTTGTTTTAACTTGCATTTCTTGTTGACTTGCCGATAGTCAGAAAGCCAGAAATTATCTTTTCCAATGACTACTAACTAAGGATTAAGGATTATTAAGGATTATTAAGGATTACTTTCGTTTGTAGCCCTGTATCTATTGACCTTTTACATGTCCAGGATATTTTCTTATCATTGGAGCTCAAAATACTCCAAGTAGTACAGATAATCAGTCACCAGTGTGACCAGACTAATGCTGCGTTCACATGGAATCGGGCAGTGAATCATTTTGGTGAACGACAGCAATCTTGCTGTAAAATGACTAATTACGTGAAAATAACAGACAAAAAAAACGCACGATGATATATGTTGCTATTGCAAAGGAATATAAATATATTAAGTACGATTCTATTGTTTTGTCCTGCCATCTAGATGGACCTTTTTTTCCTGTATTGCCCAGAAGGTGTTGCCCGTCTGTCGTCTACCATCTGGTTCCATGTTGATGTCTACGGCCACACCACAGACAGTACAGAGATGCCTGACTGGGCCTGTCTAATATTTTGTAATGCAAAGGGAGGATACGAACAGTTATTATTTATTGCCAAAACACTTTAAGCCTTCAAGCCTGACTGTCTCAAAGTCTTTGGCTGAAGTCCCTGATGACAATGCGGCCATCCTGAAGCTAAGGAGCTCTATTTATTATGTTCACCATCACAGTTTTGTGTGTTAGAATGCTACCGCTGCTAATTAGCACGAAAACACATTGTACAGCTATAGGGTCCATCCTCTGGGGACCATGATTGTTGGTACAAAGGTCAATTCAAAAGCTGTTGAGGTTTTCAACACGAAGGAGCAGCGGCTCAACTCCAAGCTCCCTCCTGGGCCCTATTCCTCGTACCTGGCTTACTGAGTTAGCTGGATAATTTTCAGGATAAGATGATGTAGGTCAGGCTTTTCGGTTCCATGAAGCAAGTTTGGATAAATCACCATAGCAACACATCGAAATCCCTTAACCTGCTGCAGGGCAGGTTTACTTCAATTAACTGGATTAGCTGGCCACTCCCACCGGACAAAAAAGGCAGCTCACTTCCTCATTGATGAAGGAGCGATATTAGTTATATTAGTTTTATAGGGAGAGGGTTCTTCAAGATCGACAAGATCCGTTCTCACATCGTCATGACTTCCTGTACGAGCGCTATTGATTCTACCGATAAGGAATCATTTACGAGACCTCCTCGAGCCGTACATTGAACACCACAGGCGCAGCCGATTGACCATCTCACAGACTGCATGCAGACTGTATGCATAGACTATCACCCGCTGCATGGCGTGCTGTTTGTAACATTTATTTAGCGCTTAAGAAACTTATGGATGTGTTGAAAGCACTCATAATTATATGACAGTGTTCTTAGTACACCATACATATCATTATTGTAGAACATGATTTAGGTGGACTCAGGTGGAATACAGAGAATCATACACAATACAATTTATTTTCACTGCTTCAATTGATTGAATTTCTGATTATGAATAATACATACATACTGATCCGCCCATACACATATTCAAACTCCTAGTTATATGGTTATCTACATATACATGTATGTACACATATATGATACATATGCGCATACATATATCCTCACAAGTATATATTCATTTGTATACTACTGCCAGCAGGCACATTTAAATAAATATAATCCAATTGATTTGGGTGATGAAGCACTTCAAATTAGCCGATACATTTTCCCAACACTGACACATTTAACTTGATATTTTGCGACGCTTATGTCCAGCGGTGACGGTGTAAAGCGTTGTGAATATTCACAACGTTTTTAGTGTGAATGCAGCATTAGACTTTGCCATGATTACGGTCTTGACTTCCTCATATGCGTTCATGATCATCTCCTGCTTGTCAGCGGAGAAAAAAGTGGCTGGTCCTTTTAGTTTATTTGCCATTACACTGTTAGAAGATCATGGAATCTGTGTTTGATTTTTTCCCCCTCTTTTAAAGCAGACGGGCACGCGCAATTATCCCGATGACTGAATTAACGAGACCGTTTGAGCACGGATCAGCCGGGGAGATACCAAGTTAGCCTGATGTCAATCATCGCGGTAATTTCAGCTGGATAATAGGACATTTGATCGACTTTGTTGAACCAGGTACGAGAAATGGGGCCCTGATGTCCGAGCTCCTTACCCTATCTCTAAGGCTGAGCCCGGACACCCTACGGAGGAAGCTCATTTCGGCCGCTTGTATCCGAGACCTCGTTCTTTCGGTCACGACCCAGAGTTCGTGACCATAGGTGAGGGTTGGAACGTAGGCCGACCAGTAAATGCCTCTAAATCCCTCTTCAGCTAGAAGGACCAGTGCAACGCCTGTTTTACTGCTGCAGCCGCACCGATCCGCCTGTCCATCTCCCGCTCACTCGTGAACAAGACCCCGAGATACATGAACTCCTTCGCTTGGGGTAGGCAGTTTGTCCCCACCTGGAGGGAGCAATCCACCGGTTTCCGGCAGAGCACCATGGCCTCAGATTTGGAGGTGCTAACTCTCATCCCTGCCACTTCACACTCGGCTGCAAAACGCCCAGTGAATGCTGGAGATCACGGTCCCAGGAGGCAAACAGGACCACATCATCCGCGAACAGCAGAGGGGTGTATTTAATGGCCAACATTTCACCATTCAATATTATCTATGTACCATTATCCATTATGTATGGAATGTAGATATGCATTACTTGTATTGAAATCAATGCCGTTCGAATATAAGGAACAGAAGAAGGATTTTCTTGTTGTTTCTTGTTGATTTTCTTGTTGTTTGAAGGCAGTAGTTTCCAGTTGAACAAAGTTATAGTCATTGATGTCTATATGTAAGCACTAATGCAAAGCTTTCATAAAGTTCTGAATGTTTTCATACACCAAGAGGTATGTCGCTGTTGAAGTAAAGGTGTGAAACCACATCAGTCTCTTCATGCTCTGCACTCTCCAGTTCCTTATGGTAATGTGCGTGTGACGTGCATGCACACATTACCCCCTACAGCCGTACTACAGCAGCTTCAAGCCAGGGCATGATAGAAACCATGCAGCTGTTCTGCTGATTCAAACTGGGCCTGAACCCAACTTCAACATACTGCTGTGGGGGAGGATCTTTCAACACAACATGCGTTTAGGACTTGTGCAAATAGACTGATTGGTCTTCAAATTTTTCTTTGGGGGGTTTGTGGGGGTGAAATTGATCATGTGCCAGTTCTCATAGTTTTTCTCTTGCACCTTCATTCCTCGGGGCGTCTTGGCGGGGCTGCACAACACATCGTATCCATTTTAGCGTGGGCGCCGTGGGAAACACATGTACAGGCTCTGTTCTGGCTTGTTCCTAAACGGCGGTCTCGGCTCTGCAGCCAAACGGAGCTCTCTGAAAACAGCCGCGTAAGGGCGGGGCCGTCAGGTTGGTTGGCAAATTATAATAACAGGAGATGTTGGCAAGCGCACGTACTGTACTGAGTTTTATCTGTCGTCTTTTATTGCCCTTGTTTAGTTAGTCCCGTCACCGTGTTTATGAGCGGCTCAATTTCAACTCTGTGTAAATTGAGAGGGGAATCACTTTAACGTGTGACATCACTAATCAATAACTAGTTTCCCAAAGATGGATTTCTTTAAACCAGAGGAGCTGAATTCCTGAATTTGTTCCGAAGCAGGACACCGTCTGCTTTCGGCGATAGCGTATCACAACTGACTGACGGTCAGCTGAGCTCTAAGTGTCCAAGTGTGGTGCTAAATCAAACTGCGACAGCTCTGTCGTGACCCAACAACATTGTCTTGTTGTAACGACGGATGCATCGATCCGACTCCAAATAAAAATAAATAACAACTCACATGGGATTCTGATCTGTTGCCTGCATGGGTTCCTTTTAAGTGTTGCCATGCCAGATATTTACATGAGCATGGCCATAAACTACTGCCAGAGAGAAAGAGAGGGATACCAAAAGACTTTGGAAAAAAAGAGGGAAGAAATACAACTTCCACTGAGTTATATATGAATCCAATGAAATACCACTCCTCTCTACCCCAAGGGGGCAAACACATGGATCAATTCTACGGTTACAGAGGGTAAGAGGGGCTTTACTCCCAAGCTCACCTCCATTTCCTGGGGGAGAGGAGCAAGGAAAGGGCAACTGTAGAGTACAGTCACTGTCATGTGAAGCCTGCAGAAGTGTAGTTTGGGGAGGACAGGAATGTAACCCAGCCAGAACAAACGTCGGCACTGTATGTTTCTGCAAACCATGGAAGCGTTTCATAAATATGTCATATCAGCCTTGTATCATGCTTGCAGAAACGCACAACGGCAACATTTGTAAAATGGAAACAACCGAAACTACAGTAAATAAATACCAACCGCCCGCAGGGGGACTTTCTTATGTTAAGTAACGAGCTAAAACAACAAACGACTATGAAACAACCCTCATCTTGTTCTGTCTTGTCCCGTGTTTGTTCTGCCCTGTTATTATACCCGGAACCTTCAAAAACGGCTGCCGCACTTACTCCGTCACCGGCTCTGCCTGAATGCCAAAACGTCCACATTCCACGTTTCCGTGGTGTGCAGAAGTTTACGATGCCAAATTAATTTCAGGTGACTTGGTGTCAGCAAAAGATATATTGATTTTGGAAAATGCAATTGTGTCTTTTTATTGCAGAAACTATATATATATATATATATATATATATATATATATATATATATATATATATATATATATATATATATATGTGTATATATATGTATATATATATATGTATATGTATATGTATATACATATATATATGTATATGTATATACATATATATATATATATATGTATATGTATATATATATATGTATATATATATATATATATATATGTATATAGTTATATATATTTATGTATATAGTTATATATAGTTTTATACTCGCATATCTGTTCCTATGGACCTTGAACCAATTAGTTTAGCTTAGCATAAGATGGCTAAATGTGTTTCCCAAAATGTCCCATTGGCTTGGATTGAACATCATCTTGATTGCATTACACAGGGGGGGAAGTGTATGCTACAAAATGCATACATCATATCTTTATGTGAACAAAACACACGTTTGCCATGAACCAGCTTTAAACAATGCATAAAGGGTCGTATGATTTCTCATTTATTTTTAAGCCCAAACATAACACACACACACTGTGAAAAACTTTTCACATCTGGAGGGTTTATAAGTGTCTGCAGGTTTTCAGTGCAGAGAGATCTGAGGTGGGACCGGCACATTTACTCTCCTCACCTGAAGCTAATGCAAATTCTAACCTCACCGTTATACTCAATTTAACCTGAAGCGTGATGCTTGGCCAAACACAACCCTGCCTCCGTCCAAACACATGCACTCTCGGACAAGAGCTCCATGTATAGATATGGAATCCAAAAGTTGGAATTTGTACTTTGGAGGGACGAGTTCAGTTCAGGATTCCAAATGAAAAGCAATGATTGATGGACAGAAAAGTATGCGTATGAAGTAAAAAACTTTGAGCTTGATCCTCGGCTGCGTGAATGTATGTGTGTGTGTGTGTGTGTGTGTGTGTGTGTGTGTGTGTGTGTGTGTGTGTGTGTGTGTATGCATTGTGTGTGCGCATGTGTGTACGTGTGTGTGTGCGCGTGTGTGTTTAGTGGGTGCAGACAGTCAGCAAACAAGTGGAATATCTAGCAGGGGGCAAAGTCTGCATGCAGAAAACTTCAAAAGGAGCTCTATCTAATCTACAACTTGAACCATGGTACAAAAAACACACACCGATAGTGGAGACACACAGCCGGCATGTAGAATAGAACAAGTTGTGACTGTTGAATAGAATTTAGTGTAGTTTCCGTAAAATGGACCCTGTCACCATCCCCTCCCATCCATTAACTAAGCCTTCTAAAAGGTTTTCTGAAATGTAATATTTGCACGAGTCAGTATCTTGTTAAATATGTGCTAATGTTCATACATTTCCAGAACAGAAATATGAACATTGGATAAAGTCAGGTTTGAAATGTTTGTTTCCTTTTGTTGACATATTAGAGTCAAAGGTTTTTACGGCAGGAATTTTAAATATCACTCCATAAATCAAGAAAAAAACAACATGTGCATAAGAATGTAATGTTGTATAAATCAGGTTTTGAAGTATATAGAGACAAACCCCTCTGTAAAAACGTTCAGAATATTGAGAGGAATGAGACTGGAAAGGTTGCTGTATGTAAGAGCTGCTGAAGAGGAAATGGAAAATATGGCCTTTAAAGAAAAAAGTAAAAAAAGGTTTTGTAAAATTGACACTACAGGTGAATCGGGTAAAAAAAACATGAACAATGCAACGTAGTTACTTTTTTAAACTTATTCTAATTAAAAGTTATCTGAAATGTTATGTTTAAAGATGCCATTATCTAACTTTTGTGGAATTTCAGGGAAATCCTACAGACGCAAACAAACAAGGTTGTAAAATAAACACTGCGATGTGTATTTTGTATGTTTTCTTTCCGCTAGTCTGAGGGAATGTTATGGAAGCAAAACAGCCTAAACCCTCGAAAGTTGAACAGTGCAAGAAAAACTGTTATTTGCCTGATGTGTCCCTGAAAACATTCATGCCCCCATGAAACTAAAAGTGGTGACATAAAAGACACTCTCTGCCCACTTCCTGTTCGATAAAAAAGTATGAAAACCTTCCAATGAGTCAAGTCCAACGAAAACAATAAAACTGTTCCATCCAATTGCACTAATGGTGGATTGAGGTCTGTCTGTTGGAAAACTCATTTCATGTTGGGTATCTCTTCAAAGTCTACTCACGTGGGTAAAGGGTTACACAGACTATCAACAGCTATCTGTACATGAGTCCACAGCGGAAGTTGATAGCCCTGCTTGCTGTAATCTCTGTAGTATAGATAGAACACACTCATTCAGCTGCACCTTCTACATACTGTATATTCTATCCACCAAACCCTCTATCCATTCGTCTTCATTCACCAGACTTTGATCAGTTCAAGATTGCAATGTGTGTAAATCTGAAGGGTGTTCAAATACATCTCTCCAGTTCATGACTGCTCTCATTGACATCATGTGATTTGATTTAAAAAAAGGACACTTGGTTCTGCTCACCTCCATCCACAGCCGGGCCACGTGCAGGCAAAAGGCTTCTCCCCCGTGTGCCTCCTCAGGTGGGCTTTAAGGTGGCTGCTCTTGGTGTACATCTTATTACAGCCGGGAAAAGAGCACTTGTGCATTTTGATTAAGTCCGCTACTGCGCTCTTCTGGTACCTCTGACCTCCGACGAGAACCCCTGCACTTGAGGCCCCGCCTGCCCCAAGCCCAGTGGGTTTGGCGGCGATGGGCACCGGTGCGATCCGGACAAATTTGGGCAACATGGTGCTCCCGTTTTTGCCCGAGTTGGCAATGTTTGTCGCCGAAAGCAGCTGTGGTACCAAGGCAAAGGTCTGCCCCTGGATGTTGACCAGGAGTTGGGCAATTTTGATGTCCGACGAGGCCTGAGCTGGCTGGGTTTTGGGGGGTTGGGTTTGCTGGGTGGCAGCATCTGAGATGGTACTGGGGTTGGGCTCTTGTTTGATCTGGATGGGCTGGATTTGCAGGATGACAGGCACGCTGGAGGCACCGGTACCTTCTGATGAGGCCGGTGGTGAACCACAATCTTCATGTTTGATCTCGTCAACACTACGAAGAGAACTAAAATTCCCTGCTGGTGGCGGACTGTCCATGTCTGACGCACATGGTGTGTGTTTGGTCTCTGTGTAGGAGGGCGAATGAGCCACGGCAAAAGTCTGATCCGAATTATGTGACAATGATACGAGTTCTCCTGCTATAGTCCTTGAACCTTTCGCCTCAGCATCCTCTGGCATTGGCGACATCGCCTCATCGCTCTCCTCCTCTTCTTTTCCCAATGCCACCACCATGTTTTCCTCCAGGAACTCCTCAATCTCCTCCAACGTGGGCTGAAAGAAGAGCGCCGCCGGATCCTGCATCTCGTCCAGGAAAACGGGGAACTCGTAGCAGTCCTCTTTGGCGTGCTGCTGGAGGAGATTCAGCCGCTGCTCCCTCTTGGACTCCCAGGCCAGGCCCATGGGTAAGAGAGGGGCAGATGAGGAAGAAGAAGAGGACGGGGGGGATGGAGATAGGGAGGAAGATAGAGAAGAAGAGTGAGAGCTGCTCCGAGGGAGGGAGGCTTGCGAGAGGAGGAGGTCCAGCAGGCTGTCCCGACTCTCTCCTCCCGAGGAGCTACAGCTCCCGCTGCTCCTGCTGCCCCGGCTTTCATAGCTGGCACCGAGGACGTGCCGCAACGTCGGCGACGAGGCCTCGGGGCTGGAGCAGAGCGAGGACCGAGGGCTGGAGGAGTCGCTGAGGTCATCCTCAGAGGGCCGAGGGGAGGAGGAGAGCGTCACCCCTTGGTAGGGGTGGTGGTGGTTGTAGATGCACGCGTCGGTCACCATGATACCCGACAACCCGCCACCATTCGCGTGGTGACAGAGGCAGTTGTAGTCCGACCCCGGGGAGCCAGTGTAATACAGGAAGGTCTCCTCACCAAGCGGCAGGTGATCCACCATTCCTGTGCTCTGCTCCGAAGATCAATCTGTTCTGCTGGAGATCGGCTGAGCGTCGACGAAAAACTTCTGTCTTCTTTCTGCAAAAGACAAAGGAGTTGTATTATGCAGTCTTTGAATTTGACTACATCACAAAACTACATTGTGTTTGTAAAAAAAACAAACACCTACTCTGTCTCTGCTTCATTTCAATTACATTTCAATTGACTAAAACTTCCCCATTAGCTGTTTTGTGCACTAGGTGATAATCATTCCCAACACAAACAGCATGGCAACAGTCAAGTCAGGTTAGTCTGAGATACAAGGTCAAAGTTCTACAAGACAGCCCCTCCAGATTATACTGTAGCGCAATAAGTAAACCAGCAGCAAGACGGAAAATGTGTCCTTTTGTTTTGGTCTCTGCACACAATACCTGCTGCCGGTTCAAGAGGTCTGCAGCTGATGGCACTTCAAAAGGAAAGTCAACCACGTGTGAAGGAAGTGGAATTTGAAGACTGTGTGTGTGTGTGTGTGTGTGTGTGTGTGTGTGTGTGTGTGTGTGTGTGTGTGTGTGTGTGTGTGTATGTGTGTGTGCGTGTGTGTGTGTGTGTGTGTGCGTGTGTGTACACTGCAGCTGCTGGTTCAGACTTCACACTGACAATCGGGAGTTGCCATTTCTCTTGCTTCTAACATAAAACCACATGGTCCTGCTGTTCATTTAGTGGTCTGGTCTGTCCCTTTCCCTCTAAGCGGCTCTTAGACTCCACAAAAACTAAACAAACAAACAAACAACAATAACAAAACAAGTGTAATGCTATGTAACCGTTGGAGACATTCACAGCAATGTGCTCTCGGAAATTAGAACTAAACTGCAAAGGTTCCTGCGCACAGTGGTCATAAGCGTTATATTGCATCAGTCATTCAGTCGAGATCAACAGATTTCGATGGGATGAAGAGTGAAGGATTTAGTATCTATTTTTATCCAAGCAAACAGCCTGGACACAAAGCATCTACATGTAACATGGATTAACAACACAAACAAAAACGCCAGACAATATGAATGCCCTTAGATGCCATGCGCGTATTATGATGATTATTTAAACATGACTAAATTGCCACGTGTGTTTTGCCTGAAGCAGAAACAAAAACAAATGTCTGAGCGCCCTCTTCTGTCAGGCTGAAACGCTGCCGTGAAGCCCGAGGACCTCCAGATGTCCTCACAGAGAAGAATCAGATTCATTTGATTGTTATTATTACTAATTTACCTTGTTAGGCGGTTAGAAACGCATTGACAGTATTGTGCCACTGTTGTTGCCCCCCCCCCCTCCCCCCACCACTTTCGGTGAGTTATGTAATTAGTGATCTAATGTTAACATTCCACTCATATACGCGTATGACATCGGGCGAACGAGAGTCTTGGCTAAACCCTCGTGGGAAAACCAAAAAAAGTTTAAGAAAAGAGTTTGGGAACACCTTGGCTCGTCGCGCTCCTGCTCTCCACCATGCATGCATGCGTAATCAATACGGGGATCAATGACGCCGTTTCACACCGTGACCAGTCAGATCACAGACAAAAAAAATCAAAATATGATATTTACATGATTATAGATAGCATGGTGCACGAAGCATGAGGCGTCGCGTCGGAGCGCGCATACGCGTGAGCCACCAGACGCCTCTCCACGCACGGCCCCGCGCAGCCACGCTGTGCTGCACAACAGAGAGACGGACAAGCACGCGCAGGCACAAACAGACAGAACAGCAGCCTCCGCGTCTCAGACTCACGCGTAAAGTGTGTGAGGGGGGAAAGTCCCGCAAAAATAATCTGCTCCTCTTGCGACGTGCGCTCCCCTCCGTGAGCAGCTGTCAGTGCGTAATAGCGCGTAATGGCGATGTACCTCCGCTACACGGTCTTTGCATTGCTGTACGCCTCCACATTCTCTCTCTCTCTCTCTCTCTCTCTCTCTCTCTCTCTCTCTCTCTCTCTCTCTCTCTCTCTCTCTCTCTCTCTGTCTCTCTCTGTCTCTCTCTCTCCCCACAGGCTGGTTGCTCGCTTAGCCGTCACATGATCGGAGCTGGGGAAGTTCTACCAGTCACATTCGGGGTTGTGGGGGTTCGGCTCGTGAAGGCTCGCCTGTTCGGTGCGCCACAATTGGCTCCTGCGGCAGAGGGAGGCCGGGCCTCAGGAGATGTGTGTGTGTGTGTGTGTGTGTGTGTGTGTGTGTGTGTGTGTGAGCAGATCATACAATCCCTTCCATCATACCCTTATTATAAATATAGGACTTGGAAAGATCAAGCAGTTTTCTTTCTTTTTTTTTTACATTGTGTTTTTTACAACAGGAGTATAATGTAATATTGGTCTTGGCCTTGAGGAATAAATCATTTCCATTTGATATGACCTTGTGTGGTAAAAGTCGCTTTGATGACCTCGACTCTTTTTAGTTTAATCCTTAAGCACAGTGCAGTGGCAGTGACGGAGGGAGCCCTCCAGTGTGTTTACATGATGCGTAATAACATCAGCAAGATGCCTGCCTTCACTCCAGCTGAGCGGGCCTCGTATAAAGACCTCCGCCCAACCCGAGTAGCTCCACCGGCTCCGGCCTAATTACATTTGCCTGCGTAGGTTAGATTACCTTTCAGCGCGTCCGGAGAAATGATCCACTCTCAGCCTGCTTGTAAACACCACAGGAGTGTTTGAGTGTGTGCTCAAGCCCGGCACAGAGTCAGTGGCTGTTATTGCCGCCCCGTGTAAAAGGATACACTATGTCACACTGAGGGGGTTTGTTTTCCACAGGACTCTGACACTGCTACTGTCGTTACTGCTGCTGCTGCTGTAAGCGCTGCTATTGCAACATATCCCCCCAGTGCATTACATACGAGCGTCATAGTTTAGCTTCAAGCCATGACGCTCTATCTTCTGGCGTCGGATTTGGACGTGTCTGGTCGCTACACCCCCTGGAGTCTTTTCAAAGCAAACTTCTGTCTTCAAAGGAAGTTAGGTGAAGGCAACAATAACCTGTGGTTCATACTCGAGATTGATGGCGTCAGCAAATGGCGCACAGAGCTGCATTATTCTCTGAAAAAAAAAACGCAGTGCAAAGAAAATGGCCTGTGAAGGATTAATGCTTTTACAGTTTTTCTCGATTGCTAAGACACATTTCTTGAAACGGTCACCCATTTTCTCAGAACTGTAAACACAAAACCTCATTTTCAAGCACTATTTACAAAACCTCTGAATCCTCTTGCAAAATGAAACTTTCGCATCAAAACAGATTTACCTGTGCTCAAAATCAAACACTGCTCTCAAATCATAAACAAAGTGATCAAAATAATATACACTATCAAGCAGTCAGTAAACAATGCACCAATAAATAGAAAACACATTGTTCAAAACATATGGTTCTCAGGGAGAAGTAGATTTTTACGAATGAAAACATGAACGAAAACGTTCTATTACAGTAGCTCAAAATTGATCAGAAATCACTGCTGTGCTTTGCTCTTTGCAATTTCTTTTGTTCCTCCTCCTCCTTGTACCCCTATGTTTACAGTACTGTACCTGCATCTCACCAACGTGTCCTTTGTCTCTGTGATGCTGTCATTCTGGTTCTTTTGATATGAACCTGCAACCAGTCAGCATCTATTGAGCCGTCAGTGCTGTTACTGTAACAAACAGAAAGCACCATGTTCAAGGCCATACAATTTGTTTATTGTACATTATACATGCACTGTAGGCTGACTACAGCATACAATACTACAGTAAAAGGGACAAAAATCAAAGGAGTCAACATGTCATCAATGTTCCTATTCGTCCTCCTCTTCCTCTTTCTTGCCCTCCTCTTCCTCCTCGTCGCCCACCTTGCATACGCACTCGTCCTCTCACATTGTTTCTTCTATCCATTCTCAGACTTTCTCCTTCCCACCTTCAACCTGTTTGCTCTCTAAACTGGCTGATATTGCTTGTGTCACATCATTTTATACAAGTGAAATCAATTTTGAGTGATTGTGTTTAATCAATGACATGTGTTCTCTATTTGTATTTGATTGTTGCCACTTGTGTTTACCAGTATGGATGACATGTGCATTAGAGTGCAGAATGTGTTTTGAGACTGAGAATGTGTTTAGAGTTTTGCAACTGAACTCATTCATGTTGTTCGGTTCAAAAATGGAAAAATCACGTTTTCTATGGGAAAGCCTTCTCTTGCCGAGGGCTGCTGGATCTTTAAATTTGCATAAGCCTTCCCTCTGGCGCTGTGACGAGTTTTTACAAAGATGGGGGCGACACGAAGAGCACAGGACACGGAAGTCTGAGGCCAAGCGACCATGCCGTTGTGTGATCGTTCAGGTACTTATAGGGGGTTTATAAGGCTATGGATTGCTCTGTTAGAATCCCACAAGCCCGTACGGTTACTGAGATGTGTTTGTTAGTGAAATCCAACATTGTAATGGGTTCTTATGTAGGATCTTGTGAAACCGTTTTGGTCGCCGTGGCAAGCTGACGTAGGGTCATAAGTACTCAAATTTAACGGTTACTTTAATTATTGTTTTAATTATGTATATATAATAATATATTCTCACAAGGGTATTGTAGAACTTTAAATGAAGTTAAACAACGCTGTGGTTCCAGGGAGATAATTAAGGAAACGTTACATTTTTTTTGAAGATTTTCACGTCTGATAATAGGCGCAGGGTGGCTAAATTGACAAAAGACAACAACTAGCACTTTAGTAGCACTGATATGGCACTGACTTATAGAACTTTTGCTTTCTTGAAGAAATTGTACTTTCTTGTTGTTTTGAGTTGGTATGGTTGAATCCACTTATTGTAAATTGATTTGGATAAAGGCGTCAGCTAAATGTAATGTAACTTAGAGATACGCCCACAGATTGTCGTTTTCGGACTGACCTGAGATCAGACAGAGGTTGTTGGTTACAGAGTGCTTAAAGTGAAGCTTGCTGTTCTCTGCATCCAGTCAACACTTCACAGTTTTTTCCTCACGGATTACGTCCGTCGCTCATATCAACAGTCAGCTCGTTGGACACGGGAGGAAGTCCTGGTGTCTGGTTTGTGCTCGACTCCATAAGTTATCTCCGTGACCCATTTCAGCTCCCGAGACGTCGTGTGTGGTTTAGGTCTGATCTGAAGTCACATTGGAGGAAATGCAGCGCTCGCAGTGATTAGTCACCCACATGGTCTAATGAAGTCCACAGAGGTTCTTTTTCTCTGCCCCACAAACTAATTGGTTCCGGCTGCTCCATTCCAACTCACAAACACCTACACTTGTGCATATTATGTAACACTCCAGATGGACCTAATGAGCCAAACTGATTTATTTCACTTGGTAATGTTTACAACCGGCCAAAAGAGAAATGGAAAAAATGTGTGCTCCTTGGGCGCATTTTTGTAAGGTTGTAATGATCATTGACGTTACTCTTTTATGAAGATAGCAAAAAGCAAGGGGCAGGAAATTAGGGGTAAATACTTTCTAGGCAGCAGCAGGCTCCGGGCCAAATAAATGACAACCGACCACAGACTGTGTATGAGAAGTGGACGTATCGTCATGACGTCACCCGTTGGTTTGTGGACTGCAGTTTTGAAGCCTCGTGTTCAGCGATTTTGTCGTCACCATCTTGGATTACGGCCGTCGCCATGTGCTTTTTTTTTTCACGACCAACGAAGGCAAGTATAAGAAAGACGTTGGCTGACAGTGGCTTTTATCAAAAACGTAGTTCATGGAAAATCCCCACCCGCCACTGAAGTGACAGGTCAAATCACAAATAGTCCAGTAGTTCCAGATAGAAAATGTTATTGCTGAGTTTAGCTTGACAGGGTGGACAGAAATACCTTCGTAGTTTGTGTTTGTAAGTAGGTGTGTGTGTGATTTCTGAAATAGGGAAAAAATATTAAACCCAAGCATTGTAAAGAACGACATGGCACGCACTGCTATGCTTAGCGAGACCACAGGTAGGACACAGAGGCTACAGATTGTGAATAAAACAATACTAACCTGTGGACATAGTATCTGACTACACTTCCAGATTCATTATGATTTCAGCCCAACAATGGGTTTACAAATGAGTAATGACCAAACGAAGGCACAATGAATGTTGTAACATTAGGCGCAGGCTTGACACAGGTGGAAGCTAACACAGCCTAATTAACATGACCAGTAGTAACAGAAATATAAACTGAACAATATTCACCTTGACAGGGGTAAATATGGTACAAACACAATAACAATATGTAACTTAATGCATCTCCAGTTCAATGGACGGACGCAACAGTCAAACAAAGGCAGTAACACACGTTCCCTTGGGACATAGCGGTGGAACATACCACTCTAAGGGGGCGGTGGAGCATACCACTCATAGATGTGAGTTTGAATAGTCCAAGTGGTGTGGCCTTTGTAACAAAAGTTACCGTATTTGGAATGCGGAGGCGGGACGTAGAGACGTCGTATAGCGGCAGTGACCTGTCAATCAAAGTAAGCCCCGCCCTAAATCATACCCTGCTTTATGGTCTGTTTGACTCTAAATGGATATGCATAATTTACTAAATGAACACCATGCTGTAATGAAGAAGACTTGAAACTAGAGATTGAGACATAAACTCCTGTTTACAATTTTTACTGAGGGAATAAATCAAGAGAGGAGTAGAATAATTTTCTCAAAGACTTCTATACAACCAGACGTCTTTTTGGAACCGGAGGAGCTGACCCTGCTGGTCAGTAGAGGGGATGCACGTTTTAAGACACCTCATCAGCTTCACTCCTACATCTTTTCCTAAACACTTTTCCTTGACCTTGATGAGAAACGTCATGAGGTCAAGGAAATAAGTGGAGGACTTAGGTGTAATGTGACAAACTCAACGCTGTGCATTTCTATTAAGGATTCCTGTCCAAAACAGAATCAAACCTCCGAAGGATGTTTTTCAATCACCCATGGTGTTCAGTTAGTGATTTTGGCCATAGCGGCAGCTGCGTCTCCTTTTGGAGATATTTAGATGAAGCACAGTTTTGGTCACCAACTTCTAAGCCTCTAACCAGCTTTGGCATTACCAGCTGACCCTGGACCCCCGCCATGTAAACAGGAAGCTGCAGCAGTTCACTGGGTGACTGGAGCAGGTCTGCCGGTGTCCGGGCGGATTATTCCACTGTGTGTAGCGTCAGGTGAGGGGATGTGAATGGGATCGGGGGGTTAACACGCGCTGATGGCTGTGAGATGACCCAATCTGTGCGTGTCAGTGGAGAAAACACGATCCAACTGGGGCCTTTTGCATTTTGTTCGCCCCCCCCCCCTTGAGACGATAATAATACATTTCCAAGAAAAGTGTCTCCGTGGGAGATGACATTTATTATAGGACACTTCACCCTTTTGCCTAAAGTGGCTGTTTTTCCCCCACTACCCAGCACACTATCTATTTTCAGACACTCCCCTGAGACTCATGGTACCAACAGCATTGTAACATATTTGTCAACCAGCGTGTTGTTGGGAATAAATAATTCCCCCAAGAGTTGCGCAATGAGCTTGTAATGAAGCTGCAAAGGATCTCGATCCTTCCACCCCCAACCAACCAACCAACCAACCAACCAACCACCACAACTACTGACACCAACAATGTGTAATGCACTTCTTAGACAGTTTAGTTGGTTTTTAGTTACACTCTCATCCTCTTTGATGGATTAAAAGTGTCTTCTGCTTACATACTGCTGCAGCCTTTGCAGACAAGGCTGTTTTTTAGTTTATGTATCATCATCGGCAAACAGTATATCTTGGCCGAATTGCAGTGCAGCAGATTAGGCCAGACATCCTTCTCCACAGCCACGTCCTCTAGCTCAATAAGATTGTGCCAGAGCGTTCTTTTCAGCCAGCTAATTAACGTTAAAGAGTGTCTTTGTTCAAGAACACTGAAAAAATGGAAAATAATGTGATTGATTTCCATGTCTTTTGCCTGGGACATGTAGCTTTAGCCATCAAACAGCATGGTGGCTGTATTGCAGGGAATCTAGTTACCCTCGTTTTAACCAGGTGGAAACCTCCTGGAAGTCTCTCTCTTGATTTATTCCCTCGGTAAACATTGTAAACATGAGTTATGGTCTCAATCCTGATGTTCATTTCGTAAATTATGGTCCATTTAGAGTCAAACAGACCATAAAGCAGAGTATGCTAGAGCGAGCTTACTGAGAGGCCGCTAACAAAAACTCTCTACGTCACTTCCAAATATGGTAACTTCTGTTCATTGGTTGCGAAAAAACAACATGGCGATGGCCGTAATCCAAGATGGCGACAGCAAAATTGCAGAACTCATGGTTTAAAAACGGCAGACCACGAGCCAACGGGTGACGTCACCATGACTACTGTAAATGTATTCTTTAAATCCCGGGTGATCATGGGAAGTAATAGTCCGGAATTCGATGAGGTATAATTAAAAAGTATTTAATAAAAGGTTCATCACAAAAACAGCGTATGCATTCTCGCTTGAGGCCCTCCCTTGCTCACAGATTCACAGTCCGTCCCCCAGTTAGCTGCCGCCTCTGTCGTCCAAGAGAGCCCCTTCCAGTCTCTGTGTTAGTTTATCCCACACATTCACAAAGCTACATAAGGCCCTTCCATTGGTTAGTTCTATTACTTCACACCTTTTCGTGCCTTTTTACTCATTCATTCGCCTACAGATTCAGGGGCGGCACTATTCTTCTTCTTCTCCAGAAAAAGGGTAGATTCTATCATCTCAAAAGTCAATGTTCAGCGCCGCCACCTCAGGCGAACTAGAGAACTACACTTCCTTCTAATACAACAGTACCCTGGCATCCACATGTACTATGCAAACGCTGTTTTAAACTCCATTCACACATTAATCATTGATAAAAACAGTGACCTTCATATGCATACAATTACACAATCTTCAAAATAATATCCCTTATTAATTATAATATTTCATGCATTGTAATTTACACATAAACAATAATCTATATAGATGTGCAAGTCCAAATGTGACAAACAAAGTTTAAAAAACCCTTCACTACATTTCTTTTTTACAGTCTATGATTTTAACGTTACAGTGCAGCATTGTATGGAAAAGTCTAACTCTAACCGCTATTCCATTGTAACTTAACCAGGACTGTGAGCTATTGCTACCAGACCCAAAAAATGAGCTCTACTTTTTTTTTTTTCACAGGATTTCATCTTCAGGTGTAAATAGCGTTTTTTAATTGAATTTGATCAAAGACACAATAGTTGGTAGGAGTAGATGGTACAGTTACATGGGGCTCTTGCTGCAGTGGATGTAGAGTGAAGCAACACATGACACTGTTCAGAAGCGAGTCCAGGTATGTGTCAAGGCTAGACAGCGAGAGGGAAAGCTAGAGCAGCAGGTGAATGAACTGTGACTTCAGACACAATGACGCACACGACATGTAACAGAGTTCAACGCTTTGCGCCGCGCTCATGACATATTTTTAACCGTTGCGCTGTAACTCCGTGTCCATACGTCCGGCACTTGTTGACTCCTCTTCCCCTGTTTATCACATTGTTTTAACCCATAAAAACATGTCCAGGCCAGAGTCCAAAACCTGCCTCTCAAGGTCGTGAACCAGCTCTGTCGTCAACGAACTTCGGGGGCGGGGCTTTCATTGGCAAATACCTGCCGCTCACACACACACACACACACACACACACACACACACACACACACACACACACACACACACACACACACACACACACACACACACTTGCTTGTGGAGGCAATCTTTTATATTGCCTTCATTTTTTTGTCTTTTTTTAATAACTCTACAATTATCTTTCATCTCTCACAGCCGATTCCTCTCCAAATGTAGATTTCTTTACTGATTATTTAACAAGAGGCCTATGCAATATCTGCTCTCTCTGTGAGTGGGTGTTTGATACTCCGACAAAACCCCCACGAAAGGCACCAAACATATTCGAAATCCCCCATATGCCTGCTGTGAGATTAATGTCCCGGCTTTGTTGTCTCTGCTAATGCTTTCTACTAGCTGGTGGCCAAGTGGATCAGGTGCATAAAAGATGCTCTTGTTTGGCTTTCATTTGACTTTGGCTTCAAATTTGCTCATTCCATTCTCTTGTCAAGAGTTAAATACAAATATTTGATCCCACTCTCTTTTCTGTCCACTAATTATGAAGCTATGTTAGCTTAGCTTTGCATAAAAAGTCCCAGAGTTTCATTCACAATGACCACTGGGGGCAGCAAACGCACCTTAAGCAGCTCTGACAGTAAAGCAGGAAAGCAAATTGTGTAGATACACAGTATATATTGTTTGTCTTGAACTTTTGTTTCTTTAAAAAACATGACATTTTGCTGCTGGGAACTCCTACGCTGTAAAACGTATTAAAAATAATTAAATCATCCCCACCATTGTCTTCCAAAAACACCCAGGTCCCAGATACTGCTGGTTTTCTAAAGGACAGAGGCTGCAGTGTTTGGTGTTGCTGTCATGGCTACTGCCGTGCTCCGCAGAGAATACTATGCCTCCAAGTCCTGGATCTGTAGTTTTAATCCAAACCGTTTACAGACACAGAGAACAAAGCTTTGCCTTTATTCAAACTCCAAAACAGGGGTATTATATATCCCCTTGCTCCCCTCTCTGTTCCCGAGCTAAAAATGGTTTGCTTCAGCACGTACATAATGGTGGCCAGCTCATAATTTACTGGCTTTAAGTCACGTCTCTATTTGCAGATCCCAGTGACAGGGGGAAAGTCTAAGCGACTATGCGATGAGGAAGAAATGTATCGTCAAACACTGGACTGCCGGCTCACATTAAGATAATCAGTCATGGGAAGATTCAAGGGAATTAAGTGAATTGAGAAAAAGTACAACATCTAAGATGCAATGTCATCCAAGTATGCTGTTAGCATAATTGTAGCGGCCCTGGTGGCAAAGCACAGCAGCCTTTCAGTGGATGATTTTATCCAAACCACCAGCTCACGTTACAGTAAGTGAATAACGTTATAGCAAGAAGGTGCAGCTGAATTTGGTCTTACAGTATCACATTGCAAGAAAAAAATATGGCCTCTACAATAGCAAAATAAATTATGTTTCTCATTTGAATGTATTCAAATAATATTTAGGAGGTGTATTCATTAATTAGGTAAATACGGCTGCCAGTATTTATGCTAAGCTAAGCTAATCGGTCGCCGGTAGCAGCTTCATATTTAGCATAAAGCAATCTGTTCTTAGTCCTGACTCGTCAAACCAAACTACTTGGTTGGCTTTAGGAATAAGTCAAGGTTTCGGGTTAAATTAAGTGAGTTTTTTGGGTAAATTAAGTTACGTAGCCTACGGACGCTACGTTTCCGCCGTGAATAAGTCGAACAGCGGTCTTCTGGGTGAAAGTCATAAGCAGTCACTCTTTATCCTACTTAGTCTGGTTTACAGCCCACTTCTTCTGATCGTCTAATATTGCCACAGATGACATGGGAGTTACTTAAAAGCCCAGTGTGTCTCATAAAAAAGCTAAAGGGTGCCTTATGCGTCGGTATGAAATTCCAGAAAGCTGGTACGACATGTCGGTAGAAAATGACCGGCTGTAAAGTCTTTTAAATTACGATCCAATAGAACAAAACAAAACTGCCAATAACATTTTGAGGGTAAAATATCTTCCCCCAGATTACGTTTGCTTTTGACGTTCTGAATCAAAGTATGCAGATGTTCACACATGTTGGAATTAACATGTGAATCAACACAGGACTTTCACCCAGGATACCTTTGATTGTGTCCTGTGTGAAACCACAAGTCAATGTTGACTGTATTTCCATTTACTTCTGTTATATAAAGAACAAAACAAAACCAAATGTTTTGCAAGACCTAACCAAGTGGAAATGTTGCCTAAACATGACCGAGCAGTTTTGTATTGTTTTTGTTTTCTTTCTATATAATTGAGAACGCAGATTAGTTGCATGGAAACGTCATTTTGTCGGAGATCGTTTGTCATACAGACATGAGATTGCCATCAATCTGCTCATCTCTGCAAGAAAGAAAATTTGTGTATTCATAAAACTTTCAAAAAGGAATCGACTTCATCACACGGATTTACACAGCGTGTGATTGTGCTGATTTTGGCCACGTTGCTCTTCGGTCCGTAACTCCGTCCACTGCACCTCTCAGCTGTGACAGCATAACAACAACAAAAAGCTGTTTCATGAAGCAGCTCAGCGCTGAGGTAAGTGGAAAAGCAGAAAGGCCACATTGTTGTTATTGGTTCCGCCACTGCTACTTTTATTAGGCTTTTAACATTCGACACGTTTACGTCTTCATTTGCAGCGCGAAGCTGTCACTTTGAATTAAAGAGCAGTTATTCTAGACTCTCGTAAGTGATCGTGTGGCCTTGAACTTGTTCATGTTTGAGGAAATCTTTTTGGACTTTTGACAACAAATATCATTTGTTTGAGACTTACAAGCAATATTCTATACAAATGTTGTGCATGGTGTCCTACAGTAGCCAGTCCAAAGCCCTTAAGCAACCCGCTTAAAACTTAAAGTGGGCCTCCTGTTTCTTCCCCCTTCTTTTAATTTCTGTGTGCCCAAAGTTTCCCTGAGCTCAGTCTCTCTGACCTATTACCCAAAGTCCTACAAAACCGGGTTTGTTCAAGTCCCTTCAAGAAAAAAGAAAAAAAACATGTTCTAGCCAGATGTTGTTCCTTGCTTCTTTCCACATACTCGTAAAAAAATAAAAGAATAAATGTGTGTGTGAACTCTGCGATGACATCAGAACGTGCTTGTTGTTGCGCAGAGCTGCGGGAGAGTGATGTGCTCGTGGGTTTATTATGGGAGCAGAGTCACAGATGCGGATCAGTCCTTCTGCCGTCTCACCACCACGTTGGAGAGTTTCCACAATGAGCTCCTTCACTTCCTGAGCCGCTTCTCCGTCTCTCTGAGCGAACCCTCCTCGACTGCTGGCCGCTCAGAAAGCAGCTGCTTCATCAGTGTGTTTACACCCGGGCTCCTCCAGCCACAACAGGCCCCGCACTCGGACCCGGCACCATCTGTTCCTCTGATATCTGTTCAGTCATGAGTGTCTACATATTGACATCATAATAAACAGCTTATTTTACGCTTCCCTGTGCAGGGACTTTGTCCATGATTTGAATCACATGCACATTTTAATACTGTATTACATTTTCCAGATGAAACTAAAGTGTTTCCATTGGGTTCCTGCCATCCGGACAGCCGGAGTCTTTCTCCGCACGGCTTGAAAATCAATTCGCAAAAAGTGTAAAATTTGCTTGTAATCCATCACTGTCATTACCATGTCATTATCGCAGTAAGGTGAGTATGGGCGGCTATGAAAACTGTCCCTGTTGGTGCCATCGAGGACAGACGCGCCGCGCCGCCTTGTGGACACTTTCCACCCGTTCCCAAAAAGGAAACCTGGAGTGCAGATTGTCCAGGACCTCGCGCTTGTTGGAATCGTCGCCTTTCGGGTGTCATAAATACAATTTGTTCGCAACTGTATTGCGTTCGAGGAAAACAGATCTCAGAAAATGAATGAATTAAAGCAAAACTTGACCACATACTGTATAAGGTGTGTGTATGAGCTGACTCTGTAAACCTGCTGTGATCAATACTTTTAGATCAATGGAGCAAATGGCCAAGTGTATTGTGTAGGATGTCGCTTGTGGTTTACTACTTTGTCTTGTTTGAAAAGGCTGCAGCCTCCTGGTAAGGTCTATAATCTAATAATCTAAACATTAAAACCATATATGAGAATTAGACTCTTCCTGCCTGATTGACCATCATGACCTTATTAAAATGGTTTTCTTAACCTACTTTTAACTCTCTGTATTTCTTATGCCAGTCAGAGGATCCACCATCATTTTGAAAGTGTGCTAAATGTTTAAGATATTATCTGACGATTCTGAATGAAATATGTGGATCCTAAACATGCCATTTTAATCCAGACTTCTTCCCCTGTAGATTCAGAGCAAACATAAAGAAAGGGTTTCACTACATTGTTGCTTATAGACTGTTACAATCACAAATGCAATTTCAGACTTGGTATCACATTTTTATTTGCATCACAAATCTCTGTCAGGTACTGAAGCCCAATCCCAATGTCGCCCCGAAGGCCTCAAACCCAGAACCCTCAGGGATGTGTGAGAGTCAGGGCTTGAAACGGTGTGAATACTAATGTGACCGCACTTTGCTCCAACATATCACATGACCATGACGTCAACACATATTATGGATAATAGTGTGTATTTATTTTATACTTTTTATTCTCATCTTCCAGGCTCTTTGCTCACTAGATGAGAGGTCATTTTATATAATCGATTTAGTTCTAGTAAGTTAATGATCACAAAATTAAATGTTTGATGTGTAATATCATCTTTGCCTCCATTTCTCTGATTTCATGTGTTCTTATGTTCCATCTCTAATCCTTAATGTTTTCTGTATAAATGTAATATTCCAGGCTGAACACCAGGCTGAACTTGTTTTAAGTCTCCACGCTTCCACTGGTTACCCCGTGTTTTCACATTGCTATGAATTGTGGGTAATTCCCTTGGGATCAAAATGTCTGCAATAGAGCCCTCAAGCACTCCATGATTTGACAATGGGACGGAGATTAAACCCTCAAGGACTTCACAGGAGCCTAAAGTTTGTGAGTGGGGAATTGGGCCTGTGTTTCTTTTCAAGCCAAGATGGAAACACCAGGAGCTGGGATGGATCTGTAAATGTTCCTTAAATCACTTGTCCACGGGACAAACAGCAGCATTCAATAAATCAGATAGTGCAGTTTCATGTTTGGTTTTTACTGTAATGCAGTTCATCAACTTGAGTTACGATTGAACACAAACGCAGTCAAACCGCATAGCAAAACAGGACATATGGGTTTCTAGTTCAAACGTCTACATTCTTCTTATTGGACATTCATAAAAACGTCAACATACAATATAGATTTATCCTTAGAGACACAAATGTAAAAGACGTTTATAGCTCTACTGTAAGGAAACGAGGGGGAAAACATTTTTTATCGTGGGATCTGCTGTATATACAATGAAAAGAACCATTTCCTAAACACTGTGGGCGAAATATACATATATTAAGACAAAGATAAGAGACGGACAAAAATGCTCTTGTACAAAAAACAAAATCACACAACATGCCATCAGAATACTTTTTGATGCAAAATATCAAAAATACATGTTTCTCAACGGGGAAATTCACAAGTCCCGCTTACTGAATATAAACGGGTTTCTGCAAGACGAGATAGTTAAACAGCCTAGTCGACGAGAATGTTTCTGTAAACCAGGGATCTGTGAAATATGGATGCGTTTTGCATTCAGGCAGCGAAAGTGACGTAGATAATACAGCAACCTTTATTTTGAAAGTTGCGTAGAGAGAAGGTCCAGCCAAGGCAGGATGGAGTTACTGTATTTATTAACTGTAGTTACGGTTGATACGCTACATTTGATAAGTTAATATTTGAACTGTAACCATGATCTTTGGGCAACAAAACTACTTGGTTATTGTTGGAAGAAAAACCATTACTTCACAACGTTGATAAATACGAGGCATTGTGCGTTTCTGCAAGCGGGACACAAAGCTGATATGAAAACATATTTTTGGCTCAACAACATCGACATTCAATGCATCCTGTGGTACAAACTCACAGTACAATGCCAAAATATATTCTAGGCTGTTCTGAAATCTACAAATTAAAATCTACAGTCACACCAGAAAAATGCATATTACTTCGAGATATACCCTCTTTTTTTATGACAGTCAAGTTGCAAAGACAACAACTACTTGAACACTGGAAGGCATTTATTCCTCGACATGCAACAACTTCACGATTATACTTTGTCCAAGTTTATAAAAATAAAAAATAAACACTTACACAACACATTAAACTGCATAAACACGCCTCTTAGCCACCACCACATCATCATCATCATCATCATCATCATCGCATTGACAATGACTAGACGTCTTCTAAAAGTGACGCGCCAGATTTCACATGAGAACACATGTTGGAGCTTGCAGTCCATGTAGGAATGTACAGTAGTCATGCATAATAAAAGGAGGCCTGCTATACAAACGGTGACCACTGGGTGGCAGACTCTGTCCACTTTGCACAAAGCCCCGGTATGCATGTCAAGTCATGGCAGGGGAGAGGGAGGGACATGCATAGGGAGAACATCATACTGGGGGGTATTGCTTTTCGGAGAATGTGCATTTATCCTTCTTTTGAGGTGTTCTATCCCAAAACATATGCATACACAGACTTATCGGCCGGAGCAAAAACTCATAGAGACTGAGATATTAGTCTTCCTCTCTTTTACCACCCCCAACTGCCACCGCCGGTTCCTCCCATGTGTCCTTCCCCACTGGCGTCATCCAACGAATCCTCTCCTCTTCCTTTCCTCCTCTCCTTCGTCCTCACACCGAATAATTTTTCTTTCCGTTTAACCTTACCTTCCCTGCCACCTCCTTCTTTCCTTCTTTCCTTCCTTCCATCCTCCTCCCTGCAGGGCAGCCGGAGGGACTGGCATTTCTCGAACAGCAGGAGGGGGAATCTGCACCCGGCCTCGGCCCACGCTGAGCACAGGGAGGGTGTGGCGTGGCAGACACAGGTGTGTGTGTGTGTGTGTGTGTGTGAAGGCCTGTGACTGGTAATAATGAGCACGTGAGTGGAACCCCCACGCTACACCCCCCCAACGCCTCTGTATGACGCCCCTCATCTGAAAGTCTCTCCTCTCGTCACTAAATCCTCCAGCTGAACGAAACCAGGGGTTTCCAACTGAATTAAGATAACCGAGACATTAAGCCTGACTTTCATTTGGGGGATAACCAGGCTCTAATGTTTGGAACTAAGCTACAGTTCCTATAATTCCGGGGGCTGTAAACAAGATTGGTTACAAGTCAGTTACAAATTTGTTTTTGCCTCGGCGACGAGTTGACACCATTAAAAGCCGAATAAACCATCAGCAGCTTCTATTCGCGATGTACTCACGCATATCCAGACAGCTATCGCTGGAGTACTTGGTTATGGAGGAAAACTTCAAAAACGTGAAGATTCTCAGGCAAGTTCTGCAGCTAAAAGGTTTGCGGACGTTGGTGGTGCAAGTAACGCGGACTAAAATGTCTGCGTTTAGATTCCAGTGAGCGACGGACTCGTGTCGTTGGACGCAAATTGTGCCAATCGGGCGCTCGAAGGGCTTTAATGGCCTCCATGAGCTGCGAGTCACAGCCACTGTGGCGGATCAAACAAGTCAACGAGCCGAACTGCAATAACATTGCTTTTAGAACGCCGGCATCCACCTGTCTCTTTGCCCCGTGTCGTCCTCCCCCCGCACACCCCTTTAACTCCCCCAGGGGAGGCACACCTCCCAGTTTGAGAACCCTTTGGACCGAACTAATTGTTTGTCAGCCCCCATTTCAGTTTGAAAGAGATTTGGCACAGCTCGATGATAACAACGATGGTAGAAAAAAAAGAAACACCTGTCCTCATGGCGACAAAGTACCCCAAACAGATTACAGTCAAAGCGGGGCCAAAAATACTCCTCCACTACACCCCCCCTGCCGAATTACCTGATACAAGCTGCCGTATATTGCCCATTAAGAAGCTCTGCTTTCATTCGGGGACTGGCTTCAATTTAATTTACCGTCTCGCACTTCCTGGGACCGCTGCCAGATGTGACTGGAGTCAACACCTTGCTGAGGACAAATGGAAACTTTTTGTGCACAAAGGTTTTCGGTGAAAACATTTTTGTCTCTCTCATATACAGTAAACAAAAAGTAATGTAATCTATATATATATATATACGGTGTGAGTTAAAGAAGAAAAGATCCGGCAGGGATGAGCGTCCGCTTTGACGTGCAAGTTTAGCTTCACCGGCGACGAGACAGGTGGAGGTCAAATCGGCGGGTCGATTCCTCTGCTCCTGTTTTAAAGTGACAAATGGCTGAATGGGAGGTGAGCGGAGACGGTGAGTGGGGTGAGGTCAGATGTGCCGGTGCAGCTCCGGTAGTGGCGAGGAGGAGAGGGACGGTCGGGGTTCGACCCCCCGGCTCTTCATGAAAGACAGCAGCTGGTCGGGGATCTCGGCGAGGACGTCCTTCGCCAGCCGGGCCATGCTGAGGACCTGGTTGCCAGATCTGTCGATGTAGTCTCTGAACGGCACAAACTGGAAGCAGGGGTAGACAATAGTTTGGTTGTTTTGATATACTTTGTATATAGATCAGGTCTATGTATAATCATTGCCCGTTTTGGACAGAAAGAAAATACATGAAATCCCTGCCTGTTAAAGTCAGACAACACCTGTTTTACATAATCCTTCAGTGCCCCCCCCCCCCCCTCAATTATGTTCTCATAAATCTTTCATCCTTTATCTGACGCCGATCTGTTGCAAACCTGTATTTTTGTAATTTGCTCACTCACACTACTGTATGTAAATAATTATATTCAAAGTGCATTGCCCTGCACCAAATAGGTGAAAACCCATTTTACAAACTTAGTTTTTGAAATGTATTAAAATCGATTTTTTTTCTTTAATATAAGGCATCATATTTTAATCATTAATTTCAGGGCTGCCTGCATCAAACTAGGTATTTTTATTGTTTACAATTTAGATTTGAAGTGTCGGAAGTGTTGTGAAAAAGTTACTCTGTCCGACCAAAGAAGATTGTTGTCAAGTTGATTTTCCAGGAAACCTACATATTCAGACCGGCCACGAAAAGAAGGAACATAAACCACTTCAATAGGTTTATCAATTACAGTCCTCTGCAGACAATCCATAAGACATCCCCCGCCCCAAAAAACTTCCGGTACAAAACAAATAGATAGACCAAGCAGTTTGCAGTCTTTCATTAGTTTTATACTCTGTCACCTGCTGTCTGCGGCAAATCAGAGAGGATCCCTGGAGGTGGTGCCGTCGCTTTAACCCAGGTCAAATGCACTTTGATTGAAGTTATTTAAATGTACCCTCTCAAGAGGCATTTTTTAAGAGGGAAGTGCACTCCTTCTTCTTTAAGAGTCAGGCAGGTCGGGGATTAAAGCCCTCCTACATAAATGTTCACTTCCCTCTCAGAATACGTACTTCTCCAGGGAATAAAATATTCAGAGTGGAGGAAGAAGTATGTTAACCGTCCATGCATCCGTGTACGAGGCTGTGCATCGAACAATCCCTCGCACGCCACCATTGTCCATGAAGCAGCCGTCTTGTGCCACGCACTCAAGTGTGAATGTATATATGGATACTGCAAGTGCAATCAAGAAATATTTGAACAGTAATGTACTTTGTGTCACTGCAATAACCAATAATTACGCCCACCTGTCCAAATTGCTCACAGGTAAATATAGTGGACACGGAATACATACAAAGCTTTCTAACTGGTAATGCAGGTGGATACTAAGTCTTTATATACACAGTCTTTCAAAATAGATAACCTCTTGCTAGGTAAAGACAAATGTTCCCTAGGGCGCAGTGACACGTAGCGTAAAGAATAAGTAAAGAGTGATGGGGGAGACAAACTGTGTTGTGAGGAAATATACTATACATACATTCATTGTTTATTCATAATGGAAGACAGTGATGGATTTGGTCATCACAGCTGAAAGTTTGTTTTTTATTCTCATTAATTTAGGAAGTTAGTTCATGGGAAACTTTTCTAACAACTTAAAGTGACCCTCAAGTTAGAAAATGTTGAGAGCTCCTGGTTCATGGTGCACGAGTGGAGGTCTAACACTGTGACTTTAATTCATAACAACAGGAGAAAAATGTAACATTGAAGTTTATCGAAACAATTTCATTTCAATGTTCACTTATACTGGAGTAGCAAAACAAAAGCAATTTAGTCAAACCTTTTGAAGTATTTAGGAATATATTGATGATTACTGCTAATTTAGGCCAAAAAATAGGACATCAATGGTTTGCAGTAAATAGCTAATGCCATTTTGCAAAAACTACATTTGTGCTATCTTACATACTCACATGGCTCCTCTAGACCGTATACATTTATCATTGTGAGTGCTCGTTTTTCATTGAATTTCAAGAAAGAGCTGTTTTTTCTTGATACTAAGGAAATGTAAGGATAGTAAGGAAATGTCTCGCCGGTTTTAGTCACTGATAAGTAAAATGCTACATATAATACACTCGGCCAGCGGCTTGGATTAGAGTAGTGTCGTCTGTTGAGTGGAAATAGATACATGACCACAGCCATGAATGTCCTGGGGTTGACTTTGAAGTGAGGATGGACTTTCCAAACATTCACAGCAGAACGGTCATACTGAATGTTATTAGATAGATACAAAACATTTTTGGTATACAACTTTGAAAGCCTAGTATTATTATATTTTGTACTACACAGAAACTCAATACATACTTGAAACTATCCTGAATGTGATTTATCTCTATTCGTTTGGATACGGTTTGGGACATCATCTATGAGCCCTCAGAGGCTGCTTGCAACATTACCAAGAACACCCACAAGGCAATATGCCACAAAGATAGGGGCTAGTTTTTCACTTTTTGTTGCCTGGTTTTTATGTTTTCAGAGATGCTGAAAATAACATATTGCATGTTTCATGATTGTTCTCTTTCAGAAGCAAAAGTGGAGGTAGCTGATTCTGATTCTGATAACACACAGGCCCCTATTTAAATGATCCATAGTGCATGGTCTAAAGTGAATGGTACCAGTGCATTTACATCTCTTTCACTGGTTACACGGTGCCTAAGCGTAAAGTAAGATGCAAGGGGCAAAGGGATTGTAGTAACTTTCTAAGATAATCATAGGTGTGTTTTGGGCGTAACGCAAATTAAACCAGCGTCATCTCCCATTCCCTTTGAAGGCCAGGTGCACCTACATTGTATTGGCGGGTTCGCCAAATGGAAAAGCAATTTTTTTTCAGTGAAAATGTAATTCTTGAAAGGCTAAATAAACACCAACATACAGCGGATAAAATAAGTATTGCACACTGTTTGTGTGGAAGAATGGGCCAAAATCACACCTCAACAATGCATGAGACTAGTTTCTACGCGTCTAGAAGCCATCGTTCCCAACAAAGGCTTTGGTACCAAGCATTAAATACATTTCAATCAGCGTGTTCGATGCTTTTTCCATTTGTCATTCCATTTTATTGCACATAACTTCATTGTTGAATGTATTTGTATTTGTTTTTGTTTGGGTTGTTACGGACATCTGGGCCCTATTCTTCATACCTGACTCAACAAAGTCGAGCAAATGTCCTATTATCCACGTTAAATTAGCGAGATGATTGACATCAGGCTAACTCGGTTTCTCCACGGCAGATCTGTGCTGAAACGGTCTCGTTAATTCTAACCAGACGTCAGTCATCTGGATAAATGTGCGTGCCTGTTCCTCTTCAGAAGGGATAATAATCGAGCACTGACACCACAATGTTCTAACAGTACAATGGCAAATAAACTCAGCGGAACCTTTTTATTTTCCCTGCTGAGAAGAAGGAGATGATCATGAATGCATGAGGAATTCAAGACCATAATCATGGCAAAATCTAATGCTGCATTCACAGCAAACAATTTGCAACGTTTTTGCAACGTTGTTGATGTGAACGCAGCTTAACAGCGCCCCCGCTGCGAGACATAAGCGTCACAAATATATCAGACATGTTAAATGTGTCAGTGTTGGGAAAATGTATGGGCTAATTTTAAGTGCTTCATCACCCAAATCAAATCAGATTGTATTTGTTTAAATGTGCCTGCTGGCAGTAGTATACGAATAGATATATACTTATGAGGATATATGTACTGTATGTGCGTATGTATATGTGTATATTCATGTATGTGTAGATTACCATATAATTAGGAGTTTGAATATGTGTATGGGCGGATCAGTACGTATGTATTATTCATAATCAGACTTTCAATCAATTGAAGCAGTGAAAAGAAATTGTGTATGATTCTCTGTATTCTCGTCATGAGTCCACCTTAATCATGTTCTACAATAATGATATGTATGGTGTACTAATAACACTGTCATATAATTATGAGTGCTTTCAACACATCCATACGTTTCTTAAGTGCTAAATAAACTTAAGAACAGTACGGCCTGCAGCGGGTGATAGTCTGTGTCTGAGAGACGGGTGATCGGCTGCGCCTGTGGTGATCAATGTCCGCGGCTTGAGAAGCTCTCGTAAATATATGATTCCTTTTTGGCAGAATCGATAGCGCTCGTACAGGAAGTCATGATGATGTGAGAACGGATCTTGGCGATCTCGAAGAACTCTCTCCCTATAAAACTAATATCGCTATTTCATCAATGAGGAAGGGAGCTGCCTTTTTTGTCCGGTGGGAGTGGCCAGCTTATCCAGTGAATTTCCCTAAGCCAGCTACGGAGAATAGGGCCCAGGTGAACATTTTAAGTGAATAGCACCTTTAGAAATATATTTACTGAGCAAAATGGTGACATGTTCAATACATATTTTACCCGCTGTATATAAATTGAAGATAAATGTTTCGCTGAAAAGAAAAACATGTTGTGAATTCTGTAAATATTTTTTCTCCAATACATTGAGACTTTTGCTCTTCTGCAGCCACCACGGAAATCTACTGTGAGCCGCTGCCCATTTACAAAGGTTGCAGAACCCGGAGGCTGCATTACATATGGGCTTGTGCTGCCGGACAGAAAAGTAGGATGAAAATTGGATAAATGTTATCCTTGGACAGGTGTACTTTTGAGTTGTGTGGGCAAGTGAAACCAGAATCACGGTGTTGTGCCCTTGAGCAAGACTCAGAGCTTGTCTAGTGGCCCACCATAGACGAATATTGTGAAGAATATTGTATGAGGCAGTCCCCAGTTTCTGTTTGAGTGTGTGTCATGTATTTAAGCCGCCCTCATACTGGAAGAAATCCTCCTATGCAGCTGCTGTAGACAGAAACATGCTCCAGTTTAACCAGTGACATTAAACAGTATAATGGTGAGTACCTGTACAATGTCTCTCTCGGCAAGACGTCCCCTGGAGGACACCCTCACTTCATCTCCATCCAGCTCCTCCATAGCTAAAAAGAAGAGAAAGTGACAGACAGAGCATGACTCAATACTGGAACCATAGAGGGAGAATTTAGAGGGTACAGGATGTTCTGTTGTATTTTCATAACGTAATTTGCTGATGTGGAGCACAGCATGTAGAGTAAGAACAGGTAATCAGAGGAGAATGGTTCAAACGAGAATGACATTTCATAAGCAAAAATGATGCACGGTTACACCTGAGGTCAGAAAATGAAAATCATTCGGGCCAGTCACTAAGAAAGCTCAGCAGGCTTTCAGACAGCCAATATTCAATATTGGCCAAACATAGGAAGATGCGCTTGCTCTAAATTTGCTCTCCGATGGAGATGCCGTTCTAAGAGGTCTTCAAAAAGAGCACCTGCGGCAGCATCTGGAGTCTGGAGTCACTCTGCCAGGGGAAAATAACAGCCTGCGTGGAGAGGTGGCCGAGTGCAATGCAGGGGTTAATTTAGCGAACAGGTACTCACAGAATCAGAAAACAAATGCTCCAACTGCTTGCAAGCTACTTTTAAAATGACCAAGTCAAAAGATCTACCTACGTTAATAATGCTATATATATATATATATATATATATATATATATATATATATATATATATATATACCACACACACACACACACACACACACACACACACACACACACACAGGTGCTCGACACCAAGTGCATGGTGCACGGTACACCTGGTGTCCCAAATAAGAGAAGTGGTGTCGCAAATAAGAGAAGTAAGATAGGACCTGAAACATCCCTCCAATACCAAACCTTCTGTGACTTAAAGGTCACAGCACAACTAAAATGATCTATTTTTCCAACACATTGGTGAGGAGCTTTACATGTGAAGAAAGTCAACTCATTGTCTAAACTCCAGCAATGTCCAATCACGGCACACACCCTGTTGTGTTGATGCATTGTTTTGGTGGGTCCTATTTATCGTTATTTTGGTTTTTGACAGCTCCTTGGGTTGTTTTTAACTGGCTCAGGGGAGTAGGGCTTTAAAAACAGACATCATTATAAACTCAAATGAACAATGGAGTGTGAAGTTATTTCAGGAGCCGCTGAATGAAGAGAGAAAGCGAGCACATGGGCCAGCTTATATAGTCTGGAAGGTCCAGGGGTCTCATCTATAAGCCAGTGTGTAGGAGCCACACTAAGTGATATGGAGTGAACATACGAGAGCTTTCACTGGCTTTATTTCTACATTTATCTCTACGCGTATTTACTCAACCCTTTTGTGCAGGTAATGAAGATGAAGGTGAGGTGACTGGAAAAGATGAATGACATCACCATTGGTAACGCCTCGGCTCCAGTGAGCTCTGATACGTCAGATAGCTATTTACAGCTTGCCTGTGTGCAGTATGATGAAGCTGTCAATATAGAATAAACCATTAATGAATGAATAAAGTTGTGTTCATTGCAGCAACTCTTTATGAAAACAGTATCTGCATAGTATTAGAAGAGTATTGCTCCATTCTGCAGTTCTTTAAAACCCTTTATGGTGCGTCTAACCATATATGGTAATTTCCGCACGCTGTACTTTATGGCGTTCATCAGTTAATTCAAGAATCATGTGGTCTTCACCCAGCCAATCAGCAAAGATCCCCCTGTCACGCCTTTTGTCCCACCTTTGTGGTATTTTACCAATCAGGAGAGAACTGCTTTGCATGTAACAGAGTTAATTATTCCACTTGCCATCACTGACTGGCCATTATTTGCTATTATTACTGTTATTACTAATCCCTAACATTATATATTATGTCCTCTTACTTTTGTCAGTATTATTCCCTCTTAAATTTGTCAATATCATTGACAATGTATTATTATTAGTTTCCCAGTGGGACAAGCGTGTTGTGTGGCACGAGACATCTCCGTGTCTCCAGAGCTTGTTGCACGAGGTGGGCTGTGAGAAACCTAATGTGTGTGTCTGTTACGTTACCAGCCACTAGTCTGCTGGGTACTGCCTTCATTGATAAAGGGCTGGTTGGAGCCAATTTTAGATCAAATGTGCCTGAATTTCTAAGAACAAGAATAGACTGCCGAGTTTCACGCTCCATCGATCAGGAGATAATCAATCTCAAGAATCTGATCACTGATTTTGAGGAAAAGAACAACGAAGTTGTCGCTAAGAGAGACCTCCTCAACAATCAAAACTGGCGGAACGCTGAGACGAATATCGATCTGCAGGACAAAATGATTGAACAGCTACAGAATAAAATCAGACAAAAGGCTAGGGAGACCAATGTGATGATTGACGACCTGGTCGTGGTTAAGGAGCAGCATCGAAAACAAGAAGGCCCTTGATGTCTGCTTGACCTCCGCCGATAATGAGCGGGAGCTGGGAAAGAAGAAGATGGCGGAGAAGGAGGAGTTTGAGAAGGAGCTGCAGCGGCACAAAGCATTGCTGCAGGAGTACAAAGCGCAAGAGGATAAGTTAAAGGCGTCACAGGAAATCCTCGTGGCTGAAAATGCAGAGTACGTGAAGGAGCATGAGGAGAGCGAGCAGCTGAGAAAGAAATGTAGGAAGGTCGTGTTGAAGCATTTACAATCAATGCAGAATCCCTTGTCCCCGATTCCCAACAATTCTCAATTTACCTCTGAGGACATACAACAGACATGGGGGTGAAGAAATTAGAAACGGGTTGAAATTGGGTACATATCGATCCACGCTTGCTTTCCACTCCGTCCACACCTCACCCGTCTTCCTTGCATCTCCTAAGCTGCCCCGGCATTGCAGTTGCCACCCAGCCCCACCTAAATCTTGAGCTCTCCCCACTCTCTCCCTTCCCCGATGCGTTTCAGTGTTGGGGAACAAAAATCTGTCCGTTGCCACCTGCACTTCCATCCAAAAGCACAAGGAAAAAGTCCAATCAGACCAAGAAGTAGTAGAACGAAGACTTGCAAGTCCCGGCCGACTTCAAGCACAAAACTTCACATATCCCCATCTATGATTTCCTTCACAGCGGCAGGGCGACTCAGTGGCTAGCACTGACTCCAGGGTCATAATCCAGTTTTCTTTTAGGGTTTACTCTGGGTGATCCGGTTTCCTCCCACTAAAGACATTTGTGATAATGGAGCAGATGCGATTTATGGGTTGGCCACTGATGGCAGTGTAGGTGTTTCGAACCCGAGGCTCATTCAAAATTAAAAAAATTGAAACACATCAGCAGTAGTGATGTTATATTACTCATGCTGCTTGATACTTCTAATACAAGAGGGTTGAGCAGACATTGAAATTCAATAAACAAATTACACATATATATTTTTTATACATTTGTATTTTATGTAAAAATGCTGAAAACGGTAAAAACTCCGAGAACACAATCTCTGGCAAATTAATCTATTTTATTGTCCTGAATTTAGGAAAAGATTCTTTACTTTTCTACAGTTGATAGCCAACACAAATCACAGTTTAGAAGTTCATCTCTGACTAGAACATCCAGATGGAGCAGCCATCTTTGACTCAAGCCTATTAATAAACCAGAAACTTAAATTAAACTCATTTGAAAGCCTTTCACATCCAACCTAGAAAACAATACAGTGAATTATATTTGTTATAGTGTACCGGGCCCCAGGTCCGTATTCTGAATTTCTATCTGAATTTTCTGATTTTTAATCAAATGTAGCCAAAGATGTTGGCTTACCTGTATGCGTGATATGTGGCGAGAAATTAGCAAACAACAAAAGATGTTGAAAGACGTCCAGAACAAGCACACGGCATTGGCTGAAAAGTATCACGCTGCAGATCTCAACTGCTGCAGAAAACTGAGCAAAGTAAATGTACTTTCAGGAAGTGGATCCAGTCTTCAAACTCAACTATTGCTGCTGGTTCTGTGCCAGCTCATGAGATAGCGAGGCATCCATTAGTAAAAACGTATCTGTCCTCGGGAGCATTTCCAAACTCCTCCGTAGCAAAAGATATGCGTTTTAAAATGGAAACGTAGTAGTGTGAACATGACCTATTTATTTCAGAGTTATTTTATTTAAAAAGTTATTGCATTTAACCCGTCCTTAGCATTCTAGGAGCAGTGGGCTGCTTTAAAGCGCCCGGGGAGCAACAGGGTTCAGTGTCTTGCTAAAGGACACTTCAACATACTAATGTGCAAATCTGCGCTCAAGACCTGCATAGTTGTGATGACCTCAATGTAGGCCTCCACATGATAGTGGATTTTTTTTCTCCTCTTCATAAGAGGTTGATATTGCTATAACAGGTAAAATAACGAAGAATTGTCTTCATTCTGGTTCTATAATTTCATAAATACAACAAACTATAGCTTTTGTATATATAATATGACTATATATAACATTTTATATGCTGTGATATCAAATAGCTTTTGCAGCTCCAGACAAATTTGATTTGGTGGAAAATAGAGTAAAATGTCTCTTTGGATAGTAAAGGTTGCTGACCCCTGTCTTAGTCATTGCCACAACAACCAATGCAGATAGGTTAGTGATATCTGGACCATTGACTGTATATAATAGGTGGACGTAGCAATCGTGATATCACCTGATTGATTGATTTGTGGACTGCCGGTTTGAAACCTCGATTGCGACAATTTTTTCATCGCCATCTTGGATTACGGCCGTCGCCACGTGTTTTTCCTGCAACCAGTGAACGGGAGAATGCAGAGGAGGGACGTAGAGACGGCATACTCTGGTAGCAGCAGTGACCCGTCCTAAATCATACCCTGATTTATGGTCTATTTGACTCTAAATGGACCATAATTTACTTAATGAACATCATGCTGTATTGAAGAAGACTTGAAACTAGAGATTGAGACTTAAACTCATGTTTACAATACTGAGGGAATAAATCAGAGAGAAAGGGTTATTTTCTCATAGTCTGACTTTAAGATCTAATCTCCGAAACAAATTGAATTTGGTAGGTATTAGTAGGTAGCCTTACTAAAAATATTAAATATTCATCATAATATAAACAAAAAAAGGACAGCCTAGTAAAATAGTTTTCCATGTAGCACACACACAAGTGTGTGCTACATGGAAAACTATAACTCTATATACATGGTGCATATGGATTCTCACAAAAAATAAATCAGGTGGCAGATACAAATAATGTATTATATCTTTGCTTTTGGCCATATCAAAACAAAACAAAATCTGCAAAGCTTCATACTGTTGTACTACAAGGTTGCTCTAAAGGAAAGAATGAAATAAAAAAATGCATCGGTGTTGAAAAAATGAGTCACAGAGGCAGAGGTGTTGAAGAATATTTATCAGAAAGTGAGTTTTTCTAGATGTACACCATGAAATCTTTATGGTGTGAATGAATAATATAATCCAGTGTTCTTTCTGTAATTGATATTGAATATACCCTCACTTGTCCACCTTTTTTTATATAAAAATGAAAACACTCAAAGATACCGCTGTCACAGTTTGTCTATAGAGTGTCTGTTTATGATTATGTGTATTAGCATGCTGGATGCTCATTTGTTGTTTGGCAGCCAACTGCTTCAACCGGGTGTGAAGCCAGCCACCTTAAAGTGGATCACGTGTCTGATTGTGATTGAAGAGATGACTCTACTGCAGATTAAACAATTTCGTCCTCTGCAGATAAGATTACTTTTTGTCCTCTCCTCTGTCTGTTAACTCACGTTGACGTGCCACATCCCGGAACCCGTTACTATAATGGAACACTCACCATCAAACTCAGCGGGTCCAACGCCTACGATAATTATGGATAGGGGGAGTCCTGCCGCCTGTGCAGGAGACAAAAGCAAAGACAACGAACGTTTAGTCCAAGTGATTCATTAGATCCTTAGGACACATCAAGGTATCGAATTAGCTTTGGATGAACCAAAGAGCTTTAAAAAGGTGCAACGTGTAATGAAGCCACAAGCTTTAAATAAATGTGGTGGCATTTCACCTCTTCTAGAAATAAAAAATATATATATTTATGTACTGTATATGACTACCATCTAACAGCAGGTTCAGGATAAGCAAAACTAAACTATAAAACTCTGAGAGACGGTTTAAAATAATGTCGCTATCTTATAATCTTCATGTCTGCCTTGAAGTTAGCCAGACTCCATCTGTAAGGATGCCTGTACCCTTTCAATAGTTTGTTTATTGGACTAAATCCTCAGTAGAATAAATGAGATGGACTCACAAATTCAGCCAGCACACAAACCCCAGCACCAGGAGTTGCAGCGGGCTGCTAGAGCGCTGGGTCTGACCTGTGTAAGGGCAACAATGGGACCACGGTAGAGCCTACCAGAAGTCTGGGCGTTCCCCTGGGATCGGACCCCCGGTGCTGGGGGGTGGGCTTGCATTGGCTGAAATTGAGCCAACGCAACGCTGCGAGTTGTTTTCTACTTTCTGACAGTTTAAATGTAATCCAATAAACAAAGAACCAAAACGCACACACACCATGGGTGTTTAACCATTTTGTTAACTGAAACTAGGGATCCTCTGTTGAAAAAAACAACCTAAAAAGACACAGAAAATGCAGAATATCTTGCATCTCTTGCAAAAGCAACACTTCATTCAAAACGGTATCAACTGAAAAATAGCGCGTCAGTGTCCAGTTGGCATGAAGAGAGAGCCAAGTATAAAAACATTATCGCCATTTTAATTTGTAGCATGCTGTAAATATAGACCATATGAACACAAATGCAAACAAAGAGCAAACCTGAATCCAACTAATAGTTCAAGTTGGTCAAATTGGTTCCAGGTGTTTTCACAGGTGCATTCTGGCTGCAGGCAATTGTAATTGAGCGCAGGGCGCTAGCAGCGAGTGTAAAGTTAGCCGGAGCTAGCTAAATGTTGGCAACGCGATAGGGCTGCTAGACAGCTCTGATTTTCTTTTTCTTTTTTCCATGCTGAATGACCAAGGACAGTGTTTATCCAACTGAATGACGATTCTAATGTAGCGAAACTCTGTGACACTGTTACCTCTCCACATTCTGGTGATAATGTTAGTTTGTTTATTGAATGTTTCAAACTGAACTTCTGGCCATGTATTCATAGTGCATCTTTAAATTGATTTGGTGTGGTGAGTATGGTCTTGCGTAAAATAAATTAAGCATTAATTCGTTACTTTTTTTTTTAAATCTGAAAGGTGGAGCTGTTTACCTGACCCAATATCCTAAACTTGCAGCAATTACCTTGATTTTCCAAACCGTAACTCTCCTTGTCACAAAATCAAAAGTCGAGCGCCTCGAGAAAACCCCACAGGTAAGAAGTGGTAGTATTTGGGGGATTTAAAGCAAATATCTGACACTTCAGCTTTTTAATTAGGAGGGAGAAAATAACAAATAACTTTCTTTTAATATTCTTCACCGCCTGCCACAAAATAAATCACTCAGAACCCAGCTAATTGGATCAGGCACCTCTCAAATATGAATTTGACATGCTATTGAAAGAACTATTGATCTCTCCACAGAAGTGAAATAGATCAGTCACAATTAGAGGAAATATATATTTTGTTCTCCCTGAATTTGACTTTGGTACTTTTCCTTTCCTTCTGTCTTGAACTTATCACAGAATACTGAGAAGCTGCTTTTATCCAAACATCATATAAAGCATTCTTCAGAAATATAATGGAGCTTTTGCCCTCCACACTAAATACCAGAGAGGATACTGAGGTGAACATCCATCAGACTACGTGTGTTTGTGTGTGTGTGTGTGTGTGTGTGTGTGTGTGTGTGTGTGTGTGTGTGTGTGTGTGCGTGTGTGTGTGTGTGTGCTTTGTTTACTCACATTGACCACAGCCTCTTTGGTCTGGACCATGTCGGATATCACTCCATCTGTGATCATCAGTAGGACAAAGTACTGAGAGCCATCTGTAATCTCTGTGGCGCAGCTGGGAAACGTGCACACACACACACACACACACACACACACACACACACACGCACACACACACACACACACACACACACACACACAGAGACACAAATGAACCCAGGTTAGAACCCACATTCTACCTGAGCACCTGCAGACTACGAGAATACTCTGGTCCCATGAGGACATCACTATTCAAAATTTGTTTTCAATTTTCCCAAACTATATGGCACCAAAATGACTGTAATATGTACTGTACTGAGCAACAACAGTGGCAGACTCAGGCTGTCTGAGGGACAAGGGCAGAAAAAGGCGGTGGGGCACCAATGTACAGCATGTACACTGCATTGAGTTGTTCTCCATAGAGGCCACCTAGTCACATCTATTTTCACTGAAAGGGCATCCAGAATGGCTCTTTATCATGTGTTCTCTACTGGACAGTAAACCTATAGGCCAAACATTTTTTATAATAGCGTCCACTACACTAAGGTTAAATAGCTATTCCGCAATTCACATTTAAAAATGCAAATTTAGTAAAGGTGCAACTACTGTACAACGTGATGGTTTTCATATTCGACGTACATTTTCCATTCTCCATGTGAAAAATATATTTTTATTTTGAAATGATTGTTTTGAGACAACGTTGTCTGTGAAACAATACATTCACATATATATTCATACTGTGCAAATGCACAAGGACAAAGAGTAAACACATTGTTAATTGGTTATTAAAAAAATATAAAATGAAAACAAAAAACAGTATTATACCGCAGATGTTTTTTTATTTATAAGTACATTTTATTGAAAGTGACATTAAAAACTCATTTAAAACGGATTTGATCTCCTTACAAACACCATGGCAACCCCTTGGTTCACAGAGTTGTTTACCACCTAAAAACACAACCTTCAGCAACAAGAGAGACCCTTCAAAAAAATAACAAGCACCGAAAACCCCGGCATGAAGGAAACCGCGATGACCCTGCTTCTTGTTTTTCATTCCCTTTCCAACATGGGGCTCGATGAGAAAAACAAACAGAAATATCCACATCTCCAAACTGAACTGATATTTGGCACCTGAGTGTTGAGTGTTTCAACACGTAGGTGTGTGTGTGTGTGTGTGTGTGTGTGTGTGTGTGTGTGTGTGTGTGTGTGTGTGTGTCCTTCACCTGCTGTTAGTGTGTTTATTGCAAGGAGACAGTGTCCCATGCCAGTGACTTAGCTGTTCCACCTGGCTGAACATCACATCGATCTGTTAGTCTATATTTCTGTGTGTGTGTGTGTGTGTGTGTGTGTGTGTGTGTGTGGAGGGGGGATTTTAGCCTTGCGTTATAGTAGGATGAGCATGTGTGTTTTTTCAGTGCGTGACCTATGCCACCTCTACGCCTCTCGCCGCCTGACACAGTGGTGTCAAACACGGGGTGGGATTAAAAAAACCCGAAGAACTCATTATTCTGCGCAGTGACACTCGGGGTAAAATGTCCAACACCGTTCTGGTCTAGCAAGCAGGTTAATCCGTGTTTTCACAGCAAAAACATGGAATTGCTCGTGGCACCATTTAATTTAGGGTTAAGAAACCCACATTACAGCCTTTTTTAACAGACTCAGTGTTTTCATGCACAAACATGAAATAAAAAAGTCAGTAATGAAGCTAACTATCACAAATAGTCCAACGTGTAAACTCAGGCAAGTAAAGCGTGTTGTGAACACAGCATTGAGGAGTGTGAATGCACGGCACTCCGTTGCATGAAAAATCCCCTTCAAAATAAAAGCACAGATTTTTTTTTACCCATGCAAAGGTCCGCGATTCACTGAAAACGGGTCCGCGAAGTTTGACACCAGTGCCATAGAGGTTGAGGAGGACAAGCTTTTTTTCCTCATCATGTCATTTCAATCGTAACTCAGAAGGTCTATTTTGTGGCCAAATCTGAATAGAAATAGGGTGTCTGATAAAAGTTCCGCTCAAAACGCCATGTACGAATGCTTAGCAGGACATTCCGATAGAAGAGGACACGGTTCTGGAGCAGTGTTGTTCGAGACTTTGATCAAAGGCTGGTTTGCAGGATAGGAGTTGCATGGTAACCCCAGGCAGCAGTGAACCCAATGCAGAAGTGTCTTAAAACTTGCATTATCTTTGCCGATGAGAAAATTACTCTACTTCTCTCTTGATTTATTCCCTCAGTAAACATTGTAAACATGAGTTTATGTCTCAATCTCTAGTTTCAAGTCTTCTTCAATACAGCATGATGTTCATTTAGTAAATTATGGTAATTTAGAGTCAAACAGACCATAAAGCAGGGGATGCTTTAGGGCGGGGCTACTGATTGACAAATCTCTACGTCACTCCATCGCGTTCCAAATATTGGAACAACAACAACATGGCGACGGCCGTAATCAAAGATGGTGACGATGAAATCGCTGATCTAGAGGCGTCAAAGCAGCAGTCCACAAACCATTGGGTGACGTCACGATGACTAGGTCCACTTCTTACAGACAGTCTAAGCCTCTCCATGGTGGCATAGCAATTGTCTGCTTTGCTATTTGTCTGGTGTGTGTGTGTGTGCGTGTGTGTGTGTGTGTGTGTGTGTGTGTGCGCTGACAAGCAATTATGTTAGGCTGCCGGAGATGACTGTTCCTTCAATCAGAACAACAATGGCAGCTCCCGAAGAGGTGAGCGCAAATTCTGCAAAATCAATTATATCAGAACTGGAGAGTATTTCTTCACTGAAAGAGGAAAGGATGTTTTTCGCTCTACTCCTGACTGCCTTCTGCAATATTTTGATTGACAGATGGTTCAATCAATCACTTGCCAAGTGTCTTTTGAAATATCCTGCCCTTTTCCAAACCGTTTCCAAAGACGGCTTCTCAGATGCTTCTGTAACCATCTGATGCTTCAGGTAAAACAGCTGTACCACACGCAACATAGCACCTGTCCTGTTTTCCATTTTACAAAACAATGAAGAAAGAACAATCCTCCATGTGAAGTATCCATCCAATTGTCTAAATCACTGTCCTCCACAGTTATCCTTTTACCAATTCAAAATAACTTGTGGTAATGAACATAAAAAGCTAATCTTTAATTTGCATAATTTAGAGATCATGTCCAACGTATACTAAACGAATATGACGTTACTCTTCAAGAGCTGCAAATGTATTAAAAAGGTATCTTCATACAAATGTTTTTGGAATATTGCTGAATGACAAATTAAATTTCAATATTGAAATCGATGACGTTGTAAAGGAAATTATTCCTTGATTAAGCATGTCATTCATATTTAAGAAATTAGTTTCCTTCGCAGCAGAAATAAATATATAGTTTAGTCCACATTTGTATCTGTTCTTGAATATGGTGATACACTGCACAGCATAGGCATGGATTGGAGCGTATGCTTGATTAATCTCTGTGTTTAATTGTAAATATGAGATATGGGGTATCTTTGGACTCCAGGTTAACGTTCTATGTATTCATTTTAGCTTTCGTTTAGCACTTTTGAAAAAGGCCTTTATCCCATGAGCATGTTTCCTTTGATACATCATTGTATTGTGTCTGATACATCATTTTGTCAATTTAACAAAGTATAAAGCTTTTGGGAACCTACAATGCAATAAAGGTGCAGAAGAAACTCTTTTGAAAAAAAAAAAATTCTACACAAAAAGGCTTTATATTTACACGTAAAGGGATTCTCCCATCAATTAATAACGGATATATAATTAAAAGTTGTAAAATGTGTTTTAGAAAAATGTTTTTTAAGGGCCACAGACAGAAATGTGAAAGTCCCACATCAGCAATTTCACTGTTGAATTGTTAAATTGTTCTGTGTTTTAAGACTTTTCAAACAATATTGAATTGATAGATAGATGTATTTTCTTCTTCTTATGTCACACTTTGAGGGATAAAAAAAATGGAAACTTGGCTGACGGGATGCTGTAACCTGCTTTAATCTTGCACATGTTGACGTGCCCCCCACTGTTCATAAATAAAATAAAATCTCTAATCTGGTGGAAAAGCTTCTTATGAGTCATGTCACTAATAAGCTTTGATCAAGGGTTATAAATACAAAAAAACAAAAACCACCTCAGTACTTGCTGACGGAAAACAAAAATGCCAGAATTGTCCTCTTCATCTAAAAAGGTATATTTGCACTCTGACACACACACACACACAGACACACACAAACTTACTTTGCCACTTTGTTGATAACAGGTGCAAAGTTTGTGGGTCCGTACAGCTGCACCGTCCTCAGGCTCTGGAAGTAGGCCTCCAGAACCCCCTCTATGCCCACACAGTTTGGGTTCTCAGCGTCGCCGCTCTGCAACAGACAGCACACACAACGCTAATGAAGAGTATAGTCACACATCCCGTGTACAGACAGTATAATTAATGGGGCGGTGTGATAAACAAGGGGCATCACTCCCTCCGGAGTACATATTGACATAGTTCTTCCAATTAAAGATAATTAAATGTATCTCATATATGCTGCTTTGGCACGCGGTCTATCTAATTTAACGTAGCGCTATGTGGTACACTGTAAAGAAGGAAAGAGTTGGCCCCCGCCATGAAAAAGAACACATCCAGAAAACTCAAGAGGCGAGCCACAAATAAATGTGTCTCTCTTCAGCATCTCAGGAAAAAAATCCTGGGTGAGTTTCTGTGAGCTTGCATGTTCTCACTTCAACTGTCAAGTTCACACAAGTACAGACCCAATCAGTGAGATCACCGGGGGTCCGCCATTTTGTTTTTACTCAGGTGTCTATATTCAAAATTGTGAAATAATTGGCTAAAAATACTTTGGTGCAGATATGATGCCAAGAAGATTACTGACTTGCTTATCTGAGTCTTGCCATTGCTTGTGTGTGTGTGTGTGTGTGTGTGTGTGTGTGTGTGTGTGTGTGTGTGTGTGTGTGTGTGTGTGTGTGTGTGTGTGTGTGTGTGTGTGTGTGCGTTCTACCAACAACGGGAGGGAACCTGATGGGCAGCTAAGTCCCTACATGGTGTGATTCAGATAATTAGTCGGCTTTACGAGTAGACTGCTTCTATAGATCAATGCCACCCATCCGCGGACCGTCATCCTTTGACGGATAGCTCCTATGCAGGCTGAGAGAGACATCAATCAAACGGCTCTGTCAATCAAAACTCAGCTTTGGGAGAAGGAATAGATACGGGGGACAGGATGAGGAGGGCGGAGAGAAAAAGAGAAGGCGATGGGGATGAGAGAGGAAGGGCAGCTGCTATCCACCGAGCCAAGGATAGCATCATGTCCAACAAAAACTCATCCAATTCACACAATGAAATGAACACAGAGATGTGTCTTGACCTTGGTTTACTGGCCAGCTGACAGGACTCAATTCATCTATAATGCTACACAGTTTTAAGATGGAGTTTTTAAAGAGTCACTTCTGTGATTTAGTGTTGCCATTTAGTGTTGCACAGGGACTCATGAGTTTCAACACACAAAAAAAAATCTGGAGCAAAGCAGCAGAGGCCATGCTCGCGTCTTAAGAGCCAGACTTGGCTTTCCCTTCAGCTCGGCTTCCAGCGGCTCCTAACTGGTCGCCCTGATCCCTCAGGAGGATGCGAGGAGGAAGTGTTGGGGGAATGCTGGGAGGTTCCCGCTGGCAGCCAGATGAGCCGACTCCTCAACTTCTGCGGCCAGCTGTCGTCGCGGCGACAACTGCTGGTCCAAGACACACGCCCTGCTATACGGGCGGACGGCGTGTGTGCCTTTGTATGTGTGAATTCATGCGTTTTCCGCGTGTGTGTGTGTGTGTGTGTGTGTGTGTGTGTTTGTGCGCTCACACGCGTGTCTTACCAGTGGGAAGCCGTGGGAGATTTTGCCGTCGGGGGGCAGCTTAGCTCCAAAACCATAGGCAGGAAAGAGCTTGTCACTGTCGTAGTCCTGGATTATCTCTCCTACCGCTTTCAGGGCCATGGCATATGCATTCATCTGGTAGGGACTCATGTAGTGGAGGGAAGTGGGCTGGGAGGGGTTACCTTGGAGGAAGACACACAAACAAAATGAAGTGAATGATAATACGTCTCTTTTTCACTCTCTTTCACCTGCAAAATACAAAGTGTCACGCTAACCGTGGGTTTCACCTCCTACTTTCAAACAGGTTCTCACAAAAGTCGCGTCGAGCATTTTGGAATCAGAGACAGGTTGTGTCTGCGATTAACTGCATGACGGTCAAATTTGATACTTATGGGTAGAGAAAAATAAATAAAAATAAAATAAAAAAGTCGTTAACATAATTATTATGGGGGAGTTATCGGTTTACGCCGTCATGTAAATGTCTGACGCAGTTATTTCAACACCTGAAGCAGTATAAATAGTGTTACACACATGGAACATAGCCAACTCTGACTTCTCCCCTTGAGATGAGCAGTTCTCCAGATCCCTCCTCCATTCTGAAACAATCGGCCTACTTTCAAGGGAATGAAAGGAGAGGGCATGATCAGCCGCGATCGTTGCCAAACCCAAACGCATCTACCGATAATGTATTCCCCTTCATCCCATCTCGCTTCCAAACTGCTCCGCAGGTGTACCGACACATTCGCCACGCCCCGTGCACGGTCGACTGCCCTTTCCATCATGTGAAAATAAGAGTCTAATTGTAACAATCTATTCCAAAAGGGCAGTGGGCTCACATCACGTATCTGCCATGACAAATGGAGAAAAAGTCATGTTACATTACAGAGGGGGAAAGGGACAAGTGCTTTTCACACTGAATTGTTATATTTTACTATGTAATAATTAAAAAACACAAAACCCAAGTTTTTCCCACATGTATATAGCAAGTGGAGGGCACACTCCATATGGTGCATTGCACACTGCCTGGCAGTCATGTTGGAGGTCCCTATCTCTTCAGCAAAAAATACCTGGTTGTTTAACTTCATGCATGACTCTAGCTAGATGAGTAGCTTAGCATTAAGACTGGAAGCAGGGGAAACCCCAAACCTGGTGGTGCCAAGAAATAACACATACAAAATACACTTACAAAACCCTCTAAAGCTTTCTAAATGTGGGCGTTACATCTTGTTTGTTCCACCTGTACACAAACAGCTCCGCCCCTTGCTGTCAGTGATCCATGGAGCCCACACTGTCACTAAATGCACTTCCTGAAGAAGTGAAAGATAAGCAGACAGAAGGATCTACAATATGTGTTTGAAGGATATACTCTGGAGTTCAAATTGATTCAGCAAAGAAAATCAGTTCAAAAGACTAGAAAGGGGTTTTCAGAAAGTGAGTCACGGCGAACACAAGCCATAAATGGGCAACCAAAATATAACACAGTTTCCTCAGGCAGATTGCAAGATTAGCCATGGACGGACACCAAGGTGCACACTCAATCACGGCAACGCGCAGAAACGAGCGATTGCATGATTATCTTGGAAGAGAAATCAAAAAAGATAGAAGCTAAATCCTACAGATCAGTGAAGAAATGAACCACCCACATAACCTGGTAATTAAAGACAGAATACAATTAAATTAAGGATCACTGTTCCTATAAAGCCATGTATTATTATTCAGTTGCAATCATTAAAGCAGTAGCTAGCGTGGAATAGAGGTGCTTATGTATAGAGGTGCTTATGTATATACATATATCTCCTTCCAACCTCTCCGGCTAACGACTATCAAATGTTCTGAATATTGTGGCATCACAAGGGGACAGGTGGTGGAGAGGCGCTCCATTCCAACTCATGATCAGCGCCCACACTACAAAATGGCCGCCAGGGTCGACACTACATCTGCCAGACTGCCTCATCACTCACCCAGCTGCAGGTACTTAGGGCACCTAATTGAGGCAGGGCTGGGAAGCTTAATAGAGGGCAGAGCGGAGAGCACAGAGGAGGAAGGAGCTGGAAGGAGTTGGACAAGCAGAAGGTGCAGAAGGTGCAAGAGGTGCAAGAGGTGGAAGAGGAGAAAAGGAGAAAAGGACTACAGGACTACGAAGGAGGAGGAGGAGGAGGAGGACCTTGTACCCAGGACTTTGCAGTGTTGAGTTTTGTTTTGGTTCAATAACCACTTTCTCCTCCATGACGCTTTGTTTCTTTGTTAATGGACTTTTTTATTTATTTATTTTATTTATGGAAATGACCTTGCTGCTGGGACGGAAAATAAACCTTCACTTTTATTTATACCGTCTGGTTGTGCCCGTTTTCAGCTCTCTGTTGCACTGCCTCACTCTAGCCTGCCGTAGGGACAACCCGTGACACTACAATATTTATGGTTAAACATTGCGTATTAATTCAGAAAATTTGAAACAATTGCATGAAAGCAAAGCAGGATACTCGTCAGATCGGGACAGTGCTACACTACGATTGGCCAGAATGTGCTCCACACTTCTAGTGTCAGTTTGTGACTCCACAACGCCAGCTTCCACAGAAATGTTAAATGGACCTGTACTTAGTCTTCCGACCAATCAAAGCTCTTTCATATTACTTGTCATCATTCACCCATTGATGGCAGGTTCCACATGCCATCAGGAGAAACTAACATTCATACACCGTAGGCACATCTACGGGAGCAATTTTGCTCAAGGACACATGGACATGGACTAGCAGAGCCGGGGCTCGAACCGCCGATCCACTGATTGAAGGATGACCCTGCTCACCACTGAGCCACAGTAACAATGCCTGAGCCTGATGCTGTGTCACTCGTCGTGTGAACGCTGCATTATAAAACACACATGCTCGCCATAATGACTGAAAATACATGCAAAAGACAAAGGCATTCATCTATAACACAACAGTACGGGACGTACCATTGGATGCCGTGAAGTCTATTGCCACTGTGAAGTTGAGTTGTGTTCTGTTGCAAAGACAATGGGAATCAAAGAGGGGAAAAAAACAGCAAAGATCACACACTTCAGAACACTTAATACACACTGTAACTCCAATGCATACAATTAAGAGCAAAGCAATCAGTTTACTGGTTCACCGAAAAATTTGTGGGTCAGGACAATATTGCCTCCGCTATCTCGAAGGCCTAATTAGGTAAAACAAATGTAACCAGTAATTAAAAGGGATTGAACTGAATAAATTAGTTCTTAACAAATGCAAATTTACCCCAAAACTCATAGCTAATATGAATTTAGAGTGATACTCACAAAGGGGCTATTGGGAAATTCAATCAAGTGTCTCTACACAAACAAATCCCTTTAGAGGACATTACATTAACTTACATTCATTTTCTGATGACTCACACCTCCCGCAACCGCTATTAGCCCAACCCTTACCCGAACCTTAAACCAAGTCATCACCCTCAAATGTAATGATTTACGTCATGGGGACCTTGCATTTTGTGCCATAAGCAGGGCGAGTCCAGACAATATGATGCTGTTAACAGATTTGTCGCCGCAACAAACAACGGCAAAGGCTGTTGACACTCCTCGCGAGAGCAGGCTTATTGTTATTCCACTCACCCTCCTCGGATGAAATCCACAAAGGTATACTCGGACTCCACTTTGAAGGACAGCAGAGTGACCTGGCAAAAACACACACACACACACATACCAAGTGACAAACAGAGAAGGGACGGAATAAGACAAACAGGTGACCATACAGCAGCGGAGTCGGCAAGAGAGAAGCGGATGGAAGAGGTGATGCTACCTATGGAAATATGTAAAACATGAAATGGGACATCAAAGCTGTGGGCCTACTCACAGTTCCAGAATTGACATATTTCTTCTTTTTGCCTTTCTTCTTGGGATTCAAAACCTGCCAGCGATGGTGGAAAGTGAGTTAGTGACTGGGCGGGTACTTCATACCCTGGAACAATGTTTGCATGAATAATTCAACAGATTCCTGATAATAAGAGGCCACGAATGGAGACTGATGTTATGTTTAACTGTGTTTATATAGAGTATAGAGAGTAGAGACGGGAGGTGAAGAGATTAAACCATCCATCCTTTACAAATCCGACTTAACTTTTTCTTCTCCTTTAGATTACAGATTTCAATAAGGTTTTTCTTCATTCATTATGCTGCAGTATCATTAATTGGTTAGCTTGGAGCAAATTTAAGTATTCTTCGTTTGAGCCGGTTTTAATAAGCTGTGGGCATTGATGGGCTTTTTGATGGGCACAACTAATCAATAGTTCTTGTCAAGTAATGGTTTTGTTGGACAGTTTTATTCAAAATTACCACATATTCAAACTTCCGCATCAGAAAAGTTCTTGGTCCTAATTGCCTGGCCTCGTTGAAGTCAAATAAAATTCTACAGTGTGAAAGGGTACATTGCATTTTAATATCCTCATACGTATGATGTCTTAAGAAACGTTTTTCTGTCATTTTGTGTGTGTGCTATCCTACGAATGTCCAGCAACGTGAGCGATCAGTACACCTACACTGCCCTTGGCAGAGCAGAACCTGTTCAGGCAACAAAAGTACTTGGTTAGGTCTCAGAAAAGATAATATAACCATAGACTGTATATAAGAAGTGGACCTAGTCATCGTGACGTCACCCATTTGTTCGTGGACTGGCATTTCCAAGCCTTCAGTTTGGCGATTTTGTCGTTGCCATCTTGCATCTTGTATTTTTGTAACCAATGAGTAGAAGTTGCCGTGTTTGGCCGTAGTGACGCCATATATGGTCTGTTTGACTCTAAATGACCATCATTTACTAAATGAACATCATGCTGTATTGAAGAAGACTTGAAACTAGAGATTGAGACATAAACTCATGTTTACAATGTTTACTGAGGGGATACATCATGAGAGAAGTAGAGTCATTTTCTCATAGACTTCTATACACTCAGAGGAGTTGCCCCCTGGTGGTCAGGAGAGAGGATGCAAACAAATATCTCAACTTTTTGTCGCTTTTTATTCTACTTTAACAGTCCATTATGTGAATTACCTCTTAATTGATTACGTGGGTTATATAACAATTATACTGTATTACTTTCTGTATGTTTTAGCCACAAACAGTGTAGGGGAGCAGTTTGACCATTTATATAGTATTGGTGTTTGTATTGACTTATGTGCTTATTTGGTTTCAACTGTACACAAAATAAGACATATTAGGTGTTCCTATATATAATAGTTGTTTTGTGTTGAAAATGTTAAACCTACTCCAGCTACTACTGAGGAAAAAAGGATAATGCAGGTGATGTGAATCTGGATAGGGTGTATCCTGACCAGATTTGTCCCAAAAAATATATATTTGACTGAGTGGTTGGCACCTCACCTTGTATCCTCAAAGAAAAAGGTAACAAAAGCAGCGATAAACAACAAACCACCCCCATGTCACGTTTCACCTCATAGACATTGAACTGGTTCTGCCCCCGAGACAGCTCTCTGTAGCTGGTGGTGAACTCGCCGATGAAGTCATGGCTGCAAAACACCCACAAAGACAGGCGAGCATGAACGCAGATTACATAATCGGAGAGAGAATTGTCATTCTTTGTTTCTGTCAATTTCTCAGTATCTTCTAATATATGTACACAAGACATTTCCTTTTTCTCTGCCATTTGAAAGACATCAATATGAATCATTCAATTCAGTTTATTTTATACAGCCCAACATCACAATTGCCTCAGAGGTCTTTACAATCTGTACACATAACATCCTGTCTCGGGACCTCACATCGGATCAGGAAAAACTCCCCCAATAAAGATAGTAAAAACCCTTCACAGAGAAAAAAGGGGAAGAAACCTGAGGGAGAGCAACAGAGGAGGATCCCTCTCCCCGGATGCACAGAAGCAATAGATGTCATGTGACCAGAATGAATAATGTAACGGAGTTACAGCACATTTAATGAATATGACAGAATCATGGGGCCACAGTGAGTGGTTACCCACAGATGATTTTACCTTCCGTCCCGATCCCAGTCAAAGACATCTACCTTCACGGTCCTGAAATAGACAGAGGGTATTTTAATCCCGAAGGTTTTCTCAATATCAGATCACATACTTTCAATAAAACGAGAACTTGAAATTCTATTCAATTGAAGTGTGGACATTTTTGCGCTTGCAAACCATTCTAACTCAAACTTTCCAACCTTTGAGCTTTAATGTCACAGTGACGTGTCACACGGGTCATGGCACACGGTTCATGGCACACGGGTTAAGGAGGCCATTTTGAATAGTGCGACCCTACGATAATTAACAAAAAGCAAGGAGAAGTAGAGGATAATTGCTCCTTAGTTTTTGCAAAAGTGGCACTATATGCACTTCTGCATGGAGCGTGCATCTGGCAGCAAATGGCTGAGCACAGTCCAAATGGCTCAGCACCATCATAACAGAGTGCTGTGTGAAAACTGAGTCAATCTCAATAACACCAGTGCTGGTCCCTGGGACACCGTGACCGACTGCTGGCATTATTCTGACCGCCCCAGCAACAGGTCATCCTCATAGAAGTCCGCTTGTGCCCTTCCCCTCCAGACATGTTTTAGTACGTTCAAATACTCTGCTATGATTAATATGTTATTTAACATGTTTTTTTCCACAAAAAGTAAAAGATCTACGACTACCACTACTCTTTCTCCCTTATTGAGAAATTGGGAATCTGGCCTCGAGCTGCCCAACACGGCTGGTCATGCTAGGTTAAACAGCATGCATCAAGGTGACGGCGCAGAGCTCCAGACCGGCTCCCACTCTGCAGTGATAGTTTCAGCCTTGATCTGTTTGTTTTTTTCGTTCGAGAAAATATTGGAGAGATACAATCATACATGTTTGATCCGGATGAGTCAGCTCAGGGAGATATAATCCCTCCAGCGTGTTCTGGGTCTTCCCGGGGTCTCCTACCAGTTGATATGAACCAAAACTATGTGGCTGCTAAAGAACTGCATTATTAATAACGGTTAGGTTTAGGCAACAACACCTGTTTAGGTTCAGTAAAACATCATTTTTGGGTTACTTTTGGTTTCACACGACACAAACACCGGTCTCCTGACTGAAAGTCCCATGTTTAACCCATCCATCCACCCCAACTTCGTCCCTACATGGACATGTACAAGTTTTATCAGATACAAACATAATTAGGGCGAAAATAGATTCCCATGAAATGTAATTGATGATGCAGTTTTGTTGCATGAGCATTTCATATTTATGAGACCAGCGTGTCAGTAGGGGAATGAGAAAACACCGCTCTAGTGACAAACTTTGTACAGATACAAGGCAGTACAGGTACACTTCATCATCGTCTTAATAGCAATTGAATATCTCATCATGACATTTCATGAACTATTCATTTCTTTACATAATAGAGTTGTGCTAAAAGTTCTCTGACCTGTCATAGTCGCCGTTGCAGAGAGCTCTAACGGGGATGGTGAAGGGCTGCCACACCGGATTCAGTGTGTTCTTGATCACCTCCGTCTTGTGGCAGATGGTAAACCTGCCAGCACAATAACACACACAGGGCCACTAAAGGGAAAGCACGTTCATATTGCCTGTGAAGATAATCCCACATCACTTATCTGCAGCTTCCTTTGCAGGTTGTTGTGTCATTTTAGTGTCATGTTTTACGTTCTTTTTCTTTTATTTTGTACATCTGTTCAAGTATATCTGGCGGACATGACAGAATTGCAGAGAGTTTTATTACTACTACTACAAAAAAGAAACGGCAGAAGGTGGTAACAATCTTCAGGGTGGAGAAAATTTGTATAGGAAACCAGATGAGACATTTTATATGACTTGCATGAAGATATGTATTCGTCACCTTCGAAATGCTCAGAATTCATTGTCCAATACATTGCTTTCAGGCTGTTCTTGAAGTCCAGCAACATCAACACGGCATGCATAAACATGTCAGGGATAAACGACCACAGGAAGCTGAAACCTTTAAAAAATATATGTTTTAAACAAAAAGAAATATATGGCAGTTGCCAGGTTGTTTTGAAAATATATTTTTTAAAGGTTTCAACTTCCTGTGGTTTACTTTAGGGATCAATAAAGTACGATCTGTCCATCTAAAGCATGATGTTTTTCTCAAATCCACCTTTTGAAAGATGAAAAAGTGAGTCAAAATAAAAGTAAGTGATTTTTCATGATATTTCTCTTCTTAAAATAGTTAAATAGATATTGGTTTAAAACTCTTGACAACACTGTGAAAAGCTCTGTAATGTTTTCTTTTTAGACGGCCCTTAAACAGGGCTTCAATGTTTATTTCAACATGCAATCTGTTCCCGTCTGTTCAGAGTGCCTTTTCTGGTCATATCTGACGAGTGCTCAGACTCACGTTCCGTCCTCATTACTCCGGTAGAAAACCAGGAAGGGGTCCGACTTGCCGAAAAAGTCTTTTTTGTCCAGCTTGTTGGCACACAGCTGCATGGTGGCAATATCCTGAGAGAGAAGACAAGCACTTTTTAGTGGAACATCAATTAAAAAAGTCAGCGATTTGTCTTCTTCGTAAACTAATTTCTTGTCGTGGAACGGAGACTCCTTTTAGAATGCAAAGTCATTGGTGAAAGCTCACGCTTAACGGCAATGCAACCGTGCGTCAGAATCCCAAACAAGAGCGTTCGGATAGTATAACCGATGCATACAGACTGCAGTGAATGGGAAAGGATGGAAGGGTAGATGGATGGATGGATGGATTGCCCTTAATGAGGCACTTTAGTCATTGCCTCCAGTAGGAAGGCATCTCGGGAAACCTATGCTTGTCATTGACAGATAGGGTTTGTCAGCCTAGACATGCACACGCACACACATACTTGCACTTGTCAACATTTCTGAAGAGCATTTGGATCTTGTCAAGAGCAAAATCTCCCAGAGAAATGATGGAAAACATAACCAGGATAAGCCTGTTAATGGTCTCTGGGGCGCACACACACAACCTTGTACTTCTAACTTTTGAGGACCATCATTGACACCATGCATTTCCTGGCCCAGTACCCTAACCTTAACCACCACAACTTAATGCCTGACCCCAACCTTTACCCTAACCATAAACGTAACCTTAAAACAAGGTCTGAACCCTCAAACAGGCCTTTGAGGGTCCGTCTCCGACCAAGATGTCCTTATTTCCTAAAAAAATTCAAATTTGTAAGGTTTAAGCCTCCAATATGTACAAGTACCTCTGTCACTCGTACACACACACACACACACGAAAATCTCTGTCTGTATCTGACTGCCTGATTGATAGTAATGTATTATTGTGGCAGGAGAATAGACAAATTGGAACAGGAAACCACTTTGTTTATAGCTGGAAACCATCTTGACAGTTCATTTTAATAAATTTAGAGTCTGAAAAACTCAACATACAGCATTTATCAGCGCTGAACAACACTGAGAAGCTTAACTTGAAAGTGAGGGTCCCAATGACGGGATTTAATGGGTTAAACTTTTGTTACATTTCGTCGTTGAAAGATTGCCCCACCATTGAAACACTTTTTGTATTGGTGTGTGTGTGTGTGTGTGTGTGTGTGTGTGTGTGTGCCGTAGCACAACTACAGCATCAGGGCAAATAAAACATGCAGACTATATACTTATTATATGCATGTTCAAGTGTGTGTGTGTGTGTGTGTGTGTGTGTGTGTGTGTGTGTGTGTGTGTGTGTGTGTGTGTGTGTGTGTGTGTGTGTGTGTGTACTGACCCTGCAGTTACTGAGCTCCTCTGCAGCGAAGATAATGACTCCACACTTCTTTCCTGGAATCCCACTGAGGGCGAGAGTAGAGACAGACTGAGAAAGCAGGTAATTGTGGCATGTCATAAATAATACAATCGGCAAGCAGATGTCATTCACAACTAACTACAAGCTGTTATTGAAATAGGTGACAGCAGCCCAACATGCAGATTGTCATATTTACAATTTGCAGCCCGGCAGCTTTTGAGCAAAGTGAAGTCTGTTCAATTTCAAAGCATTCATTTCCTAACTTGTTTTTAACATTCACATTTAACAACCAGAAAAAAACTGGCACATTACATAAATGTGCAAATTAAGCACATTTTGGACACACCCTTGCAAACACCCATCAGGCCTGATGCCTCAATCACACCGTGGATTGAAAGGGCTTTCAGTGTGTGCTTAAACGGCTACTGTGATAATGAAAATCAAACATCTCCAGCCTGTAAAGCATTAGTTACTTAATAAAATGACTCAATTTCTACCAGGGTAATTGCTCAGAGCACAAATGCTGGCAGCTACCCATGAACAATCTAATTTGGCCACTGAGGAGCTCCACTGTAGCAGATGGAGGTATAGTGCCTTGCTTAAGGGCATCTCAGAGGTGGTAACAATGGAGGGGCACCTTGTGTACAGATTTGAATCCTTCCAGTCCAGCTAATCAAGCCGACAGCTGAGACAGATGGTGTGCTGCCTGCATGGTGTTAGACATGGGATATTTATAAGCTAGAGTAATTAATTTAAAAGCCACCCTATGTAATGTTTGCGGCAATATTTTTATAGATTAGATATTCTTGCAGCTGACGCCGCCAAACGTTTGTTTACTGTTTGGCGCTGCCATATCGGGTTCTGGGTGCAAAGCCCACTATGAACATGCCTTTTCCTCTGTTGTGCAGTGGAATGGGACAACCAAAATGGAGACCCAAATATGTAATTCTATGTTTCCGATGTATCTGGGACTTCAAAGCAGCAATAGTGGTTATATCAACCATAATAAATGATGGAAAGAAATTGCCCAAAGTATTAAAGGTCTGTGACCGTATCTACATGGAGGTAAGCTCCTCCCGCTCTCTGGAGTTAGCTTGACCGCGGTATCGTTGGGGTTTATTTGCGTCACTCGCTCGAGACTTTGCGTCTGGTGTGAACACAGCACTAGAACAAGGTGACATGTCTGATGTAAAAGGGCCTATTGCATCAAGGAAGCAGGAATGTGTTGCCTTCGTGCTAAACAAAACGGGAACGGCTTACAAAACCTCCATGCACAAAAACTCTAGGTAGTTTTAATGAGACATGAAAAGGAAACAAATAAGGCAATCACATATTTACTCCAGGGATTCAGGCAGAGTTTCACCTCTATTGGAGGTTTAATAAAAAAAAACAAAGGGAAGGATTTGGTTTTAATCAAATCAATTGCTTTATTGAGCAGTATACAATCTTATAAAATGTGTGATGTAATAAAGGGACGAGTTAAAGCGTGTTTTTATTGTTTATGTAGAACCGCTTTAAATCTTATTAGACCATATAATTTTGGTGTGTAATATTCAGTATTCCTAATGTTCCAAACCCGAGGAATGACTCACACAAGAACACAAATGTATACATCCCTTCCATCACACCCTCAGTTTTTTTTGACAATGTATTCAAGGTGGTCTTTTTTTGTCTTCTTTTTCTTTTGTTTCCCTCCCATTTGAACTCAAACGAATTGTATGTCTTGAGACGGAACTGACTGCGGTGAAAGAAAAATTCACTGAACCGTGACAAAAGTGGGAGGAATTGAACAGAAAAAGTGGATGGCCTAAAGAGTAGACTGAGCGGAAAAGGAAGAGAGGAACGGATTGGGAGCGAGAGAAGAAAAACGAGAGGGGAACCTTGTGACAGTTGGGGCCAAGCGTTGCTGCTGCCTCATCATACCTTCCTGAATCACAAAAGGAGGTTAAAGACATGCAGGAGGATGAGGGGAAGGGGTGAGAATGAAAAAGAGGCTTGACAGACAGATGAGTGATGGGAAAGGCAGCCATTTGCCTTTGATGCTAGCAACAGTTGCACACTACACAGACAATAGGTTACTGACAATAATATGCATATATTAGATGGGTTTCCATAAGATAGGCTGGAATGAAAATAGAAACTTAGCACTAGAACAGAGCCTGGCACCAGCACATGTGGGGCTTTCATGTGCTGGTGCCAGGCTCTGACATCTGAGCACTGAGTATCTAAAATAAGATATCTTTGATTTCTTAAATGAATGCTTCTGAGACTAGTGATTGACAGACTCACAGCCACCAGTTTATATTAGGGTGTTTTCAGTTAATCTGGCTGATCAGACCCCTTGTCAGGACTGCGTGGGCGAGCGCAGACTCAAACGCAGACCGGCCAATCATAACTTAACATCGGCCAGCTTTGTTTTGTGGACTTGGAGCCATTGTCATGGTTAAACGTTGTAATAGTGATACTAATTTTCTTAAAACCTTTAGACATCAGTTAACGCTTCTATGCTACGCTAGCTACTGAAGGTTGACTGGATGAATTTTTATGATTGTAACATTGAATAGAGACCTACATGATCAGTGTTGTTCCGTTAATTTCATCTCCATCGCCAGGTGATGTGGTGGTTCACTTTTTTACACTGTGATCATTAGCTTCTATATATGTATATCCATTTTTTTTTACTGCTAAATCAGTTTGACATCCATATTTATCCTTCAAACAAATACTTGTCTCTGGAATTGCTTTTTAGATATTTCAAAAAATGTCAAATATTCTTCGGGAAGTGCAGTTAGTGACAGTATGGGCTCAATGGTAGCGTAGCTCTGATAGCTTCACGGAGTAGCAGCAGAGGGCGCGGCTGACAGGTTTATAGTTCTTATTGGTCGGTGAAGATTTGTGAGATATAAATTCCAAACAAAGCTCCGGATCACCATTAACCTGAACATTACATTTAAAAAATCCTTCTGAAAATAAGTTTAACAACTGACTTTTAGTAAGTAAGGTAACAGATATTTTGTATTACATTGTGCAGGTGTTTTTACTACTACGTTCCACTCTCTCTATGCTAACTGCATCATAAGCGTAAGATTATAGTTAAAACTGGACAGTGCAGCAATAAATATAGCACCAACAACCGTACATAATCATTCCAGTGGTTATTATTTTATTGAATCCTTCCGTGAGGTCAGCTAATCATGCATACTTTGACTACTTTGGTTAGTTAGCATTTAAGAGGAAAACAAAGCTTTAAAGTCCTTAACTATACATTACCATCTGGACACTTCAAGTTTTTGGTATTTAAATTCCCCAACCCAATTTTAATGCAATATCAACACTTTTTTTCTCCAAATTTACCAGACTGTGTTATATTGATACCCAGTAATTACATACTCAGTAATATATGCACCGTAATCGTATCGGTGCTATTTAGCACTGTCATCGTATGTCAATTAGACAAGTGCTTGTTTTTGACGCTGAAAGACACTAAACCCATAATAAAAATCTGAGCCGGACAACATTATGGAAAGAGTCTCGCTGAGATAACAATGGAAATATAACTGCCAGCTGGGCAGAGTTAGTTTTGTTAATATCCCAGAAGGCGTAGCTCAGTGTTATCTCAGGCTTCTCAATGTCAAGGCTGAATAGTTAGATGCTTTTGACAATGTGGATCAGGTCTGTGAATTGACACGGATCTAAAGCAGTTTTATGTAACGGCGCGACAACAGCGTCTTGTCATCATGAACTAGTCGTTTGTGTCCCTGAACTGTTGTGCTTTCCATCACCATTTGTTTTTTTACTCAGCAGGCACAACATCTGCCATCAAAACTGAAGCTCAAAGAACAGAGGACAAACTAGAAGCATCTCTGCTTTTTAAAAGGAAATTGTGAGACATCCATTTGTTTCCACAGTGACAGCTGAGTCAAATTGTACAGCACGATCACAATGTGTTTCGTCCTTGATATCCATATATGCACACATCATACATGAATGTGCATGTGCAAGTGTCGGTAAAATAGTACTATTTGCATTGAGTTCATGGCCACAGCACACGTTGCTGCATTAAATAATGGTGCATAGCACGGCGTCTCAAAGTTGATTTGTAATTCAGTTCAGCTTGATTTGAATAATGTCACGAGTACGAGAGTAAGACCGAAAAAAAGTCCTGCGCCTTTGCAATTTTCATTATAAGTAATTATTCTCTTTCATAGCGGCCCTCTTTGTGCTTTTTGTGGAGTCATTTTGTCTCATTTTCATCTGCCGCTTTGTGCCCAAATTCAACTTTTTAGAAAGGGGGGTGCCTGAGGCAAAGCCAGGAGGCAGAGCCGTCGTACGCTAACCCGGAATATTTCAGCCGCGTCTTAGTCACGATGAAGCAGAATGCAGAATCACAGCCCCACCGCGGGACCGCTGGCACCGGCTGATTTAGCTTTGACACAAGAGAAGGAGCAGAAGGAGAAAGACAACTGACAGAGGGGGAGAGGGGGGAAACAAAAGCCATCATGTATGTGAAATTGATTCAAGGACACTGAGGCAAGAGAAAGAGAGGGGAGAAAAGAGTCTGTCCGCCGCTCTCACCTCGTCTTCCGTGACGTAGTTTATTTTAAATCGATGGATTCTCTCGTTCACGCTGCCCGCCAGCTGTGGCAGAGCAGCTACAGCGGGCCAATTATTTATGAATTTATCTTCAGTGTGTCCAAGTGCAGGCCCGCCAGCCATCCCACCGGGTACAAGAACTGCCTGGACACTGACTACAGAATAATATTGGCATGCTGCTCCTCTGATAAATATTGAGAGTATTTAGCCTGTTCTGTTTCTCATTAGGAAATGCATACGGGGGCCGCAGAGACTTGTTAGAGCTCACTTTAAGATTTTTTTTTACATCGCTGTGAGCTTGAGTTGTAGGATCTCAAAGAAACAGCAGCCAGTCTTAAGGTATCGCTTTTGAATATTCTGTCCAAATCTTCCACAATAACAATGCGAAACACCATCAAAGTGCAGGCAGCTGTGAGCGATATCCTGAACCGTAAACGGCTCACGGGAAACACAACAGGCTGCGCCGCCATCTGCTATCAATGAAGTGAAATGAAGTGTAGTCTCTTGACAGAACACTGGTTAACATCGGGGTCACAGCTACCATTTGAAAGGTTCACAGACTGCCATGCGTGGGCGTCCTGACCTCTTTATTCTTTCTTTCTTGGAAGCTACCCAACAGTAATTTCTCAGTCCAGGCTCTGTGACTCAACATGGTGATCAAACATGGAAGATTCAGTGTGCAAATATTTCATCCTGACCAAACAATGCAGAATGCGATTTCACTGATGAGCTTGGTGTTGTGAGAGATTATTTCCATGGCTTGTTTCTGTTACAAAACGTACATACATAACTGAATCAGTTATGTAGGAAACAGTTATTTTAGGTAACAATCAAACTTCACTATCACTAATGAAAGTTAGCGTATAGGCTACTGTGGTGGCAGGGGCGTGGTTAGCTCAGCTGCAGAGAGGGAGGGGAGAAGCGACTCAGGGAACAGGTGCCGGGATGAGGTGTGATCAGCCTCAGCTGGGTGCAATTGTGTGTGTGTGTGTGTGGGGGGGCCGCTGTGTCTCCCATAAAGCAATGCCTGCATCTTACCTGTCGGAAATAAAGTTCATTACGTACCTGCAAACTACCGTGTGTTGCCCTCTTTGTCCTGCCCGATACTCGCGGGTTAACAGGGATCGTTACAGCTACAAAACCACTGAGTTAGGTTGAGTAAAAACATTATGGTTGGGCTTGAAATAACTACGTACAGGTTACGGCTAAACCAAAACCACAACCACGAGACGTGGTTCAAAGTCCTGGGTTTGTAAGACCCATCCATTTTTTCTCAACCTGCCATAACACTGGACTGTATATCATAATAACGCACTTTAAAATAACATTTTTTTGTTACAAAGTTACAAAGCTCGTTATGGGAAAATAATACAATAAAGATTCCTCCAATGTTAAGGATGGAAAGGTACAACTACAAGAAACATACAAAGTATTAAACAATGTTTTAATAATAATTAATTATAATAAGGGATCAGAGAAGTAGAATTTTAACAAACAGGAAGTGTGTATAATTATCGCGACGGAGAGGTCATGTCCCTGTGTCCGCCCCACATATGCATGGAAAATCCTCACACAATATCTGTAGCTGACCAAACACCATTACCAGATCCTTTAAGATAAGAGTTTAGTTATTCAGTGATCATCTCCGGCTTCAAATTGCAAATAAATGTTATGGTTGGCTGACTTTACTGCTCCTACCAGTCTCACTAATGAAGCTAGAGCAAAAGATCAACAGGGAAGGTCAGCTCACCTTGGACTTCTCTTTTAAAAACAGCTTATTCCACATTCTCCCTGTGCTCAGCCCCTAACCACTAAACTCATTTATTATGCATTTTATTCAGTCAGTGCAACTCCCCTCTATCTCTGTCACTCAGTTGTTTGTTTGTAGCTCTGTTTCCAAGGCCTCTCTTGAACCAATTATGAACTCCTTGCCAAAAAGTAGAAGCACTACATCCTCATTATCAGATCTTTAAATGTGCTGCAATTCTCCCGCTCCAATGCACCCCACTGAAACTGAAAGTTCTCTCAGGAGTCAACAAAGATGTCTTTATTATGTGTGTTTCACGTATTAAGTTTCTTATTTCACAACGTTAACCATGTGAACCATGGACAAACCTTCTCTGTCAAGATACCACACAAAAGGCTGCACCCTACATCCAACCCAACCATAACAATCCAAGGTCAATGCCCAACCATAACCATTCAAGGTCAATGCCCAACCTTAACCATTCAAGGTCAATGCCCAACCTTAACCATTCAAGGTCAATGCCCAACCTTAACCATTCAAAGTACCTGCAGTAGTTTCTGATTGCTAGTGTAAAAGTTAGTAGCCACAAAGGACGACAACCTCGAAATGAAGATTGCTAATCTCTAGGGAAAAATATTCTTTCGACTTCCAAGAGTGAGACCATGTGGACTTCATGTTTCATTTTACTAGATGTAGTAAAGGATAGTGGTGCTGAGCTGCCCCATGCCAGGGACCACTTGTGGTGCCGCTGCTGTAAATGTGCACCGATGGAAACACGTTGGCATATTGTTTTGTGTCTGTTGTCAGAAAACTGAAATGAAAGTATGAAATTTGACTACAGCCTATAAATACCATGCCGACCAGCAATAATTACCAAGCTGCTGGTGATAAAGTCGTTATTTAACTGCCACGACATGTTGAACAAAATAGAAACAACTGAAAGTCAATGACAGCAGCTGGGATCGGCTTTCATTACATTTTATAATGACCGAGAAGGTTAGAAGAAACAAAAAGTTGTCATTCGATGAAGGCAAAAGGCATCGGTTACAACATCTAGATTAGCTGCACGTGTGTGTTTAAGCTTGTAAAACTGAAAAGAAATGTATAAATGTGGCTGCTGAAAAACAGGTGCTTCTATTGAACATTGTCTGAGCCAGAGGCAGCGCTTTAAGTGCTTTGCATCGTTACTATTATTTATTTTTATTGTGGCTATGATGATTCAAAATGATGATTCATTTTGATTTGACACTTTAAATTGCAGATAGGGACAGTCCAAAGATAATACTGCAACTTATCACATACCTGGGTAAATAATGGCATTATGAAATAATTAGAAAAGCACTTAAGAGAATAATTTATATCCAACGGCCAAATGTAATACACTCTCTTTGCAAAGGTTGTCTCCCAATGTCCATTCTAAGGATCCTAAAAACTCTGTCTTTCTACTCCATATCCTTTGTTGTCGCAACAAGTGGCGTTGCTAACAGATTGGTGTTGTCTATATCTGTGAGTGTTCCTAACAATGTTGTTGTGTTATTTGCCAAGATGCTCGAACCTGGCAAGCATGAAACAAGCTCTGAGCTTCCCAAACAGAGCCAATTGCAAACATATCTTTGGTTTGCAAGATAAAGTAACAGCTAATTCTTGCCCAGTCGGAAGAGACACGTTTCTAAATCTCTGCGCTTATTCATCTGCTGTGTCGTGAAGGTTGATTTTTTTTTTCAATGGCGACATTGGAACTGCAAACATATTCTTTACACATTTTTTCTCACACTGCGAGAATCACTGGTTACGGGTGGTATTTGCCAAGACTGAACTCCAAAAGGTGCCAAGGATACCTATATTTTAATCACATTTGCAGCACGGGAAGATTAAATGTCATATCTTTGACTTCCAGTCTGAGAAAATATACAGTTCCCCACAGAAGAAGAGCAGCAGCAGCGGCAGAAGTGTTTTGTCACAGCAGAGCAATCCAGATGAGACTTGAACCGCCATACCAGATGGCAGGTGACGATTCTGTGGGACGCAGATCACAGGGGACAGACAGCGACGACACTGGTTAGTGTGTCTGTGTGAAGGAAAGAGGCAGATCGAGTTAGGAATAGAGAGAGATTCAACATGACTTCTACTGTTGAGACTGGAGTTTATATTTCAGACTAAAATTCCAAACTTACAATGTCACATAATAAACCCAATTGAGTCTTTTCTTTTACAGGGTATCTGGTACGCCTGCAGGCGACTGAAAACAACTTAATTATAAATGAAACATACGGTAAATGTTAATTGGTGAGCACGAAATCCATGACCTTTAATTAAAGATCAGTAGGTTGTCCAACTAGCTTCTATAGGCTATAGGCAATGTGTTTTAAGCTTGACATCCAGCTCAGCTAACTCTATGACCTTGACAACTTCACATACTTGTATAATGAATGACACAACAGCAGCTGATAAAGAAATGGGAATGCAGTGAAAACGCACCTGCAGAGAACTCAATAATAAACCCTTTGATCAGCATCTCTGCTTGGCCGTCACAGCTTTTTTGCCCATGTATAAAGACTTGATTACGCAATTAAGATGCCACTTGTCTCATTAATACAGAAATATGTTCTATCCTCACTCCCAACTCTTCTTATAACACCATTTTGTCAGTCGGCATCTGACACCAACGCACCGTGGCACCCTTTAGCACCCTTTAGCACCCTTTGGCATCTGAGCATATGAGACAGGCCAGGTTTTCAACTAACTCCAATGCAAACCCAACCATGGAATCATTAGAAAGTGAGTATAAACAGCAACAAAGTCTAAAAATTAAATAAACCCACGTTGGAAGTTTATTTTGAAAGACTGTGCATGTAACAAGCAAAAACTGACACGCCATCCCTGACACTCAAGGGGAACCTAGAACGTCGTAGTTTAATGTGTAGTGCCACTGACCAAACGTCCATATTTGACAGGTTGAGAGTGAGAATGTGTTGGTTTTGTGAACATAGTTCTAGGGCTTTTAAAATATGTATCTCAGTCAATGAATCCATGATTTCTGGACCCGACACTGTGGAAAGTGGACCTCTAGCAACCCTGACCTAGTTACCGTTTGTAACAAGAGCGCCATGCCTCACAATATCTGCTTCCACCAGTGGACCAGCTTTTACCCTGTCACAGATAGTTAAGGGGTCCTGGAAATCTTGATTGTATGTTTGATAAATCTATGGAGCATCTGCTACCGTGTTCCCTGAGATAATATTCAGGGATTTGGTTTAATTCAACCATGACCTCTGATGTTTGCTGCTGAAGGCCCGAAATGCAACCAGTTCATACAACGTATTGTCGAACCATGTGAGTATTTAGAGTTGCAAACTTGAAAAGACGGCCAAAAAAAAGCCAGCTGTTGAGAATGCCCTCCTGGAGGGTGCCATGCAGTGTAACAGAACACTTGGGCATTAGATATTTTGGACTGCAAGATTTGGATGGATTCAGTACTTGTGATTTGCCACCAAGATTTAGAAATTGTCTCTAAAGTAAAGTTTCTGGAAAACAATTGAGAAAATGTTTACGGATTAAATTAAAAAAATTCACGACATCAGCAAATGAAATGCTTGAAAAATCAAGGCAAAAATAATGTAACAAGACGGGCACAGCAGAGCTTTGAGGTAAATGCTAACACATCTTAGTTCAGTTTGTTGGCATGTTTACATGTGCTAATTAATCAAGAACGATTGGGATGTCATTAGTTTTGCAGATTTTTGGTCATAAACAAAAGTATTGGCTGAATAAATAATTCAACTTGATGGTGGCGCTGGAGAAGAGGTTATGGTATCACTGAAGTTATTACAAGTCATCCTGAGGGAAACATGAATGTGCACATCAAATTCCACGGCGATCCATCCAAACAGTGGTCCAAATGTCGACCTCATGGGGGAGTCTGAATATCGCCACCAAGTTGAGCAGATTTTTTTTTGCTGGTTCACTTAGATGCTAAAGGAAGTCTGGATCACCAAAGTCATCACCTTGCCACCTCGAATAACTGTACCACATTTGAATGATTTCCAACCAAAGGTCTGGGCCACAGTGGTGGATGGACCTCCTGAAAGATAGACAGACATCTTTACAACCATGCCACTAGCGTGGCAAATCCAATGCCGTCCTTGATTTGCAACATTGCCCACAATAGCCTCATTCAGCCAAGGGATATGGCAACCTTTCTGACAACAGTACACATCATCACATCGCCCCACCACAGTTATTTATATAATACATTTTCGAGTGGACATCTCCCTTCAATCAAGTCACTGAGCTGACCAAAGAAAAACTGAGACCCAAATACAGCCGGACCCACTTTTGGAATAGTGTGTTCCTACCTGTCTGTTTGTATCACAAGTGTGTTGCAACAGGATGAGATGGCGTCTGCAGATGCCTCCTCCAGCTCCGTAGCACAACACCGGCTGTTGCTTCATCTCACAGAGCAGTAACATCTCTTACTTTGTGTGTTTGTGCTCACAAGTTTTTTTGGGACTATATGTGTGTGCTGGTCTTTTGTGCATCGGCCTCACAGAGCAGCCTGCCATCCCACCGACTGGCCCCAATTACACACCCTGCCCTCTGACACAGTGACCAGCGCATCGCAGTGAAGTCCAGGTGTAATTTCATGACAGGCTGGTAATCATCGCCGTACGGACAGCAACACCCCTGTCCCTCTGACGACAGCTCATTCAGTCCGCCGTCCGCCTCATCAATCTACATCTGGGCGACTGGCAACATGTGGGTTTGTTAATAGATCGGCCTTGTTTTCTTTTTGCAGATTGCACTTACAAATGGATGATTTGTCTGTTGTAAAGTAAAATGTTTTAGCTCATGCTCAGAACTGCTTTGCCTCCAACTGTGTATAGATTCATTCATACATTATTTATACTGTGTCTGTGTGTATAACAAGTTATGTTTCTCTCCATAGAAAATCACTTCATGTCCATAAATACCTTCGCTGTGTGGTCGTATGGGCGTCCATATAATACATCCCGCAGAGCGCTCCCCACTTTCTTCTTTTTTCAAAATTGTATTTTTGATCATTGTTATACTTTTACCTCCTCGGTTAATAGACCCCCTCTCGGTTGCCGTGCCAACAAGCAGGTAAGTGGAAAGGAGTGCTCAGTTCGCCACGCAGCATGAAGCCCATTTCTAAAACCGTTGACCTATAAAAGCATACACCCACCAACACGAGGAGGCTACCAGAGACATATGTGTGTTGGACTCCGTGTGAAGACAGCAAAAGCAGAAAGAAAAATCAATAGTTAAATTTTTATATATATATATATATATATATATTTATTTGTACACACACACACACACAGGGCCTGTGTTGCCTTTGTGTGTGTGTGTGTGTGTGTGTGTGTGTGTGTGTGTGTGTACCTGTGGAGCAAACTGTGAAACACAGTCTTCTAAATGACAGCACCTACTGCATATAACTGACTCTGCAGTTTGGGAAGTAAACACAAATCTGTCTGTTTGGGTCTCTCTCAGGAAATGTCTCCTACCCTGGATCCATCTTCCTGCGTCTATTGCACCAACTCCCTTTTCCCAACTTCATCTCTCCCTCCCCTCACCCCGTCTCCTCCATCTTCGCATATTGCATTGCCTTTTTTGCTGAATTAGGTTCCCGTTCTTCGTCCCCATCATCCCTCTCTCCTTTTGTCTGCCAAATTGTCACTCACCCTTCACACTTTGTCACCCCTTTACCTCCCCACTCTCCCTTCATCCTCCCTTGTTTCTCCCCTCTGGGCTCTGCTGTGTCTGATCTATCAGAAGCTCTAGACAGCTGTCTATTCCCTGCAGACGGGCCATCAGAGACCATGACCATATGGGGGGGGCGGGGGGGGTCCCTTATAGTGTTGTTTCCTCCTTCCTTCCTTTTCTAAGCACATTTTCACAGAAACACTTCTTGTATGCGTTCCTTTCGGTTGCTTTACTTTTTGCTACTCGCTGAATCTTGCAGGCCGTTGAGAGCCAAACTGCTCTGTTTGTGTTGGGTAGGGGGAGGGGCTAAGGAAGGGGGGTGGGGCAGGTCTTTTTGTGACAAAGCCACGTACACAAGGTGTGTGTCGAGGGATCATTAGGGACAGTTGCGCATCTTGGCTGTATTGTTCCGGCTGTTTATACTCAAAATGTTGTCTTTTAAAGGGAATTGAGGCCAGCAGGTATTTTTGTCTTGGTTATTTTTGGATGCATGGTAGAGAACATTTGCGATAACAAAAAAGAAACGAGATACATTTCATTTTGTTGGTTGTGATGGGAAATAAAATGTCAGCTTGAGTTTGCTGTTCATTCCTTTCAGCACGGCACACCACATTCAGAGTAGACTGCAGTGTGTTAAGATGTATGTTTGAGTTCAGGTATAATTTTAACGCTGCACCAATCAATATTCCTCCATGAATTAAACGGAACAAATGAATGCGTGTAATGTTGATAAACCCGCTGCACGCTTCCTGCACGGCACCAAATGGCTCCTAGTTAGCTGAGGGAACATGGAGAAGCTTTCAGCAAGCTAATGAGTCCTATTTTTCAAAAGCAGGAGCCGGTGTGTTTGTTTACTCACAGAGGATAAAATGTCATCTTGTAAGCTTTGCAAATCCCACCGAAATATCAGATAGCAAATCCTTTGGGGGAGCTTAACAAATCCATCATCAGGAAACATGAAGAGTCAACATGAAGAGTCATGGAGCTGAGATTAAGTTTCATGGTCGTGCAATAAGATCCGCAAAGTGTTTCCTGCAACGCCAACCTCGAGAGCCGCGGACTTCGGTCGTGACGTTGAAGACGAGAGAGCGAGCTGGGCTAGAGAAGCACGTACTTGTTCATTTAAAAGAAACACACAACAAATATTTCAAAAACTGACACGTTCTGTCACATGTTTTGCAAATTTCGACTCGCACGTTCACTTGTTTCATTCCAATGTCGCGAGTAATTTTTTCCCATCGATCGGGCCGTTGTCTGAGCCGAGAGAATCCCCCCTTGTCAGTGTCTTTAAGCTCCATCGTCCCCCATTAATCACAGAGTGAGTCATTATAAAAATCCTTCAGACAGAGGTCTTTTTGTATGTAACCTGTCGCTTTTCTCATTTCTCTCCTCAAGGTGAATCCCATTAATGGATACGGTGCAAAGATGATTAATCGCCTGGAACTGTTGGCAGGTTTGTGATAAGTGTGAGTAATTGGCTACGTCTTTAAATGTCCATTCAATGTCTTATTTATTTTTAAAGGTGGGGGGGTGGACATCTATTTTTTGCAACTGTCGTGTATGTGTCGACAGACAATGGCATCACATTTACTTTGGCAATCCAGTGATGCCAAAATGTAAAATACTTTACCCCCCTCTCTCCACTGCCCCTTTTGTCTCTCTCCATCCCTGTGAGGCAGCCCAGCTGTGAGGCATTTGGGCTGTCGGACCATAACCTCGGCCGATTGTTTGGTCTGTCTGAGAACGATAAGCTCTCTAAAACATGTCAATAGTGCTGCTGGCAGGGGACAGCTGCAGGGGACCGCGAACTGGCCCCTCGCAGACCGGACTCACCACCGGGTTCAGCTGAAGTCAGTGGCAGCGATTCATTTACCCTGAACCATTCCCCAAAAAACTAAAGAAAAAAACCTCTCTAAACTAAGACTGACTTTGCCAGTCTTAGACAGAGGTCTTATTGCTATGTGTTTACCGGCAGAGCTGTCTCCTTTGGTCGAGCTGAATAAACGCCAGAGAAGCTCGAGCAAATTAACTGACGGTCAGTTGACGGTAGCGAGATAAAAATATGAATAGAAAACAAAGTGCTAAATAATTTAGAGTCTGAAAAACTCTCAATCACTTTGTGAGTGAAAAGAAAAGCTTAACTCAATGTTCACTCACTAGTTTTTTCCCCCCAGAGCTTCCAGACACCTCCCACGGCCTGACTGGGTGCTCTTTGGTCAGTTGTCATGGAGAAAGCTCAGTTGGATCTTTAAGAGGCTGTGGCCGGATCAATCTTACAGCCAGTGAAGACACTGGTGTCATGAAACTAGACAACCTGATGACTCCCTCGGTACCAACCATGTCTCCTGAGCCTGTGATGCTGCACACTGATCTTTCTCTCTCAACTTTATTCATTATAAAGCCATTAGGACTGGGCGGTATGGGCAAAAATTCATATCACAGTATTTTGTAAGATTCTGGTGGTTTCATGGTACATCATGAAACATCATGGTACATAATTTTTTTTCGAGTAAACATTCATTCATTGACGCCGAAAAGGACTGCCGGCCAACGGAACAGCTGTTCACCGCTCCTCGTTCATCGTTCAGCTGTTTGTGTGGCGTGTTAAACTTTCCTGAAAGAGGACATTAATGCGTTAGCTGTCGGTTATTAATTGTTGTCATGAAGTTATAACCATGACTAAAGTTATAACTATGACTAAAGTTATAACCATGACACGTAAGACAAGTAGCTCCGTGAGCGGTGAACAATACATTTTGCTGCCTGCCGAAGAGCGACAACAGTTGTTACGGCTATATATGACGGTATATGAAAAATTCATACCGTATGGAAATTTGAAACCGGTATACTGCCCAGCCCTGATAGCCATTGGCAAACGGACGTTTTCTAGTCTTCTGACCACTCAAAGGTCTTTTACACTACATGTCATCATCCACCCGTTCACATGACAGGCGCTACATGCAAGGTGCCACCTGCCAATCAGGACTCTAACTAACCAGTCATACCCATGCAGGAACCGCCTGCGGGAGCAATTTGGGCCCAAGGACCCATCGTCATGGACTAGCGAAGCCGGGGATCGATCCGCCAATCCTCTGATTGAAGGACGACCCTGCTCACCACTGAGCCCTGTTGTTGTTTGGTTAGGTGAAAAAGCTGACGTTATGGAGGACCTTCTTTTACTCATGCAGGCGATTGTGCTGCAGCCGCAGCTTCCGAAGCATGCGTTGCTGTGAGGAACCGCTTCCCTGCAGCCCGTCTGATGAGCTCCACCGGTGATGCTCTCCTTGCAATTAAACAGGTTCAAATGTTGCTCCTAACTTCTCTGACCTGCCATCTCTCTGTCTCCCAGCATTCTTTTCACTCCCCAGAATACAGTGTGTTATTCCCCACTGCAGAGATACAATACAAAATATGTGTTTGTGCCAAGATTCAGTGCAGTCTCTCCTTTTATTATGTAAAATCCAGTCGGCTGTGTGTGACATGAAAAACTCAATACTACTTCAGTGACGAGAGCTCAGTGTGCAGTGACGCTGATCTGACCGCTCACACTCTGGTGTAACAACATAATAGATGAGGCCATTTAAACGTGGTGAGTCTGTACACACTGCTTTAGTGAGATGACTCATGCGGCGTTATTTTCCACCTTAGCCATCAATAAATATGGAACAAGAGACGGATAGGGGGACTCGCATTATTCTCACTTTGCTCGTGTCGAGAAATAATTTATGCACATAATTTCTTTCATGAATACGATTCAACAACCTGAAAAGACAAAAAGGAGGACAGAACTGTCTCATTGATACAAAAGACAGGAAGGATGTTATTGGGGGACTTACGAGAGGGTCCTCTCCAGCCGCCCTCCAGTGGAGCCGATGATTTCTCCGAGGGTACAGAAGGTCTGGCCCAGAAAGTCCTTGTGGGTGGGTGGGATGAAAGATAGAAGAGACCGTAATTTAATTGCATGACAGGACCCAGATGTAGTCCAGTTATTTACAGAACGGTGAATACAACGTGAGAAACTTAAAGAACAGTTTAGGGTTGCTGTAATCATTCCTCCGGTACATGATGGCCCTCAAAGGGAAACATTGCCAATTTACACTGGCTTTGTATCACTACAATGCAAATGAACAATGTTCAACCTCCCTCTGTGTTGCAATCGCCCGAAGCTCCCCGCTCATTTGCAGGGGCATATATAAATGAGGCATACGAAATCAGAAGCAATAGCAGCTTTGAAAATTGGCTCAGAAAACATTGGGCAGAGTTTTCAGGTTTGTGTGCCCCTGTGCCCCAATACAGGAGAAGTGGCATGGCACAATTCCTGGTATCTCCCCTGGTACTCTGGCACAATGGTGTTGGGGTGGAGGGTTATCACTCCCAACCATAGACTGTGTTTAAGAAGTAGACATAGACATTGTGAGGTCACCCATTGGTTTGTGGACTGTTTTGAAGCCTCGAGTTCGCCATCTTGGAGCTTGCATGGACCTCTGACACCGTGGCACCAAGGCACCCTTTACCGCCTGTATGAGACGCATCGGGCTTTCAGCTGACTAAACTTAAACCCATCTTTAGAATTATTAGACGGTCAATGCAACCTTCGTAGTTTAAAAAGCTTGAGAAAAAACTCAGGCAGGTGGGAGTATGTCAGCACTCTGTTTTAGACAAATAATGATATCTTCCACCTATACAGCCTTTTTAGTACCAAATTACATCTTTTTGGATCCCTGGACAGGGTTTTCATGCTGAGCCGTGGCAACACATAGAGGGAATTTAGTATGAAAAAGACCCTAACTTTGAAATATATCCACAGAAAAACGCCCTGGATTGACAGAACGAGTAATTACAGCAAGTTAAACCTGTCTCAATCTTCATATGCGCACCTGACCATTGTTTTAAAATGAACTTGAAAGAATGTGATAATTAATTAACGCAGCCATGGTGCAATGAATAATGCATCTCTTAGACACCGCAGTGTGCTTAGTTTGCTACAGATTCCCATTCATTTCAGGAGCTCTTTAACTTTTTTTTCAACATATGAGTTCATGAGTTGTTAGCATGGGGGAACCAACTCATTAAAATACATGAACATTAAACTAATTACTCTACACATTTCTGTACCTGGTGTGCTTTTCATAAACTGAAGCAAACTCAATGGGGATAGCAATACAGATATTAAAGTTATTAAAGTCCCATCAAAGTGTGATACCATTTTACTGAAGTGTCACTTTAAATTAAACATACAATTTAGGGTTTAATTCTGTCTTTTATACAAGCATGCATTAAACCCAACTAGGTCAAGCCCTGGAAGTCCTAGTGGGGTTCGGTATTCAGGTTGCTTGATGACTGATTGCTCTTGAAAGCACCACACTGCGCATGAGGCCAGTCCTCACGGTAGAAAAATAACTTAAAGCAGCATTTTTCATTGAACAACAGAGTTTGCAGACAACAAAACTACAGATGAACGACACATTGCAGCATGGAGAGAAAAAAAAGCAGAGATGACGCGACACAATTACGCTCCTGCTCAGCAACGGCTCCTGCTCTCACTTTGAAGTCGAGTTCTGAAAGTTGCTGTACCTGAGCGAGCGATGGAACGCAGACAGACAAAAGGAAGAACGAGACTACGTGGGAAGCTTTCCGCTGGTGTTCGTCCTTGATGAAATGAAAGAATGGGAGAAAGAAATACGATGAAGATTCAAGCGGATGATACACAAGTCTCTTTTGGGGTCACTGGAATATATAATGTAAAATACAAAATAAAAAGGAGACGAAAAATAGGCCATTAAAATGCCGGGACTGATGAGGATAATGCAATCTGCATATTCACCACTCACCTTCTGCTCTCCCACATGAGTGCATTTGTTGAGAAAGGGGGAAAAACAGCTTAGTCACAAGATGGATTTATATTACAGGCCCTCTAAATACCAAATAGATTCATTCATGACAAATTATCGTCAGCCGCTGACCTCATTCCCTGTAAATGAGCTTTAGCGGTTGTGAGTAACGCTGAATACAATGCGATACATTTGCAGGGCTAATGGAAATTTAGCACTGAGTCATTTGAGTTGAACAAATTGTGCTTACGTGTTTGGATATGTTGCAGCTCCTGGAGTCCACATTGTACCTACAGGAACCCAATAGAGCAGTAAGATTGGAAGAACGTGTGACATTGCATTTCAAGAGATTATATTAGTCTTTAAAAAACTAAACGGTTTACTTCCAAAAGAAATAATGATTTGCTTCATTTATTTTCTCCTGTTTGGCAGTCAAAACTCTATATTGTAACTATTGCCTGCTAACTATATTGCAGTTACTAATCTCAGTAATGCTATATTACCTCAACATGGGGGGCCCCTGCTGGACCCCCTGCAGTTTGCCCACTGCGCAAACAGGTCGGTGGATGATGCAATTAATATGGGACTGCACCATATACTGCACCTCGAATAGTCAAGTCTGTAGAGAGAACTATTGGTTCCAGCCTGCCCTCCATCCTGGACTTGTACGCCTCCAGAGTCAGGAAGCGGGCTGAAAAGATCACTGCAGACCCTCACACCCTGCAGACCCTCACACCCTGCAGACCCTCACACCCTGCAGACCCTCACACCCTGCAGACCCCTCACACCCTGCAGACCCTCACACCCTGCAGACCCCTCACACCCTGCAGACCCCTCACTGGACACAAGCTGTTCACCTCCTCCCCTCTGGTAGGCGCTACAGAGCTCTGTGCGCCAAAACCACCAGGCACAGGAACAGCTTCTTCCCACTGGGCGTCACTCTGATGAACAGTTAATCAGACTCCTCCATCTGCACTATCTGCACTTTTTTTTACTACTGTCTTTAATGTATTTTTTTGTCTTTTTTATATTTATCTTGTTTATTGTATGTTGTGTACAAGCACGAAGAGCTAAGTGAAACCGGAGTCAAATCCCATGTATGTGTAAACACACAGGGCCATTAAAGCTGATTCTGATCAGTATATTTTATCATTTAGTTGAATGGGTCAATATAAATGTTGTCTCTGTATGGTGTTCGCCTAGTCCCACCCTACTGTGCTGTGATTGGCTAGTAATGTGCTGCGATTGGCAGATTATATTGCAATAGCAATGTGCTTCCTACGAGCGTGTCTTTCTGTAAATATTGACAAGAATGTGTGGAAGACGTTCTTACATTTTACTATTTATGCGGCTGGCTACTTAGCTAGCTAGTTTGCTTATTCCATAATTTCATGCTACATTGGTCACAGAAAATGAGCGGCATTCAGCGAAGTGGCTGAAAAGGTCCAGGTTGGTCCCTCACGTAGTACAGATATGGTTACGTTACGCCTGTTACGTGGTCGGCCACTGTAGCGTGATGTTGCTTTTTTCCAAAATGTATACTGTTTTAACTTTCCGCTGCAAATTCCATACATTTTGAAGACACTACAGGTAGGTTGAAAATGTAACTCATAGATATGACCAAAACAACTTCCCCTCTTGATTTCATTCACTAAGACAGTTAACAATCTAACTTGTGGTGAATTTAGGATGTCTAGTTATTCAGGTAGAATAGCACAACATCTCAAAATTGGCCAATGCATAAATAATTATGTTTTTGGCCTGGGGTGTCGTGCCTCAAAAGAGCCAAGAATAAAAGAACATGTGAAAGTATCTTGAAGGTCTCCTGTAGTATCTGGGTTGTTTCACAGAGCCTATTTGATTGAAAATAAGAAAGTACCCTGCAAAGCAGCGGGGGGTTAAATTATGTACACAACACCAGTATAATGCTGTCATCACAAACAATGTCCCTGTTCCATTTTAATGTTCAGACTCTATACAGGCGTCTGCCACACAGACCCCACTGAGCAATAAAAACACATTTCAGTGCCTTGATTACAGCCCCAGAGGCCTGTAGGTGATCTCTCCCTGCTTTTGATTAAGGAGAACAGGTATACAGACACTTATTTAATCAGTTGGGCAATCAGACAACCTTGGCAAGTGACCTCTTTTAAAAAAAAAACTCCTTTCATGATTGGACATCCCAGCACTTAATCTAATCTGTGATTAGCCCGTTCACTTATCCTGATCAGGCAAAATTACCTTTTAACCAAACTGAAGGACCTGCAGAGAGAGAAATTATTCAAATGCAATCACAGGCGTTGCTATTTTTGTGTGGTTACTCTGAATCCACAGCACAGCAGAATGAATCCAAATTGAAATGAGTGGAGATTTATTCAGCTAAGAGTTAATGAAATACTGTCAAGACTACTTACACATCAAACCGTAGATTTTGCTTCTCTTCAAAGAAGAAATCCAGGACGAACTTCCTGACGAAATCCGGATTCCGAGTGTTATCGATTACCTCTGTCCTGCCAAACTACAAAGGTAAAGTGATAATTGGTGGTAATGACAGCATTGATTCACCAGTCGATGTATGTCATTAAGCGCCCATCAAGAAGAATACACCAGAGAAAGAAGTGAATCAAATGAATGAGATTCAGCAGCAACCCAAATTACCATCGGACCGTTTCAGGGTTTGGAATATATGAATATGAATCTCGTTTTGGAAAGGGTTAGACCACACTGTACCGCACTGAGCTTCATTGTGCTATGTGCTAACCCCTTTGTCTCAGGAGAAATCAGAAAGCTCAATTGTAGCTCAATTGACCCACCTCTCCACCCTGCAAGCCCGCAGGGTCCCAGGTCCAGCCTCCCTCCGGGTCCGGGTCCGTCTCTCCATCTCCCTGACAATCACACCGGTAATCCCCCCACCCCTCCCTTTGGACTGGCAGCCTCACCTTCAAGCCCGGTCTCGACAGCACTGTGTAATGAGCTATTGATCTTGGCACTGCCTCAATACCTCGACTTACTTCTTTAGTGCCCAGCGCACATAATCCAGGCTATCAACTGCGTCCCCGAGCCCGGCCATTACCAAGGGGACCATAGTGGACCACGCAGCCGACTGGGAGTATCAACTCGACGGGGAAAATCCCATGATATTTCCCCTTAGTGTTTCTAATTTCGGGGCTGGGGATGTTGTTTTTTTAATCCCACTCATTGGTTAATAGGTGCTGGGGGGCATGTGTGAAGGTTGGGTGAATACTTTTTAACTGGGTGTGTGTGTGTGTGGGGAGGGAGGGGGGTTGATTTGCTGTTTCTCAGCTAACCTCTGAGGATAAATATGTATTTAAATAACAAAGGTAGCAGTGCACAAAAGGAGGATTTGTGATTTAAGTTTGATCCCCCCATGTGCACAGTTGTTTTGTGCTGACTTGTAAAAGACTTAATTCTTTGTGTTCGGGTAACTTGAATGGAGTTCATGCAGACCGCAGTCCAACCAGTCTGGCAACTAGGTGTGTCAGACAAGGTATGTTTGTTTTGTAAGTTTGTTTACGAGGTATCACAGTTAGAATTACTGCTGCACAGCCGTCCTATAATATCAATGATGCATGGTATAGTAATCGGATAGCAATATGTTTGGATCGAGGAGCCTGGTGACACACGGTCTATTTGTGAACGCCTGCAGCTGGCGAGCAAATGGTTAAACATGCTAGCCAGTCCAGATGTGCTAACAGTCCCAATCGCTCCGCTGATCTTCTTTCTTTTTTCTCCATACCGTTTACTAACTTGTGGCATCTTATTCTGGGGATTGTAAATGTTTTAATTTAGTACAAACATGCTGACAGTGTTCACAAATTATTTGATTTAGTGGAGCACTTCATACTCGGCCAGATGGGGTTGAAGGTCAGCAGTATCAAGTTTGATCGGTTTACAAATGAATGATATCGCGAATATAAGTGTTTAAGTTGTTGTCTGTAGTGCCATGGGCCACCACAGATGATGTGGGGGTGCTAGTGAGTGGAGGCTCATATCCATTGGCTGGGAAGAATGTAATCTCCTGTGATCAGAACACAATTTAGTGCACAGCCTGGTGCAAGAAGCACAAAATAACAATAACTTCCCGCTAACCATAATCACTGCACAATGGAGGATGGAAGATGGACTCGCTGGAGACATCCTGTTTGGATATATCGATTTGATCAAACAAATTCTACTTGGGCCGAGTGATTTGTTTTTGGAATGCAAATGCACGGTTTGTCCCTCAAAGGACAAAATGTAATTTACAGATGATATTGTACTGCCACGATGCAAAAAAGACCAACTCAAAACATTCAAGCACAATTATCTGCTGACGGCGTGCAGGGCTGAGAGCGCAATGTTTACTCTGATGATTGCTGTGCAATTCATGCCGTGTTTTTTGACAAAGCCCCGCCACGAGGAATAAAAAGGTGTGAGGTGTCTGGAAGTGAGCGGATCAGTGGTGGCAAAGCTCGCACCGACACATCGGTGTTGACTTTGAATTTGCAAATGGGTAAATACAGAGACTAAAGACAGAAAGTCATAGGCAAATACAATGAGAGGGGAAATGAGGATAAGAGATGACAAGGAAATCTGTGCTGGGGAGACATAGCAAAAGAAGGAAAAAAGGGAAGAAATTCAAAGAAGCAGTATTGAATGTAAAGTCACCGTTCCCGTCTTAAAAAAAAGAAAAAAAAAAGAGCGGCAGATGGGCGAGACGGAAAGAAGTCGTGAAGAGCTGACGGTGCATATTTGATGAGACTGAAAAAAGGAATATCAATGATTAAATTCCTTTTGTCAAGCATCAGAAACTAGAATGAATGAGGTCCTTTTTTATTTATTTATTCCTTAACCTTTACTATTAATTAATCAGTTTCGGTCAGGTATAAAACAGGTTTTTTTCAGACAGTTGTTACACTTCTGTCGGCAAGCGATGAGGTTGACACTTTCGATTTTCTACAGCATTGTTCTCAGGGGTTTGCAGTGAGTTGCCTTCGGACTTTATCTTAATAACTCACCCCCCAAACCACCTCTTTAATACCTGGCTGAAGGTAACTAGCGCCAAGGAAAATTCTTAAAGGCGACAATTTAGCATTCCCGAAAGAAGAAAAAATAAACATATATGGCAGACAGGTATTGGTTGCTCGACTTACCTCCCTCCATTCTTTGGTTCCCCCGGCCTGCAAATACAACACGACCACTGGAAGGAAGAAGAAGGGAAAGAAGGGGAACCGTGAGGAAAATGGAAAAAAAAAGAAAGTAATGAAGACAAAGTTCAATTTTAGTGATTGGCCTGATATTAAAACACTCGGGGAAGAAAAATCCATGAGACCCACGTCTATTTTCATTGGATCTATCAAAGCTAACAGCAAAGTCGAGAATAAAAAGCAAAATGTTTGAATGAGAAACGAAAGAATTTGAGCTACATCATTATAGACAACGGCGACAATCATTGTGCTTTTCCTCGCATCAACTTTGGTGCCTCTTAACCCAGACCATGATCATTCCCTAAACCTCAACAAACCTTAACCACAGTGCTGTCACTTCATATAACGGTTTACGGTTTAACAGTGGTTTTACAGATTTCTTGAAGGCACAGACAAATGATCCAGTCATGGTGTCCGATCAGAAAACACCTTCATGATTCACTCTTAAGGGTCACAAATTACATATTTTGTAGGACTTTTGGAGCAGCATGACTTTGCAAAATATCTCAACCGTTGGATTGCCAGAACATTTTTTTCCAGACATTGTCAAAAAAGTAGATTTCAACATAGACAACAATAGGCTATATTTATAGGCTATATTTTTAAAGTAATAACTGTAAGAATGATTCACAAAAAAATAAATAAAGAAAATGGATTTACTTTTGAAGGCTTAGATCAAGAAGCATATGGCCTGAACAATATTAGTTATTGTATCTTTCTTATTTTGTATTATTACATCAATACACATTTACCACAACAGTTCGAGACGGAAAACAAGCGTTTGTCTACCGAACAATTTAGTTTTCTTTGTGGTAGCAACAGGCTCGTCTTTTCGCTTCTCGACTGCTAAAACGATCAGTAGTCGCTGGATGAAAGACGACAGGTGAGACAACGTTATGTTTGTGCGTGACACAAAGCCACGGTACCTAGCGAGCTAGTGTTGATGACGGATGTTGTGCGAGACGGTTGATTTAGTTCACTGAGCGGTTTCACACAAAACTAAATGGTACTACTTTCTTGACTTGCAATTATCTTTTAAATTGACGAAATACCATTGGGGGTAATTCATGGCACAATCAAACGTGATCCCAAAAAATATCAGCCTCAGTCATTCAGAATCAGAATCAGAACCATTTATTGCCAAGTAAGTTTACACATACAAGGAATTTGTCCTGGCGGGAGGTGCAAAACATTTAACAAACTGCTAAGCCTCCTCTGTTGCTCTGCTTCCAGCCTTCAGCCTGCTGCATGATGCGGTGGCCGCTGTTTAAGGATCTCCTCATCCAATCACATTTCACTTCTGTTTCTCTATTGAATCGAGTGCTGATTAAACTATATTAGAAGGCCTTCTAGGGTTCTGGACGTTTGTTTCGCCACAGGGCACGCGTGACCATAAACGTACGCTGTGATTGGTCAGTGTGTCAGTACACACTCAGTGGGAGTACATGGCCACCTGAAGCACACTGATAAACTGTACAACCGCACCACTGAACCTTTTTTTAAGGAGAGCGGATGGACTTTGTCTTTAATGAACAGCATCTGGTAAGTTTCCTGCTTTTTGTGTTTTTTCATCTGTGGTGGCGTTGTGTTGATGTGTCTATGGAGCTGTTTTTACTGGTTGGGCTGGTCAGGCGAGGTCAGGCGAGGTTGGAGGCGTCCGACCGAGAGGCGCTGCAATACTGTGCGTTGCTCGGCGGGGGTGTCCGCTGGTGGTTGAAGTGGCTTCATGGGTCGGTCCACGCGGCCCGTATGAGCACTCCCCGAGCCCAGAATGGCGCTCCGTAAAAGCGGCGGCTGTCTCTTTTTTTCTCACTCAAAATGATGGAGCTCCGCGGGTCGGTCCCCACGTCCCGTGTGACCTCCCTCCATGCTTGTGGTGGTTTCGTGTGGCAGAGTGGGTGTCTGCTGTCCACACATGGTGGTCTGTATGAATGTGCCGTGTATTGAGCAGTGCGCCGTATTGAGTGGGTTGGTCTGTGACAGTAACTCCCGGGACACTTTTTTCCCCCAGTCCGCCCCTGATGTGGACTATAAGGCACTGAAGGCCTAGCTTGAAAACGCATGGCCCGCCACTGCCTCACTCTAAGCCTAAATTAAAGAAAGGGTCCCCTGACTAGTCATTACTTGTGCTCTACTGTTTACAAAGGCCTGCTGGGGTTTGTTCACCATACCGTACATTTGTCTTCCGAGGACACATTTTTATTTTGAGTACAAGTACATAAATAGGCAGTGCAATTATAACCCACAAATTCATCATGTTGTCTTGTTTGGATTTATAAGTTCTTGCTAAAGCAAATAAACAACACTCACTAAAGGCTCTTATGGGATGTGTTCATTGGTCGAGTGTTGCTGTTTGTGTCTAGACGGGTGCGCCATCAGCCACTGTACCCCTCTGTGAAGTTTGGACATTAGCTCTAACGAACTTCAGATTGTCTGGACCATCAGACAATTAAAAGCACATTTTCCCTCCTAATGAGCAATTAACAGAGGGGCGATCAGAGAAAGGGCAGCAGGCAGCAATCCTTTTGGGCATTGCGTCTTTAGAGGAAAACAATCTGCACTTTGTCAGATTGTTAACCACATGGGAAGGCATAAAGTGCTGCTTAAAATGGTAATACAAGGTAATCAGTTTGTGAATAACGTGTTAGACTTTCAATTAGATCACAGAACAGAAAACAACAAAGGCAAACACACTCCAGGGAATAAATCAGCTTTCCTCAAGGTCACATCCCAATGCTCTCTTTGGCCAAACAGCTGAATTGATGCAGAGACTATGTGTCTTTAACAGACATCAAAGTCATGGCACTTTGATGTTTCCCCAAGGTTGTAGAGTAACAGCACCACAGCCCGACAGTGGGCTCAGACTAATCCGCGGTGTGGGGCCGTGTCCTGAGAACCTGACTGATTGCGTTCTTTATGGGAAGTGACTGAGAAAGGAAAGAGCCCGTCTGGTCGGCCACAAAGCGGCCGAATCACAAGACAATTTGTTGTCTCTCCGATTCCCAATCCAACTCCTGACAACAGTTGGGCGGCCACCCAAGCAACTCTGAACACGGATGACTTGGAATTGAGCTAAAATCATATTAACTTCTTACGTGGATCCTATTTACACAAAATAAGAAAGTTCCGAGGTGACAGAAAAAAGATGTATCTCCTGGGTCGTGCACAGACATTTTGCAGGGCACTGGGGGCATTTTGTTTGAAAAAAAGATGTTCCTCCTGTTGAATGCATCTCGTCTTTAATTGCAAACTTCAAAGTAAAGAAGAGAAACTTGTTCTACCTCTGTCACCTCTCTACGTTGGCGCATGTGATGCGCAACATTACATACTGTAAGTATACAGGTAAATATCAAAATGTAAAAAACTTAAGAGTTTTCAATCGCTATATGAATAGGGTCTCTTTTCAAGATAAACTTACAATGTAGACTTAGTTTTAGGTTTACTCACGCAAAATAGTACTTGGTCAGGTTTCAAAAAAGAAATTACTAAACATTTTTAAAAGTAAAAACAGTCCATGTTGACTTGGTTTCACACAGGACAAGGAATGCAGTCGACTGGGTGAAAGTCCTTTGTTTGTTCCACCCGTACAACCTAAAATTCCAACAAACACCATGCAGACTTTTCTTTATCCTACATCAGTTGCTCTGACCGTCTAATAAAGATACAGATGGTTTATATTCGATGTAGTTGAAAGCCTGGTGCGTCTCATACAGATGCAGCGTTTTGTGACGAGGCGGGAGTGAGGACATGTTGCCTAAAGCTAGAGCTAGCAAGAATTTCCCAGGTAAGCATTACGATGAGGATATTTGTGATTGTCATATAAGTCAGTAATGTATGCCTGCCAGCAATGTAGCAATTTAATATAAAAGATGCTATTCTAATTTTCTTCACCAATTGCTCATAAAGCCACAAATATTCAATTCAGTTTATTTTGTATAGCCCAACATCACAAATACAAGTTTGCCTCGGAGGGCTTTAAAATCTGTACACATGACATCCCTGTCCCGGGACCTCACATCGGATCAGGAAAAACTCCCCCAATGAAGATAGTAAAAACCCTTTAACAGGGAAAAAAGGGGAAGAAACCTGAGGGAGAGCAACAGAGGAGGATTCCTCTCCCCGGATGGGCAGAAGCAATAGATGTCATGTGACCAGAATGAACAACGTAACGGTGGTCCGTTACAGCACATTCAATGAATATGACAGAACATATTCATATAATGAGTAGTAGGCATGGTCCATGATCCAGATAGCCCCGATCCATGAAGCAGAAGTAGGTAGGTGGGGGGCGGCATCAGCAAGGCCATGGCAGCAGGCAATGAGTAGGACCGCAAAAGAAGAAAATACTTGTGAACACTGTGTGTTCTACGACTTTGGTCAAGATATGAATCAGTGATGACAAGTCTACTTCCCAGCTATACATTTTGTCTCACTGTAATATGACAAGAGGATGACCGAATTTTGCGGTGTGAAGGATTCTTTTTCTGGCTACTTCGGCCTGGCTTGTCAAACACATGACACTGTCTCTGTTAATGTAGCTTTTGGATGTCACCAGCATTGTATTTGTTGTAACGGTGTGGTAATAACCAGAAATAGGTGCTGCAGCAGAGACAACAACAATCATTTTATTAATAATAAGAAAAGGTGCACTCAATACACCGCAGATCTCTGCAACAACCACAGTTGTAATCTATTCATATCAATGAATTTGAACACGATGAGTGTTACAGCTAATTCATATTTTCTACAGACTGCGACAATGCATAGAACAATGTAATCTCCAGCATGCACACAGAGAGAAACGTTTCCACCCTGCCGGTATTAAAGTGCCCATCCCGTCAGTGTGTTAAGCGTAACTGAAAATGGCAGAGTGCACCTTCGGACTCATCAGGCTAATGCCGAACGAGCTGACAGCAAACAACCTGTGTGAGGTTTTTCTTTTTTTTCTTTTTTCGACTGGGGATTTCTGGCAGCCTGCCTCTTGGATTTGCACTGCAGGAGAGTATAATCAGAGAGTAGGCAGACATAGACAGGATGCCACAGGTTTACTTACAGCCTGGGGGGCACAAACTGCCCGCCGTGAGGTGAAACAGAGAGGTGGCAGGAATGGAATAATAAACAAGGGAAGGGCAGGGGAGGGAGGTGGAATAAGAATGACAAGACAAGTTGGGTGGGAGAAGGAATATGGAAATAGATGAGGGGCATAGAAGGAGGGGACATGGAGGTAAAGTGATGAGATGGATGAACGTTGGGGGGAAATCCACTGTCAGACGGTGGCACATTTCAGATGGAGAAGAATGGCTCGTCTGTCAGAAATCCCGCACACATCCACCTCTCACGCAGCCATTTCAGGTGAGGCGCAGTGGGCACACAAACACCCACTGATGTATTGATCTACTGCCAAGACAGGGATAAGGCCAAAGAGCCCCAAAACCCTGAGACCCGTTCTTAAACCTCAGGAGAGCAGCTATGACAAAAGCTGCTCAGCTGGGAGCGAATATATAGAGGGAACCTGAAGGTTTTTCTTTTTTTCTTTCTGAAAGTAACGCTGCATAGATCGTGATTCTCAAAATCAAGTTCTGATGTTGGGTGGGAATTTGTCTTTGCCCAAAAGAATAATACAATTAATCAATAATAAAAAAAGAAGAAGAAGAAATTCAAAAAGTACAGCTTCAGGCTGGAACAAACGCCAAAAGTAAACTAAAAAAACTGAAAGCTCTGTCGCGCCGATAGGAACTGTAGTCTGTGTAATTCTGTGTGGGTACATTGTTAAAGGGCAGGTCCAAAATGTATTGCCCCTTCCACAACAGTGGGCTACGTTGCATAGCTTCTTTGCATCAGCACTTCAACCTACGTCACACAGATGGAGTCGACCTTTAAGATGAGAACAACATTTTTGCTTTTGTTAAGAGCGGGAGAGAGAAAAGTAAGTTACTGTGGGGAACTTTTTTACTGACAATGGAACTGTCTCAATTAAATACGCATGCCTCCACGTGTCCAACACTAGTAAATATAGTATAGTATAGTATAGTAAATATGAAGACTTCCACTGTGACGGATTAGCTGACTGAAAGGAGCCCAGAAGGACCGACCAAAATCAACACGAAATGGAAGTTCCTTGGAGTAACTCTTAAGTACAGAGCTAATGTGGCGTCAATTAGCCTAGCTTAGCGTAGCTAGCCCGGCTCTTTATCTGTGGCGACTGTGGTTCAGTGGTAGAGCAGGGTCGTCCTTCATTTAGAGGATTGGTGGTTCAATCTATGCCTCCGCTAGTCTTTGTCTATTTGTCCTTGGGCAACACACTTAACCAAATCCAAATTATGTGAAATGTATGAATGGGTGTGAATGTTAGTTAGAGCCCTGATGGGCAGGAGCCACCTTGCATATAAGCCCTTATTATCAGTGTATGAATGGGTTTGAGTGGGTGACTGATGGAGAGAAAAACACACACACAAAAATACAACTGTTTCTTGCAACTATTTTTTGTTTTTAGCAAATTAAGCTTGTCCGGCTCTGTGTTTAACACCAGGGCATCCAAAACAACCACCAGCTAAAGGTGAACTGCAGCCCCCGCTTTTATTTCACACATTTGTTCATCATTATTTGTTTTTTTGTGAAGCTGAAATATTAAGTTCAAATTTAGCTAAGCATTTAACGGCTGAATGTTGCTTTGTAATATCTCTGTGAAGTGTATCAACACCTTCCTGACCGAGAGGGGATACGTTTTGAGATGAATATGGCCTCTAAATGCCTCGGATGTGAGACAGACGACCATGGACGTCTGAATCAACAGGGGTGGGGGGGCTGCTCACTCTGTCCTCAGATCTCATCAGGAGACCTCGAGGGTAATTAGAGACCATTGACCTTTGTTGAGATGGATATGACTCGAGCCTTCATTCTCCGCCACTGAGCATTTATCGAAATATAATTGACCTTGCTTGTGGAAGTGGAACTTGTCAACGTAACTTGTATACAATGGATGAGGAAGTGTTGTGAACGGAAAATACGATCATCATTTCTTCGGTCTGTTATCGAGTTCCGTGACAGACTTTCTGCGACTTAACCACTGTTTAAAAGCAATTTTCACAAAGTTCATACTCAAATACTTCACAGCACGTATAGAAAATCGCAGCTGTACCGCAGACGTGATGACAAAGACTTTGTGTGTCACATAAAGGCAGCCTAAATCATATAGTTCATGTCTCAGAATATGGTCTTCCAAGGTGAGTCATTGTAAAACCACAGCAGCACAGGGAACAAACTCCGAGCTGAAACCACACCTGCTGTGCTATAACTAATAATATACCATAACTCCTACCTACTAGTGAGTCACAATCCTAAAGCAGATGCAACAAAATGAAATGTTCATGGAGTATCACGCAGTGGAGGAAATATAACAAATGTGACTTGGCAATGGTGGAAGAATAATAATCTTCATTGATTTCACTACACATTTAATTGTATTTAATCTGAACTACCAGACCGGTGGGAGCGGGGAGGCCGTTTTCTCCAATACAGAGTTTTATTGGAGTGAGACGTTCACGCATGTGGATGAAAACTGCCAGCACTCCACTGGCAAATGATGTTACATAAGAGAAGTGGGATGTTTCATATGGGAGCCCGGTGGAGCTTTAGATGGTGGTTGGATAGAAATACAAGTGGTGCGTAGCTCCGGGAGCTGCACACTGAGCACATGGAGCGGCTGAAAGATCGCCTCAGTGTTCACTCTCGCACTTTCAAGTTTTAACGAGCCAGCGTCAGTTTTTCTTTTTTTTCAGTACTAAAATGATATCAATGTGATGTAATAGGAGCCAGAAGTGACGCTTTTTGAAGCGCAAAAGGTTGGATTCAGTGAGAGGGAAACAAAAAGAAGAAGTAAATCTAAGAGGTTGGGAACAGGAAGGAAAATATCTCATGAATTACATTATTTTAATCTGTCTCGCAAAGAATGAAATGATTAGTTTGTCTCTGACAAAAATTTCTTAGAACTTCTTTCGCTCCCCCTTGGCTAGCCCATCATCTAAATTCTTCAGTTCAAATGGAGAGGATCTTTACTTGCACCAGAGCCGTTTACGTCTCCCCAAGGGCGACACCAGTGTGTCTGAGGTCACACATGCTCAGAATACGTTAAAACCCGGCCTGAGACTGGACCGACTACAGCCGTGTGAGTATATCCAGCAAGGCAGAGCATGGTTTATGAACGGAGCCTTGTTTCAAAATGAAACCATCCATCATCTAAAACAACAGCTACTCTGAAACACTGACTGACAGTATAAATTAGTACACAGCATGAATGAGCGCTTTCCAAAAAAGGGCTTACATAACCTTAATCCTGGGTGAGCAAAATATTAGTGTTAACACGTGATTGATTCCATTATTACGCCACGTGTTGGTGTCGAGGCTGTTGCCGAGACGTGTTTAATCTGGTTATTAAGTTGATCTGTATAATGAGTTAGCATTCATTATGACTTATGTGTCCCCTCTTTTTAGCTCTGTTTTGGTCTCAATTGAGGGAAATATCTGTCTCTTTAAAATAAAAATAACTTATTTAAAAGTACATAGAATTCATTTGAAGTTCAGTAACAAACTTTAATTTCACCCAAAACATAACAAAACCTAACCTAGTTGTGCCTAAACGTTACATTCTTTTCCTATTGTTGCGGCATGAAGTTACGTGACCTGGGGACTTCTCGTCATTTTTATTAAGAAGGTTGTCTTTGATCTTGATCCCGTGAGCATATGCCATGTTTGTAATCTGTCAAGTAAAAATGTCACGCCGAACTACGTTGGTTTCTTTTAGGCTGCTTACGATCCCAGCAGCCTCTATGAAGTAGGTAAGACAGCCTCTATGTTGCCAAAGAGAGCGGTGAGTAGGCTCAGTAGATGAGACTCAACCAAAAACAAGCCGCCGGCCGTAAAACAAAACAAACAATGAGCTTTGAAGACGCTAAAACTGTGCTTGGAGCTGCCGAGCTGGTGATGAATCTCTGTTGGGTTGTAACAATTACACATTACATTCTATGAGAAATCACCCAGCAACATCATTGAGCAGGAGAGGCAAGATCACAGACAGTAGTAGTAGGCGAGACCAGAGGCTAAAGAATGAGACGGGCTGAGATAAGAGAGAAAGAAGAAATAATCGAGACCAAGAAACAATTTCAGCGCTGCAACCCTGGACACTGCATGCCTGGAGTTCATGGTCTTTGTAAAGCATATTAGATTAAACCGTCAGAGTAAAAACTAAAAACACTTGCAATGTGACGCAGCACAAAGAAATTGTGAGTAGAAAGAAAAGTGAAAATAACTGGAAGCTTTATTGCCCACCTCTGTATCCCACCTCTCATTCAGTACGTTTGCCAAACATCCAACATGAAACGGCAATACGAATTTTTTTGCAAGCCAGCCTCCTGGATGCTCCCTCTGGATACGCATTGATTGTTATACATCCGGAGCGTGTGGGCAGATACCAAGAGGCATTGGGTAATTTGATGGCGAAGTAAGAGAAATAAATGTAATTTAGACAATGACCAGGCAGCGTGATACAACGTCCCCAAGGGCAAACACTGAGTCATCGATAAATTAGATAAGGAGAAGTGCTTCAGAGTCTTTGCTCTGGCATCTCGGTGCATTCTTGTACAGAGCTGCAACACAAAACCACAGAAAGAAGAAGAAAAAAAACATGTATGATTTTCCCCATCGCATCCTCGAGGAGAATCTAATCAGGGCAACGACGCTCTGACTACCTCAGGTGTAACACACAAGGCGGTGATTCGACACTGCTCCGGAATGAGAGTGAATATCAATCACTGGGTATTGCAGAGCATCTTCTGAGTACCATCAAAGTGTGGAAGCTTTTTTGGAGGGGTGAGGGGGGGGGTTCCCATCTCTAATTTGCTCTCTCCTTCTATTTTTGTACGTGTCCCAAATGTGCAATCATGTGCTTCCGTCTTTCATGTCGGTGTTGTTATCTCTCTGCACTGTGGATTCCGTCATTGATCACTAACTTTGATCCCTTGGAGCCGCGCATTGGTAATTTGCACTCACATCAGCGTGGCCTCCGAGGCTCTTGCTGGCTTTTTCTGACTCTTCGCTTGCAGTGGGCTTCTCTGTGGTTTGGTCTTTTGGAGTGTGAAAGTTCATTCTGGAGTTAAGGAAGCGACCGTGCCAGATTAAAACTACGACAAATGGTTGAAAGCTCCAAAAAGGAAGTTAGTAACAGGGGCGTTTCTAGGATTCAAGGAAAGGGGGGGCTTAGCCCCTAGAGAACTGGCATGTGTGCGCGCGCTTCATGCGGCAATTTTTTTCATTGTGTTTAATTTATCCATTGTTTCAGACAGTTCATAGATTGGTTCAATCAGAAAGAGTGTGATTTTGCTCTGTAGTTTTGCTTGCATTCATTCAGTATATGATAATAGAAGAGACAGAATGTCAGGGTCATAGTGAACATAAATATGAACTTTTCTCAAATAACGAGAGAGAAATACTTTTCCTGCTTGTAAAGGAAAGACGGATAAACTAGCTTTCATATCCACGTCACTCCCAAATCCAATGGATGGAGAATGGACCTGACAGTGTCAACTTTTGAGTTGTTTACTTATTTTATTTTGAGCAGAAAGGAATAAGATTTTTGATCTATTTTGTTGTCTGTGTAGTTTTTACAAACCAATGATATTTTATGCTAATTTGGATCTCACTGAGATAAAGATGAACTAGTTCAGTGTCAAACATACCATTCAATAGTAAAAAAAAAACATGAATAACAAAAATAAAAAATAAAAACATTTCAAGTACATCTTAATTATCGAATGATAAATATTGTATGATGGTACTCCTTGGTATAGTTTACGTTGAGCTAAACTCCTTGGTGTAGTTTACGTTGAGCTAAACTCCTTGGTGTAGTTTACGTTGAGCTAAACTCCTCGGTATAGTTTACTATGAGATAAACTCCTTGGTGTAATCCTGCTGTGGTTGATGAGAGACATTACAGAGTGAGAAAGCCAGCGCAGCAGCCTCCCCAAGGTCCTAGTGCCCTAAGGTTAAGTATGATGATAGGCTATTGGATTGTAATTTTAAGGGGAGAAAACATACAAACCAGAACACACGCACATATGTAGCATGTTAGAGTTATAAATAAGTTGTCCATGTGAGAAACAATAGTTTAATTTAATGACATCACCAAAATAAAAATAAAAAAAAGATTTTTTATTTTTTTTAATTAATATTCGGGGCTAATTAAAAAACATCCGGGGCTAAAGGATGTTTTAGCCTAGGGACGCCACTAGTTAGTAAGTGGAACCTTAAGTCAAGATTCATCCCATCGTTTTTTTTATTACAGCCATTGTGAAAGCTGTACCCTTCCGCAAACCGCATGAGGAAAGCTCAGTCACTCATTGCAAGGAGAGATGATGCACACCTGTTTTCACTTTTAGAATTGCAGAAACACTGGACAGAAATACATGAAAATGAGTCTCTGGTTGAAGGACCGCCGGAGCTTTGATGGGAATTTATTAGGTCACAAATCTACACCCACCAATAAAAATGATCACGGTTTGTCCCGCCTTAACAGGTTCAACAAAGCCAACATGGACTGCCATTTGAAAGCCTCGGGTTTTGGCCGTTGCCACGAGAAGGTGGAGCTAAGTGCAACTGAATGCTCAATAAGATATTTGTAGGCGATCAAATTGTAACATTTAACTTTCCCACGTGTCAACTGACATGATATATCAATCGAATGTGTAACTAAATAGAATATAAAAAATCGGTCCAGGTGACCTCTGTCTAATAGAGTCCTTGTGATCAGATAATAGAAATATGTCCTCCACTGTGACTTGATTATCTGATGAGACCTTCTGTGGTGCCTCATCACCTTTGATTCCTTGCCAAGTAGTCACATGAAGTAGAGCAGCCATTGTTGTTACTTTCCTCCTCCTGAAGCTATAGCGTAAATTCAATTAGGAAGACCATACTCTTGTATGCCTTAGCCCGTCATTTATTTATCATACATCTGCCAATCACTCCTCGCGCATGCTCACTCATTATTTACTTGCTGTCATTGTTCGGGGCTGTCAATCATGAAATCAGTTGTTTAAATCAAACAAAACAATGACAGTGTTAGCCTGTCATCTTGTCTCTTTTAAATATGACTCTCTCCACCTTCAGTTCATTCATGTTGCCGTTACGCACCCCTCGACCTCCCCATCCCCGCCCAATCTTTATCAGATCCATCAGCTTCATCATCCTCATCAGGGAAGTTTGTTAATAAGGGTGATTTTATTTCGGTCAGGGCTCTCCATGAAATTCCATTCAAGATAACATATTTTAATAAAGCCAACTCCTCATATTCCTCACCCCTTCTACCATGGACCAACTTGGGGTGGTTATATACAGCTGACCCATTTACTGGGTCAGCTGTATATAACCACCCCAAGTATTATTCAGCACTTTTTTAGTGCTGAATAATATTAACATAAGAATGAAGTGATTAACTCACCTTCAGCTGTGTGATGTCAAGCAGCTCTTTTCAGCCTGATTTTATATTGTGTATTTTTGTCTTTTCTGTCCTGTGATGTTACTATATTTAGCATTTCCACGATCAGCCTCGACAGTGGTTCCTCCCATATGAGAAGCTCTGAGTTAGCGAGCATAATTTATTTAAAACGTTGACATGGGAGGTGGAAAGAGAGCGTCTGATTGAGTGGGTCAATCTCCTCTCTCCTGTACGGCACCCACACTGTTAATTACTTCCTTCCTGTCATAAACTGCAGTCACAGCACTGCCGGCATGCTTTGCTCCTGTGTTACTTTGCTGCCAAATCACCGACGGCTGAGACTCGGCGGTCGTAAAGACTGGACGCCAGCAGCTGGGAGCAGCTGTGACCGTCGTCCAGCTTACGAAACCACTCGTGGACAAATGTATTCAGATACATGTCGAAATAACAGCATGTTATGTGATCCGGCAATGGACAGGTCAGAAAAGGTAGTTCAGTTCGAAATAATAGGGATTATCAATTGAGCAGCGCAGCTACTGAGATTTACAGGACACAAGTGAACAGAGAGCAGGTTGTTAAGTCACTGAAGCTTCTATGACAGCCGCGGTTTATGAGTTATGTTACGTTCACATTTCCGGGCTGGTCCTTGGTTCCTTGTAGATTATCTGGGCCACTCAAATCCCACGTAAACCACTGGAATACTAATAGTCATAATAATAATAATAATAATCATTATCAAGTGTCACCCTAATTTGTGTGCATATGAATGCCAAAATTACATAACTATACATAATGATGATGTGATTGTTATCCTTTACACTCTAATGTGCATGCTTAACTTAATATTGCACATCCAATCTACTGTACCAATACACACGTAAATGAACTGAACAGACTTTGTGTTACACACATTTTAGCAAACATACAGTTATATGTTTCAATGGGTTTAAACCAGAGAGGATAGAAAACATGATAAGTTAAAGATCCTTTCCAGGCATTGAACTCCTTAAAATGAATTTCTGTTCATTAGAATTACATTATTGTTTGTTTTTTCATGCCTTGAATTTGCTTTGACATAACTCCACACCTTTGCTTCATTTATTATGTGTGTGTTTATGAAAATGGAAATGAATGTGACCTGATTTTTTTGGGGTCAAAAACTGTGTGAGGTCACCTCGACCTTTGACCACCATAATCTAATCAGTTCATCAGCAAGGGGACATTTCTGCCAAATTCAAAGAATTCTCCTCCAGGTGAGATGTTGTGTTCATAAGAATGGGTTGGACGTCAGGCCACCTTGACTTTCATCTTTGACATTTGACGACCAACATCTAATCAGTTCATCCAACTGTTGCCGACGCGGAGGCTCACAGATAGAACACGTCTTTGCCATTGTTTTGAAAATAGTAAAGCTTTTCTTGCAGATAACCGAAACGTAGCAGCATCTTGCTCCTCCTATAAACTTGAACTCATGTTTACAATGTTTACTGAGGGAATAAATCAAGTGAGAAGTAGAGTAACTTTCTCATAGACTTCTATACAACCGGAGGAGTCGCCCCCTGATGGTCAGCAGAGAGAATGCATGTTTAAGGCACTTCAGCATCGACTTCACTTTTCAGAAGCGGAGGTTGCCGCCTGGTCTGCACCTCCGCTGTGTCTTGAATCTCTTCCCTCTTGCCTGTGCCATCCTCGTTACTTAGGTTAACAGCGTCTATCTTATTAAATCCGTCCAGGCAGCTCAGGGAACTGTTCACCCCGTTGGCTTATGTTGTGGACTGAAGGAAAAGCTCATGCACCACTTCTCCTTGTCTATACTGGTTGGAGCCCAGTAGCTACTCCAGCTGCCCCTCACATCTGCGGCCAGTCACGGGGCATTATGACCCGAGCCTCGAGACCAGAACGGGCGAGGAGTAAGACAGCTGTGCTCTCCAGCTGTGACTTGTGTAACTCATTCAAAAGGCCCAACTGCCTGGCTGATTGGGGTAACATTTGTCTGAGAAAGCTGCACCTGAGGGTCTCTCAAAGGCACCGCGCTGCTGTTCTGTTGCTGCAGCCAGACTTTCAGTCGGTAGAAAGCTTGAGGGTCAGGAGGGCAAGAGTGGATAAACACCTATAACTTGTAAAAGAGCAATTTGGATTGCCAGGTGAAGAGAAGTTGTAATTTTCTTTAAAACGGCCCCTCGGCTCTTTGAGGTGTTTTTCGACAAACACACTTTAGTTTTCTGACTAAAGCACTTTTTTGGCACTCTTCTGCCGCCTTGCCTGCCACAGTTTTTGCTGTGATCATTGTTGTTCTGGGACATCTGTGAAGCTAAAAATTATTAAATTATGGACAGCTGGAGATGAAGGTAGTTCTCGCTAATGACAATTCTTGAAAACTGCATCAATTGATCTCTTGTAACAGGCAGTCAAGTTTGATTAGTAAGGTTTTACAGTTGCACCGAATGACTGTCGCGCCGCACTTAGATCCTCCGCCCTACTTTCACTCTCTAACTAACACTTCCACAGCGTGTACCATGCTCTTTGCGATTATTTAATGCCATCCAGCCCTTTTTGTCTCTCTTCATGTTTTATTCCCTTATTTTCTTCGATTGGAAAAATGCCGTGCTTTGAAATCAAATAAATATTTGAGAGCTTCTTGTAAGTTGCTGGCGGAGTGACAACCAGACCACTTCCTGCAGAGAGTCGGTTGGCCTCCAAAGCATTAGTCGGCAATTCAAAGACCAGAATCAAGGATTTAAAAAAAAAAAAAGAATAACGGTCTTGCAGTTGAATGCCACCGATACTTTGTCGTGTTACAGTTTGCAGCCATGTCTGTCCTACATGCCATCAATCACTGAGCTGCATCTGTAAAAATTATATTATAATCACATTTAAAGATTTTAAAATTAAATTATAAAATAGCTATAACTTTTTTTTTTACCATTTTCTTTTTATTCAACAATAAGTACACCAATACAAGTCATCAACAACATCGACAACCAGAATAAAAATGAAAAACCTGCTGTCATATCAAGTCTGTGTCAACTGCCATAGAGTCCACTTCCTACATTTACTGTCCATCCGTGATCCTGTCAGCCGTAGCCTGTGTCAGTCTTTCCATAATGTTTATTTCCCCCACTGTGTCCACCCAATGGGTCTGAGTGGGTAGATCCTCCGTCCCCCATTTTCTTGTAATGGCCTTTTTACCTGCAACCATGAGTATCTTGAATAGATACAAGTCCCCAACATGTACATCACTCTCTGTGTACATACACAGATACATCAGTTTATGATTAATTTGGAATTCGTATCCCAGAATATCTTGTGTTATCCTATGGACCATTCCCCAAAACCCTATTATTTTGTGACAATTCCAGAATATATGTGCATGGTTGGCTTCAGATGACCCACAATTTCTCCAACGTGATTTTCTTGTTTCAGAAAAATTATTTGATATTTTAAATTTCAAATAAACTCTCTCCAGGCTCGCAAACAGGTTGTTGTTTTATGTTTATCCCACATCTTATCCCATTCATCTTCAGATATTTCCATGTCAAATTCTCTTTCCCATTTTTCTTTTATATACCCTGTTGCGTTTTTGTCATCCAACAATGCCTTATATAATGTAGTTATAGTTCTAACCCGATTCCCTTTATATGCATCAATCATTACTTACACCACCTTGTTCACTTTGAGAGAGAGCTCCTGTTCAATCCGTTTCCCATAATAATCCCGTACCTGTAAATATTTGTAAAATTCCCGCCAATCCAGGTCATATTTCGTTTTCAAATCTTGAAAACTCCTTATCCTCCCTTTTTCCACCAGTGTGCACCATGCCGTAATGCCCTTCTCCGCCCACCGTCCGAATCCCCCACCGCGTCCAGCTGGTTTAAAACTGCTATCTAAAGCCACCCATTTCAATATATTTGCATTCTTCTACGCCTTATTATGTCTAAGTAATTTGAACCATAATTCCAAGGTGAATTTTGTGATCGAATCCATTTGATTTCTAACATTCTTAAATGTTTCCTTATCTCCTATTATACTCTGTATCGGATACATTCCAAATGATTTTTCCATTTCTTTCCATTTTGCTTCCTAATCCAGTTTACACCAATTATGCACATATCTCAGCTGGGCCGCGTGGAAGTATTCTTCTTGGGTAATACATTCATTCTCATTAATTCAATCCTTGAGCTAAAATCCAATGTTAGTGTGGTCCATCTATGTATATCTTTTAATAATTCTCGGTTAATCCTATCATAATTTGCCCTATATAGTCCTGATAAATTCCTAGTCACTTCTACCCCTAAATAGTTAATTTTCTTTAGATTCCAATTTAATTTTTTTTTTTCCCCTGATCTCCTTTGGTGGTGAATAATTGATAGTGAGCACTTGGGTTTTAGTTATATTTATCTTATATCCTGATAGCTGCCCATATGCGTTCAAGATGTTTAACAATTCAGGCAATGATTCACTAGGCCGTTCAAGGAATGCAATGACGTCATCTGCGAAGAGGCCGACCTTATGTTCCACTCCGCCCACTGTCACCCCTTGGATTTGTCTATTTTCGCATATGGCTTGGGCCAGTGGTTCAATAAAGTATGCAAACAGGGTTGGTGACAAACAGCATCCCCGTCTGGTTGATCTCTGTAGCTCGAACTTGTTAGATAGGCTTCCATTTATTTTGATTCTAGCTGTAGGTCGTTGATATAGAGTCCGGACAATCTGTATTGATTTATCGTTGAATCCAAACTTCTCTAACACTGTGAATAGGAAAGTCCAATTTACACTGTCAAACGCCTTTTCGGCATCTACGCTAACCAGAATCGTGTCTTTTTTCTCTTTGTTTGCCTGGTCTATAATGTGCAGAGTCCTCCTAATATTATCGTGCGTCTGTCGCCCGCTCACAAATCCTGTTTGGTCCTCGTTAATCAAATCCCGTGTAAAGTTGTGTAATTGTCTAGCAATAATAGATGTATAAACCTTGTAGTCCATATTTAGTAATGATATTGGTCGATTATTTCCGCATAATTCCCTATCTTTCCCCGGTTTAGGTATGACTGTTATTATTGCTTCTGTCCATGTTGGTGGCAATTTGCCTTTTTGTAATGTCCAATTAATTGATTTAACTAACAGCGGAAAGAGTTCGTCTTTGAATGTTTTATACCATTCTGCCGGTTATCCATCACTCCCAGGAGATTTCCCATTTTTGTATCTGTTTATTGCCTCCACTACCTCCTATATTGAAATATCCCTTGTTAGGGTATCATTCTGTGTCTGTCCTATCTTTGGTAGGTCTAGTGTGTTTAAAAAAGACTTAATCTCCTCTCTTTGTGCAGATTTTGGCTGTGTATATAACTCCTCATAATATCTCTGGAATATTCTTTCTATATCCTCCGGCTCTGCTGATCAATTGGTTCGTAAGAGGGTCCCTAATTTTATGGATTTGACTAGTCGCGAGTTGCTTACGGGTCCGTCTCGCCAATAATTTAGTGGCTCTCAGGCCTATCTCATAATAATTTTGCTTACAGAACAGAATCTTCCGCTCCATCTCCTCTGTTAGATGTTTATCTATCTCTAGTTTTATGAGTTTAATTTTCTTTTGTGTGTCCAAGTCCGCCGAGTTCTGTTAGTCTCTTTCCAATTCTCTCAGTTGTTCTATATTTTTTGTGTACGTTTCTAATTTCATTTTTTTTTGCGTAGGTCGATTCCGAGATTAATCTGCCTCTCATAACTGCCTTCAAGGTGTCCCAAACCATCGTTGGCTCCACCATCCCATTGTCGTTTTCCATAACATAGTTCTGTATTTCCAATTTGAATTTGTCCTTCCTTTGTTCATTATTCAGTAGACCCACATTCAATCTCCAATTAGTTATCCTTCTTCAGTTACTGATGCCTATGTCAAGGCACAAAGAGTTATGATCGGACACATCTGCACCCCCTATGTGGCAATCTTTCACCCTGTGTACATTTCCTGAATCCACAAACAAATAATCTATTCTAGAATGTACTTTATGCACCGCCGAATAGTGTGTGAAATCCTTCTCTAGCGGGTGAAGATACCTCCATATATCGACCTATCCCATCTCCTCCAATAATGTATTTAGATATTTGTATTTTCGATTTTTTGAGGCTCGTTATCCATGTTGGTGTCCATGTTATAATTTAAAACTACATTCAGGTCCCCCCCCAAATTAGAATCCCTTCTTTTTCTGCTGCGATAACATCGAATAGCAATCTAAAAAAATGTTTATCACAGTCTGGGGGGGCATATACATTCACCAGAGTAACCTTCACATTGTCGAGCTTCCCTTTTACAATAATATATCTTCCCTCCCTATCCCTTATCTCTTTTTCGTATTCGAATTGCATCTGATTTGTTATCATGATCGCCACACCCCTTCTGGGGCCTCCCTTAAAAGAACTACTGTACAGATTTCTATAACCGTATCTCTTTAGCTTTCTATGTTCAACTTTGTTAAGGTGAGTCTCCTGCAGATATATAATTTGGGCTCTTTCCTTCTTTAATTTCGTCATAGCTTTGTCTCTCTTCTTGGGGGTATTCAGTCATTAACATTAAGTGACACCAGACTAACAGTCGTACCCATCTTGTCCTAAGTCAATAACCCTATTAAGTGACCTGTATAACAGTAGGTTGAGTAAACAATGAACATTTACCATTGCATAACGTGCAATAAAACATAACATGAAATTATAATAAGCAATAAAACAAAATACAACCTTATTCCAAAAGGGGGGGAAGTCGTCTCCCCCAAGTCCCGTTGGTAGGTTGAGGGGGAATCCTTCCTCTCAGAAAGGGCCCTTCCCTAGAACCGAAATCAAACCCATTCTGTAGGGTTCCTCTCTGTCTAGATATGTCCAACTCTGTCGTTTCAGTCTCTCTCGCTCGGCATCAGTTACATTGCATTTAGTAGAGGTCCGTTAACATGCCCCATAGTCCGTCCAGCTGGGTTCCATGCCCCTTAAAACATCCCTTCAGGTCAGCGCGCCAGATTCATTTCCCTCTTTGAAAGCCCTTCAGCTTCTCCCTGGCAACAGCCGCCGCCGTCCTCCCCATCTTGCTTCGGGTCACCTGTTGCCATCCTGCCCGGTCTCGTATCTTTTCCCTCTCTGCGGTTGCGGCGCTTTCTCCCGTGAGACCCACCTCGTATCCTCTCTCCTCCATGTCTCTCGCCACTTCCTCTGCGCTGTCGTAGGTCTTGGCTCCGCTTGGCCAGTGAATGTGCATCTTCGCCAGCGGGGTCTGGAAGCGTATCTTTTCTTCCTTCAGTATTTTCTTTATGGCCCTGTATGCCTTTCTCTTCTGAACCACTTCAGTTGCATAATCATGGTCGAAAAAAATCGTCTTCTCTCCCACGTGAATCTTCCTCTTCCATGCATCGCTTAGCACAATTTCCTTGGTCTTGAATTGAAGGAAATTAACTACAATTGATCTGGGGGGTGCGTTCGGAGGTGGCTTCTGCGCCAGGGCCCTGTGCGCTCTCTGTATCTGGAGTGGAATGTCTCTAGGCAATTCGAGTTCGGTGGTTAGGAAGCGCTCCAGGTACTTGCCTGTTGAATTCTCCTCCGTGCCCTCCGGTACGCCAAAAATGTGTATATTATTCCTCCTCGACCTCTCCTCGAGGCCAGTCATTTTCTCCTTCATGCTTTGGGTCAGGGCCGTCATAGTTAGCACAGGGCTCTCAAGTTTTTAAGACAGGTGAGAGTGACATATCCTCCTCCTCCTCCTCCTCCTCCCCTTCTTTCAGCAGACGTATCGCCCATCAATAGCTCTGACCTTCTGGGTTATTTACCAGTGCAAGAGTGCATCATCCATTAAATAGTGCTGCTATTCTCGCAGTAAGAAATAATACACGGTGGACACTAAACGTGTCAACAAATAAATACAAATGTATTTCCCAGGTTTTTTTTCAGAGATATTCAGTTAAATATCCAATTTGGTAATACAATAACTGATTTGCTTAAACAAGCATTGCCGAAAAACAAACATTATTCTATTATTAAGCCCTCTCAGACAGCGAGACATACATACCTGGATCTGACTTGGAGAACGTGTCCACATCCAGCAGACTCCTGTAGAAACAGCAAAAGTTCAGGTAAGAATGGATCCTTCCAGTCCTTTTTTTAAATAGTTTTGAGACAATGTATTCATTCATTTACATTTCCTCAACTCCATTTTTGTATGCCTTTTGTATTTCATTCCCCAGAGTGTTTCAATCTCAGCTCAGCCCCGGATAAGTTAGGTCATGGGCCAATTTAAATTGCTCCCTTGGTAATTGTGTGGAACCAACATCTAAAAATACCGTGCTGCCAACCCTTTACCCTGACACACGAGCCACAGTAAGCCACGTAATATAGTATACACTCGGTCACTAGTAGTGGTCTGATGAAGATGAAGAAATGTTAATAGGTGAGCTGTAAAGGATTGTGTTACTTTTGGACACAACCAGGCTCACTGTCCCGTCCCGTCCCCATAGTATAAATCAGGCTGTGAATGATATATGAACAAACCCCTCTGTAAAAACCTGCTCAGTATAGAGAGGAATCAAACTGGAAAGTTTGGTGGGTGTAAGAGATGCTCTGCCTCAGAGTCTGAGATAAAATGTATGATCACAGGGAAAACATCAGGGAAAACATCACAGTCTTTATCATTTGCTTTGGGTTGAATGAGATTTCTTTTCGGTTCTTTTTTACAACACAATAAGTACAAATCTCTGAACAATTACTTGGTTGTTCACTACATATTTGAATTCCAGCAGAATTGTAACGCCCCAAACAGTTTAGAGAGTGTCAACAGAACGTGTTTGAGAAATACTAATTGATGTCACCATGAAGCCTTTGCAGTTGATTACATATGTTCTATTACAAGTTTGCTATTTCATTTTTAAATATGCAATATCTAATGGTAGCTTTTGGGGAATGTCTAGAAATCTACAGACTCAAAAGAACCCCGTCACCCATGCATCGGAAGCCCACGCCCTCTCCCAGGTTGGGGCCGTCTCTGACTCAGGTGCCTGGCGGATCTGAGGAAGGACCACACGGGAGCAGCCTGCTATTCATTTATTCAGGAGGCGGACCGGTGAGCGGGCTGACAGGCTGAGGAACCCGTGACTGAGTTCCTGCTCCGGTCAGCTCAACCCGGAGCAGAGGAGCAGGTGTGATGTTTAGTCACAGGGGAGATGACATCAATATGGTGTTTTTTTTCTTCTTCTTTTTTAATGATGATGATTTTACTGACAGCATTTTTTAAATGTATAACATTGCATCATGTTAAAGCTGTGACACTGATTCTCAGCAACAATGAACAACCTGCAAGTGCGTCTGTGTCTATCAGCGGGTCATCAGCTGCACCTGCCGCAGAAACCAAGGCTTTTAAAAGGCATTGATGTATAAATGTATTTATATAATTTATACCTGACATCAGGGACTCGCGCATGGAATAGATGGACGGATGCATATCAATATTTTTTAGATATTTGTGTCTTGTGTATTTGTGTCAGACAGCCACTTAACATGTACATCTTGAACGTTAAAACAATAATCATGTTAAAAGGTGCACATTAGTTTCAACAGAAGAAGAAAAGCAACATTCACATCTGCCACACACACACACACACACACACACACACACACACACATACATGTAATTAACTTATATCACTTTGATGTCGCGCGCCTGCATCTGGGTTCCATATCTGACATCTTTTTGCATCTTTTTTCCCCACCATGCACACTTTTAATCTCACATCTACACATTCACATCCACGTGCGTGTATTTGCGTGGGGGTTCGACCTTACCGGCACGAGACGGTAACTTCTATTTTAGTTGCAGGGACTCTGGTGTTGAGAGGATCGAATTCCCCTATCGATGCCATCATCGCGACTCGCGACGCTAATGAGCATCCGCAGAGAAGAAGAAGAAGAAGAGGAAGAAGAAGAAGCAGGAGATGATGAAGAAGAAGGTGCGTTCATTCACAATAGGGTCGTGATTGCGGTTAATCCATTGTCGGAGAAATGTTCTTGTGGTGTTTCGCGGAGGAGGGAGAGAGAGAGAGAGAGAGAGAGGCAGTGAAAGTTGTGAGCCAGATTTAAAGTGAATTCATCATTCACGCGTCCACGGTGCGCTCCCCGGTGTCTCTCTGTCCGGCGCTGAAGAAGAGGAAGAGGAGGAGGAGGAGAGCGCAACCAACCGGAGGCACCGGCAACGGCTCAGTGCTCTCTCTCTCTCTCTCTCTCTCTCTCTCTCTCTCTCTCAGTTCTCTCTCTCTCTCAGTTCTCTCTCTCTCTGGTGCATGCTGGTAGTGAGTGTGTGAGTGAGTCGCTGAGTGAACGTTTCTTTCGATTTATTTTTCCACCTTAGTATAATTTAATGTGGTTTATTGGTTGGGTTTCACCTTAGTTTTGTTGTGTATTTTTGGGTAGTTTGGAAAGCTCCAATGTGTGTTTAAATTAATTTATTGGTTTTTATTTTTATTTTTTTAAATCTCTTACTCGCAATGAATAATTTGAGATTGGGGAGTTTGAATGTGAATGGAGCCAGAGAGGTAAAGAAGAGAACATCTATCTATGAATTTAACAGAATGAAAGGTATAGATGTTCTCTTCTTACAGGAAACACACAGCGACAGCACCAGCAAGGCCCACTGGAGGAGAGAGTGGGAAGGGGAAGTTCTCCTGAGTCACAACACAGACCTCAGTGCAGGAGTGGGCTTCCTCTTCTCCAGGTCTTTTACCCCGGTTTCACTGGAAGGCAAACACACCATTGAGGGGAGGTTGTTTTTCATTATAATACGGGTAGATCAAATCAGGCATTCTAATTGGTTGAGAGTGAGTCACGGGGTGTACTGTATTCAGCCATAAAGTACTGTACAGCCTGTTTACATGTAGAGCGTTCCATATCAGTGCGCACTTAAAATAACAGGTAGATTTAAATTGCGCGACCATTAGTTGTCATTTCAAGCTTGACAGTTACCAAAAATGTTCGTGTAAACTTTGATATTGTAACGTCCGCAGTAACGACTCGCATACGTTGGTTTCCTTAACTTGCAGGTGTATTGCTTGAGTGTTCACAGTATTGCAACGGGGCTCTTCGCTAACAGTAACGTTAGCTCAAACGGAACGCGGCAACCACCATACACATACGGGACTATTTTCTCTGTCACTGAAATGCGATACACAACGTACAGGCTGTACAGTACTTTATGGCTGAATAAAATACACCCCGTGACTCACTCTTAACCAATCAGAATGCTTGATTTGATCTACCCGTATTATAATTAGTGATACGTTCATGTGATTTGTGTGTGCATCAGATATATTTGTCAATCTTATGTTTTTATAAGTGGGCAGTGTTCACGTTTGTATATATAATGTGAACTTTTGTGTTATTATATATACACACGAAACATATTTTTGTGTCAGAATGTTTGTAAAATATGAGGCTCCAATATTTACTTTGCTGACTACAATCATCTTGTAGCCCGCCCTAAAGCATCCCCTGCTTTATAGTCTGTTTGACTCTAAATAGACCATAATTCACTAAATGAACATCATGCTGTATTGAAGAAGACTTGAAAGTAGAGATTGAGACATAAGCTCATCTTTACAATGTTGACTGAGGGAATAAATCAATAGAGAAGTAGAGTCATTTTCTCATAAACTTCTACAGCCGTCCCCTGCTGGTCAGTAGAGAGAATGCAGGTTTTTAAGACACTTCTGTATCGGCCTCACTCAGCAGAACCGCCGGCTGCCGCATGTGTATCACACACATAAAGCTATAGAAGTTTACCAAACAAAAAACCCCGAACAGGACACACCATCCTGCTTTCCCTCCTCTCCCCTTCTAACACCCGAGCTGCACTCCATGCTCACCTTGTAAAAGCAAACGGTTGCATCGTATACTGCATATACTGGAGCAGGAAATCAAACAGCAAGGCTCGCACACACGCGGTCACTTACCCTCACAGAAGCAGCCAAAGCTGTCATATTCTAATGAGACGGCTGCGCTTCTAAATTTGGAGAGGGACCTCTCTGTAATTTCCCATTAATCAGCTCTCCTGAAAGCATCATGACACACTCTTTTAAAGCCTCCCACGGTGACCCAATCACCAGAATTACATTTCCGAGCTCCGGAAAAAAAGAAAAGAAGCTGTGAAGTTGTTTTGAAATATTGTATTTTTGGAAAACAAAGCTGCAAAAGGTGTTTGGGAATCAGACAAGAGGAAGGAAGGCGTGTGTTCAAAACAAAGACAAAGGCAAGGCGATGCAGCTCGATCTGCTGTAGGTTGATTCATCAGTCAATCTGTGTATGGGTTCTGTGAACTGGAAGGATGCCAAAGCACCAACCATAAGTCAGAGACTGAAACGGGTTCATGTAATGGGAAGAAATGACTGCAAACTGACAGCTGAAGATGGAACCTTTCATACGAAGGTGGACCTGCTACCTAGTACCGAGGTAGTGATGTACTACAGGTATTAGTAGTACTGCTATGCTCATCTGTAACTAATCCTGCTCTGATACAAACGCTATCACTTTCTTTCATTATTTATTTAATTAATTATATTTGACTCAGTTTATTTATATATATTCAATTACATTTAATTTGTATAGCCCAAAATCACAAATATATATATATATATATATATATATATATATATATATATATATATATATTTATTTGTATATATACAAATATATGTACTGTAAAAAAGTTCATGTTTTTGTGTACATGTGTATATTTGTGTGTGTGTGTGTGTGTGTGTGTGTGTGTGTGTGTGTGTGTGTGTGTGTGTGTGTGTGTGTGTGTCCACTCAAGTTTGCATTTGATCAGACAGAAATTTAAACTTTTCATGGGCTGAGGAAAAATAGCAGCGAGGGGAGTGGGGGGTGAGCCAGAAATGGAGCAAGGATGGATGCAGAATAGGAAAGAGATAAAGGAAGTGAGAGAGAGAGAAAGAGAGAGAGAGAGGAAAGTACTTATTTAAACTGTGTGTGTGTGTGTGTGTGTGTGTGTGTGTGTGTGTGTGTGTGTGTGTGTGTGTGTGTGTGAGCAGAGCCACAGCTAATAATTCAAGGAGGAAGAACTCCTGTTTAGTTTTTCCATTTCACAGCAGAAAAAAGGCAGCCGTCCAAATGCAGAAAACCTCCAGCAATAATGGAGAGAAAAATAAAGTATTTGGAAAAATGAATTTGTTGAAGTTCTTCAGGTGTTTTTTTCCCTTTTTCCATTCCTCATTACCTCTGTGTCCCGTTGCAGGTCACTGCGCTCTGAAACGTGAAAGGTGGAAAGTCGTGATACATACTGAGTCAGACTAATAAGCAAAAGAGTTTTGCTCCCATGTATTGGTCGAAAAAAAACAAGCAATATGAATGTGACAAGAAAACAGATTTTCTTTTTATTTAATGTTTTAACAATTCGTCATAAGCTTGCTCAAGATGTATATACATAATGCAACAACATTTCAACGCCTTTTAATGAAGCAGACCTGCAGCCAGGAAGTCTCGCCACAATCCCAATCCTCCCTGATTAGGATGTGATAACCCAGTCTGAGTGTGCTAAGTGAGATGCCTCATGGTTCAAACACACAGATCTACCCACTAATAAGCTCAAGCACATGCTAATTATAGCAAGGCAAGCACATACAATTTGACTGTGATTCAGTCTAGAAGGAGTTGAGATGGGGATGCAGGTAGCTGGAGAATTTAAAAAGTATAGAGAATTTAAAAAAAGGAGTACATAGGAGATGTGGTAGAAGCCAACCCGGGTAAGAGCCATGTGGTGCTCCTCAAAAATGTCTTCAGTGAAAAGGTAGGGGAATGAACTGACCTCTGCTTTAGAGCCAATGCTGAAGAGCCTTAAACTTACATTATCTCTACTGACCAGAAGTCTGTGAGAAAATGACTTCTCTCTTGATTTATCCCCTCAGTAAACATTGTAAACATGAGTTTTTGTCTCAATCTCTAGTTTCAAGTCTTCTTCAATCACAGCATGATGTTCATTTAATAAATTTTAAATCATGTAATAGTTAGTTAGGTCCACTTCTTATATACAGTCTATGTGCATGGACGCATATTCATAAAAACAGATTTTGTTGATTTTAAGTGTGCACAACCCTGCGGGACATATGAAAAAAATTCATTTTCGCAAGACATTCTCTGTACATATAGGTTTTTCCTGTGTGGACATGGGCACTATGTAAAATAAGGGATATTTATGTGATGACATTTCCATGTGGATTTTCCACATTTTGGGGCTTCGCAGCATTGAGAAACGGCTTTCAGTTGAAGTTTCTTACCGTGTTTCTGACCGTGTCGAGCCTCGCAACTCGTTGCCATTTGCACATTTTCGCCTCAGATCCCAGTTTGAAACGGCCTTTGATCATGTGACAGCATATTTGATTCGCAAGGCTTGTGTGTTCGAATGGCCCCAGACTAAGCACGAGGATTCAGCACAAGAGACAACTGGAACAGCATCGCAGAACTCCGAAACGTATAGTTTCTGGGTGTGTTTCTGGGTCTGACTGTGACATAATATGAAGAGCAGAAAGCTGTAACAAAGTGTTTGCAACTGTATTAAAGAGAAAACATGCATTGAAATGAGGAGCAGTCTGAGCTTTAACTGTGCCAGGCTTGATGAAATGCTTCCCTCTGGTGTTCAGTGCAGCACACTGCAACTCAAATACAGTATGTTGTATGGAATTTGGTTCTGCCTCAGATATTGGCCTGTGGAATGCTTTTGTCGCGTCTTCTCATCCACGAGGATATTCGCTTCAGTTCGTCATCCAACATCCATTTCATTTAGAGACAGAGAGAAACATTTATTGATATATTTGTCTATATATGCAAGACTGGAAGCATGAACATGAACCAGAGCAATGTATCTAGAATTGCTCATTCTTTAGGGCAAACTTAAGAAAAACTGTGTTTTAGTTGAGTGTAGTTTAACAGTGTATTGCGCCAACACAATGTCCTAGTCTCAACTCTCAAGTTGTTTCTCGCCTCAATCTGACTGGCAGAGGTTTACGAGCGTTATCGGGAAAGAATTACCTACGGGAATCACCCCAAACTGCATGTTTTATTCAAAGCCATTCATTTATTTTAGTTTACCTGCTCGTGATCACTGAAGCTCTTTGTGTATGAGACGCAAGGGAGGATATGTACGAACACAAATAAACAGCCCTGCATCGGCTTAGACAGGGGAGCTGGAGAAGAAAATTAAATTTTTAATTGGTGCCTCATATACACACACATTTACACGTATGATACTTTGATATTTAGATAGATAGATTATATATATATGTATATATATATATATATATATATATATATATATATATATATATATATATATATATATATATATATATTGTCTTTGTATCCTGACAGCCTGAAACACACCCAGTACTAACTAACATGAAAGATCTTTTTCAAGTTGCCCGATTGAAAGAAACTCCTGTGGAGACCCCGTACATGGCTGACTTGCTTTGCTTTTTCTACTCTGTTAACTGGATTAACCTCACGTGGATCTTATAGTGACAACTTCTGATAAAGCTTCGCTGTAGCCGAGTGTATTCGCTCAAAACCAGTTGATGCATGCGCCTAATTTGGATTTATTTTTTGCGACATTTCAAGAGTTTACTTAAAATGTTTCGGCCAATTGATTGGAAGCACACCCAATGTGACTGCTGTTAGTGCGTGCTAATTATTGGATGTCTGGTGTAGCCTCCGGAAGAACTCAGTCAAACAACTTCTCTCGTTCAAGGAATTTACAGTCCACAATGGACTGTAAATTCCTTGATCACCAGTGAAGTAACAAGCGCTGGAATCGCGATAGCAGGGAGTCGTCCAGTCAACACGCAGGTTGACCGTCCAAAAAACACCCCGAACAGCCGGAAGGTCGGCTCTTTAACACACGGTTTTCCGTCATGAACATCTAACATTTCTATTGGCTCTAACTTGTCTAAGAGGAGGAGAATCGTGTCCTCATCTTTTCTCACAAGACTGGAACGTGCAACGACCAGTCTGCTTCTCTAATGTCGACATACTGATAAACAGGTGTGAGTGTTGTGGTGCAAGGCGTGGAACCTTGAGGAACCTTGAGGAACCTTGAGGAACGTTTCTCACAGAAACTTCTCAGACAGTATCTGTTAAACTGACCTCGCACAACCTGAACTCTAATAGACATAAGAGTAATGAAATGCAGAATATCTACAGAATATAACGATTTATATTATCACTGCCATGCAGCCTTTAATCTGCTGTGTGTGCTGTTCTTAAGGGAGGGGGCCCCACTGCTCCCGAACAGCAGTATGTTCCATTTGCTGACGGACGTCTGATAAGAGAAAGTTAAAGGCATCACATACAGCTGTTGATGATGCACACAATAAGCCTCGGTTCAAATAGTGAGTTGTTATTCATTGCCTTAATCTTTCTTCATAGATACATCTTCTGCTTTGAGCATCTGAATCAGTCAGTTACACCAAGTGAATGTTCTTTAAAAAAGCCCCGCCCCCTCTCTGGCGCGTCCAGCTCGAATGACGCGACTATGCAGTGAGATGAACACACTGAAAACATTATCTTCTTAGATACAATATGTTGACAAAGTTTTCCTTTGGGGACAATTTGCGGGGAAAAAAAGGGAATAAAATCGCAATAGTCAATATATCGCAGAATCGTGATAGTATCGAATCGGGACCCAAGTATCGTGATAAATCGAATCGTAGGACCTCTGGTGACTCCCACGCCTACTATTAGATAATTTTGTCATTGCACGTCTCCTGTCTTCCTCTGTTGCTCTGCTTCCAGCCTTCAGCCTGCTGCATGATGAATCTCCTCGTCCAATCACATTTCACTTCTGTTTCTCTATTGAATCGAGAGCTGATTAAACTATATTAGAAGTCTTTTGAGGGTTCTGGACATTTGTTTCTCCACAGGGCCCGCGTGACCATTAACGTGCGCTGTGATTGGTCAGTGTGTCAGTACACACTCAGTGGGAGTACATGGCCACCTGAAGCACACTGATAAACTGTACAGCCGCGTCACTGAACCTTTTTTTAAGGAGAGCGGATGGACTTTGTCTTTAATGAACAGCGTCTGGTAAGTTTCCTGCTTTTTGTGTTTTTACATCTGTGGTGGCGTTGTGTTGATGTGTCTATGGTGCGGTTTTAAGGGGTTGGGCTGGTCAGGTCTGTCAGTCAGGACGCACAACATCGCCGAGGCGAGGTTGGAGGCGTCGGACTGAGAGGCTCTGCTGTGTAACTTTGCGTAGCTTGGCGGGGTGTCCGCTGGTGGTTGAGGTGGCTTTGTGGGTTGGTCCCCGGGGTGGACCACCAGCGGACCCGTGAGCCCTCCCCGAGCCCAGAATGGCGCACCGTAAAAGCGCACGTCCTCTGTGGCGGAGCTCCGCCACACCTCTGTCCACACCTCCCTCTATGCTCGTGGTGGTGCCGTGTGGCGGAGTGGGTGTCTGCTGTCCACACATGGTGGACTGTATGAACTCGCCGTGTATATTAAGTGGGTTGGTCCGGGACAATAACTCACGGGACACTCTTTTTTTTTTGTCCGTAGTCGACCAAATCGACCGCCCGCCACTGCTTAAACGTGTACTCGTCCACCTCTTTCAGCACCACGGACAGTGGACAGCTAGGTGCTCTTAAAGGGGACTTTTGGGTTTGTGGACTGCCTGTGAACCCACAAACTGACAACGAAGACAACCCAGTCAGTTATTTATGGGCTGCCTGGTTCCAAAAACATGTGATTCAACGAGTCCTTCAGATTTGGTTCCCCCATTCTATGTCAGCAACCAGCCCGCTATAGGAACCGGCCCAGATCCGGTTTCCGCTGCTGCCTTCGACATGCAGTCGGAAGCTCTGGACTCCGCTGGTCCCCAAAGGGAGCCAACACCGACACCACGCTGCTGGAGAACCAAGCGTTCTGGACGGAAGGGAGGCACGGGAGAACCAGAACCAGAACTGCGCATGAGTTTTTAATTTGAATGTCAGAAAAACCTGTCTGAGCATTTTTGAAGAATTTTGAAAGATTTATTTCAGACATTTTAATACCACTTAAGGCCTTTTAGAATAATGGATGCAGTGCCTTTGATGACATTTTAAGGATACACCATATTCTTCTATCACGACAATCATAGCAGACTCTGCTTGTTCAGGATGGGGTCTTAAAGAGGCCTGTTTCAAACACAGGGAGGAAAGAAAAAAAACTATGAACAATGAATTGACCCCATTAACAAGTATTGTCAGCAGTTATTTGTCTGAAAATATTCCTCAGCTGCTGAAAATAGTACCTAATTTGTAATACCTTTAATAATTATAACAGGAATGAATGGACAGGGAGTAGAAGTATTGAAAGACACCGGTGTTTTCATTGGACAATATTTGTTATTATACAATTATTGACAATAATGGACTCACAAGATATTGTGAGCCTTATCTCCTGATCTGTTTTAGGCGCTCTGAAATGGATCATTTCTGGGAAACAGCTGTGGACTTTTTTTTCGCACTTGGCAGTTCACTGTTTTGCCAACAGATGGCAACACAAGATCATGTGAACGACCACAATGGAAACATGCTCTGAAATACTGTGTTAAACATACATACTGTCAAAAAAAATGCACAATTGATATAATCTAAGGGTGGCCTGCCTCTGACAATTTTTACACACACGAATGCAGTCAGTCATGCAGACATTGACTCTGAAAACACCTCTCATTCCCCAAGAGGCATCTCTTCGCCGTCTACATGTCTATTTTCTTTCCACTGACATGTCCTCACTTCAGCAGCCACGCTTACCTTTTTGCCCTCACTCTGTCAATTTTAGCACACACTACCACACACACACACACACACACGCTCACACACATGAATCCCCACATGCTACTACAGGCACACAGGAACACACTAACACAGCTTGTCAACTCCCCCGCTGCTGCTGCTGCTAACAGATGACAGGAGGTCCCCGAGGTCGAAGAAAGATAGTCTGAGTGCAGTGAAAGTAAGAAGGCGAAAAATACATGTTTGTTTGGACCGCATCCAGATGTGTTACGTGTGTTCGGGGCGAGAGGAAGGAACGACAAGAAGAATTGAGCTTGTGCATCAGTAATCGGATATCTGTATGAATTGTTAAGCAATGCGAGTGGAGACGTGAGGGGATGTGCTTTTGGTCCTCGGAGATCTCCGCTGACTTTGTTTGATTTTGTCAAACTCAAATTTGAGGACCCACATTTAGGCTCCATAGTGATAATCTAACGCTAACGTCTCGGTATGTTCCACCTCTAAAGGATACACTGCCTTGCGGACCACTGTCTTGGCCTAGTTTTACATGAATGTGCTAGCTTGAGGTGCAGATGCGTTTCAGAGTGAGCAACAGAGCTTTTAATGGACAGAGAATGACGGCTTCGACAGCTATTGCAACATCTGGTGATAACAGAACACCAGTCTGCAACCTCCGGGTCGGAAAAGTGAAGCCATGCCAAAGCGCCTTGAATTTGCATTATCTCCAATGGCCATCGGGTGGCGACTCCTCTGGTTCCAAAAAGACGTCTAGTTGTATAGAAGTCTATGAGAAAATGACTCTACTTCTCTCTTGATTTATTCCCTCATTGTAAACATGAGTTTATGTCTCAATCTCTAGTTTCAAGTCTTTTTCAAAACAGCATGATGTTCATTTAGGTCCCTAACCTTTTTCGCACCACGGACCGGTATCGTCTAAGACAATATTTTCACGGACCGGCATGTGGGCGATAAATATGACGTAATAAAATGATACGACCGGCATAAAGACAATTATAAAGTGCATAAAGATACAACTTACCATTACGCCGAATTAGTGGCAGCCCTGAGCTTGTTTCTCTGCTACGAGAATGTCCTTTATGTCCAGTCTACTGCTTAACTTAAACCTTTATGTCCTGTCTACTCCTTAACTTAAACCTCCCTGCTGGTCAGTACAGAGAATGCAGGTTTTAAGACACTTTATCTTAACAACTTTAGTAAATCCCAAACTTTTTTGTCAAACTTTGTCATGAGGTAAACATTTGGATTCGCCCCTTACTTTGGTGAATTACCAAATACTCGCAAAACTAAGCTGTAATTTGTGTTCAATGCTGTGGGACATTGAATGTGCCTGGGAAAAGGAGTCCAGTTTATCACATAGAACGCCATAGATATGCATATAGCCTGATTCATTTATTAATGTACCATTGCAACTTTGAAACATTGCATTAACAGAAACATCCTTATTCTTCCTTCGTTTGCTGTTTTTGTCCTGCACCTGTACATCAAACTATTTCCCGTGAACATTAAGAGTTGGACAAAATCAAATGGAGATTGTTGTTGGCTAGTCATGGTGACTTTAAATGTCCGTGGGGGCGATATGGTGTTATCTCACCACGCGGAGAGAGCGGATGCAGCCCTGGAGAAGGACGGCTGGCTAGTTAGCTTTTTTCTGTAACCAGTGTAGCATTAAAGCTACACTACATGTTAGCGTTGAAGTGGTTACAGAAAATGAGCTAAGCTAGCTATTTAACATGCTATTGTACCACACTGTAATGCTGCATTTGTTACAGGACATTGGATGGGACAAGAATGTGTTGGTGAAGCATTGAGTTGTTCAATTGTACTCATTTACCACAAAACCTGACCCTGGTGAGTCTGCAACTCAATGTACGGCAGTTTGGTTCATAACGACGTTAGCCCGCTGCAAATGTCGCACAATAAAATGGCCGCCGCTCTGATCATCCAGCACTGTTGATTTGAATGTCCATTCTACTCCTTTTCTACTTTGATACGACCTGAACCCAACTGGATGTGCACACCACTCACCTTTGTTGCATGTGTGACAAATTACCTTTTGTTTGTCACGTTTAAAAATTAGGTCAGGTTTGAAAATGAATTATATTTCACACCTGAAATATCAAATTCATATGAACTATAGGCAGATGTGGTCCACAGTAACTCACGTGTAACATTACAAATGCAGTGGTGGAATTTAATGAGTGCAATTATATCTTCCCTGAGTATTTCAGTTTTATTTATCTACTCCACTACAACTAAGACCATATTGTACTTTTTACTGAACTGCATTCATCTAACAGGCAAGGGTTATAGTTACGTTGCCGATTCAGGTTTTAAATAAAAAAACGTTAAAATAAATGTATAAAACATGATACGTTGTTTAGATAAAGCTAACGACAAGTATAAAAAGAGTATCTTCACATCCACCAGCTATAACGCAAAAATGCTACTTACACACTAATGCATCAGTTATAATCATCCAATAGTATACATATACAATATATGACACTGGCACAGTACATTTACTTCTGATAGTAAGCATATGATACGTATTGCATAAGATTTTTAATGCATGCAAATAAAATGACCCAAATAAAAGATCAAAACTTTTGACATTCCACATTTTTGCATTCAAGCAGTTTTAGCAACACTGCGTTCGCTAAACAGGAGATATGATGTAATAGGACCACACGCATCTTGATTCCATGATTGGCTCCCATCTCGCACAGTGAACGCGCATATTCTCTCGTTGGGGGTCCCCGAGTCTAAACGCGCACATGATCTCACGCGCGTCTCCGTCACGAAAACGCCTCATCCGTTCCATCCGAACATGAGGGAATCATTTGCTCAAATGATTCGTGGTGAACAGGGGGCGGAGACGCACTTTGACCCCCCATTTGTTTTATACTGCTGCGCCTGCGCGTACGAGAACGCGCTCCATCGCTGTCATCAGTACAACATCAGCATCTTCCGGAGGAGAGGGAAAGGGGGGAGAAAGAGAGAGAGAGGTGGAGAGAGGGAGCGAGAGGAGACATACTGGATACGGCTACGACAAAAAAGAGAAACATGCTGATAATGGAGTCGAGGCGGTGGAGGATGTCGGATTTACGAGCAAGGACTGTTGAAATTTGACAGAGGGCTCCCGTTGAAAACCTGTTCTCCGTTTTTTATTTTTTTCACACCTTCTATCGGGTTTGATTCCGTTTGATCTCCCCCCATCCCGACCCCCCTCGCCATCCTCCCCACACACACACATGCTGCGCGGACGCTGAAGGCGAGCAGAGGGGACAAGCGGATGCTTCGGTGACGGTAACAACGGGCTCCACGGCCGGCGCGTCCTCATCCCACGGATGGTACATAAAGAAAGGACACCTGGGAGACGGACTGATGGATGAGGAAGGAACGCAGCTTTAACCCCCACTCACCCCTCACCCACCGATCCACCCACCCACTGTGAAATAAAAGAAAAATCCTGTTTGGATGGATTTTTTATTTTTTGGTTCTCAATCATTCATGGTAGCCCCGAGGAGACGCGCCTCAGACGGCAATGTTGAATCACTAGTCTCGGTCAATTATTCATTAGAGGTGTAGGTCTTTTTTTTCTTCCTTCAATGTAGCATTTTCCCCTCACTCACTACATTTTATTTATTTTTTGTAGAATGTTGAGCCTCGTGATATCACGCACATATGTGCAGGTGGCGTTGTGACCGTGTGGCTATGTGGGCCTGTTTAAATAGCTTTTAACAGCCACGTTAGAGGTTGCCAAAGTGTGTGTGTGGGGGGGGGGGAGTTGGGGCATTTTTTCAAGATTTTTTTTTTACTTGTAATATTCTAGAACAAAGACAGAAAGATTGATACAAGGAGTAGAAAGAAAGAAAAAAAAGAATAACCACCAAACATGTTGCCTTCCCAAGAAGCCTCCAAGATCTACCATGACAACTACATGCGCAACTCGCGCGCCATCGGCGTGCTGTGGGCCATCTTCACCATCTGCTTCGCCATCGTCAACGTGGTGGTGTTCATGCAGCCCTACTGGATCGGCGACAGTGTCAGCACGCCGCAGGCCGGCTACTTCGGCCTCTTCCACTACTGCGTGGGCGCCGCCGGGCCGCCGGTGCGCCACCTGGAGCTCACCTGCTCGGGCAGCTTCGCCGACTTCGGCTCCATCCCGTCCGGCGCCTTCAAGGCGGCCGCGGTGTTCGTGCTGCTGTCCATGGTGCTGATCCTCGGCTGCATCGCCTGCATGGCGCTCTTCTTCTTCTGCAACACCTCCACCGTTTACAAGACCTGCGCCTGGATGCAGCTGCTGTGCGGTAGGCCAACCTTGTCACTTAGCACAGACTGCATTTAAAAAAGAAATAAGACCGTGTGATGAGGGGGAAACCCCGCCATGAACTCAGTTGACCCTCCTGGTTTAATTGCGGGAAATGCCACCTTACAGCACACAGTGTTGGTGCTCTGTCACCATTTGCAATCTTTTTCGAAAGCATTTCTTATTATGCATTCTTCTTTCCTGAATGATCAAATAATCACTTTACCCACAATTCACTGCTGCATTGACACCCTTTTCAGTCCTTGAATCCACCAAAATCGGAAGGGTATAAATTGTATATATGAAATGCATTTTAATTCCACACTGTACACAGAAACGTTGCAAACTTGCAGATCTCCCTGCGTGAGAGACGAACTGGTGTGACATCATCAACACATCATTACGGACTTCTGAGGTCAATGTACCGGCTCGCGTGAGAGTTCTCGCGGGTGCACGTGAACAAGAGTTTGTGCGGCAGTTTTCTTCTTCTTCTTCTTCTTCATTTGCGTGAAAACCAACACGGTTCGGCCTAAAGCGGCGCAGGCCTCGCGCTGTTGCGGTTCATTCTGATTTTGTTGTTTTCCACTGACGCAAATGTCACTCATGCATCATCAGCTGCTGCCGTGCACGCGCGGTGTGATGTGATATGTTTTATGGGATGATTCCAGGTCGATTGGATTACATGTTTTTTTAGGCGCTGATGTTTTTGTCTCTCGTGGGCAGATTGCAGCGCTACCTTCAGGGACAATACAGCTTTATCAATAACGTCGAGGAACCATTGACACGTTTAGGTTTGGGCCAGTGCCAGAGCTGTAGGACCCGTATGTGAGAAAACACGATATAACAATATAGGGAATAGTTAGTTAACACTGAGCACTAAAATAAACATATTACTTGATAAATAATCAATTAAGTCAACAAGCAAATACTATATATATATATATATATATATATATATATATATATATATATATATATATATATATATATATATATATATATACAGTATATCCGAAGTTCAGAGCCCATGGTGGCATACTATCTTCTTTTCAAAGATGTTCAGCAGATATTGACATTTGGAATCGGATCTTTTTTTTTTGTTCAATTTTTGCTTGAAAAATTACACAAACAAATCAATTCTGAAAAAAATCCTGTGTATCCGACTCCTTCATAAGCCGATCAATGTGATAAATAGGCCAGGCAGAATAGCGTGGGAGTCAGTTTTCTGTACGGAAACAGTCAGCATTCTAAATGAGAGGTAGAGAGAGAGAGAGAGGGATCAGCACTTTTCCCCCTCCTCCTGTATTGTTCCTTTCCTCATCCTCATCTGCCCACTCCGTCCTCTGTTCTGCCGAGTGTGTCGAAAAGGTTTTGCTGCTCTACAATCAGCATGAATCAGACAGAATAGCAGAGGTACAGCTTTTTTTCCCCTATAAATCTTCATGACTTCACAGGAATTGAACCCAGGTCTTTCCACGAATCATTAATCAAGCGAGAAACTGGGTTAAAAAAAAAAGCAGTGGTGGATCTTTTACTGAGGTAAAAGTTGGAAAGACGCAGCGTAAAATGTCCCCGTAACAAATATAACTCCTGCATTTAATGGGCATGCGTTCACAGCAAAGGCGAAGCAACGTTTTTGCACGGCATATATACATACAAAGTTGAGTCAAAGATGTGAATATACACAACAAAACGACTTGATCATGTTCAGTGAAACATCCTGGTGTGGCTTGAAATGTGTAGGTTTTGTTATGGGACTTCCATTATGTAGGTAACGTTTAAAAGTAACATTGAAATAATGTCTTTTTGTTTCATACAGGGCACAAACAGCGGTGAACTACTGTAAAATGACGGTTATAAATACACTGCATCTACTAAATTGAAAGAAAAAGTCGTATTTAATCCTAAACGAGCCGCACCAATATATAAACCGCACGGGTTAGAGTTGAAGAAAAGAAAAGAAAAAAGTATCGTCTTTTAACGGTGAAAGTCCAGTGTTTGTTTGAGCCACCCACTCCGTCCTCCGCCCTACACAGACTGCCACGGATATCATTTGAAAAGTATTCGTGATACCTCAGAAACAAACGTAATCTGGAAGGCAGCAGTTCATTGTGCTGCTGGAAGCTGGATATACCAACGTTACAACCGGACTCTTCTTCACTTCTTATTGTCGGGGTTTACAACACAAACATCTTGCATGGTAAACATCTCAACTATATAACCTAATGTCAATGTTAGTGCATATTAAATAAACTGTAGTCACTTCTACCTAGATTAGATCTTTACAATGTCATAAAATAAATCTCAGAAAAGTAACTGTATGTCTTCTTGATTTGGACATTTTTGACTTCCCACAAAATATACCTCTATTCTATTTTTCCCTTCTAAACCTAAATTGGTGTTTGCCTTCACTTTAATCTGCGAGCACATATCAGAGTTTATGAAACTTCACAAGGTGTTACTGTCCTTCCAGTGGACATGTGCAAGTGTGGCGGAGGTAAAGTGTCTAATGGGATTGGCAGACAGCCTAATGCTGCTCGCCACCTTGGAGAGGATAGTTTAATCATCCACTCTGCTCTGCTGGGCGGAGCGACAGGTCCTCTGGCATTGCGCAGGGACAGAGTCTACCGCGGCAAACACAACAAGGGCCAATTCGGACCGGCGGTGGCTGAGATTCCGGCCAAATGGCCCGAGAGTGTCAGTTAGGGAGTCCTCCGGGTCCCGGGTCGCGATGGTCTGCTAGCATGCTACTGCAACAGAAATGTTCACCCAATGAAAAATGTCCACATCCATTCACCCTCGTGTCAGCTTTAAGCACAGGAACATTTTACTGTCAGAAGTCCAAGTGAATGGTTCTTCAAACTCAGCCCCAAAAAAATTCACCCTGCGCTCAACTAATGGGATTTATTGGTCTCTTCAAATGAAATATTGGAACCGAGGCCAAAACACTGGGGCACAGAACTCTTGGCAGAGAGAAGTGACACTGTGTGTCTTGGCTTCAATGAGCTGAAAATGGGCCAAAGAGTGACCCGTAAGGTTAATGCACTGACAAAGGACTTTACAATGGCACTCATAGCTCTTGGTAAAAAAGAGTGGGAGTTTAAAAAAAAAAAGGCCTAAAAGAAGCAAAATTATTTTTGGACAAAACTAAGTCACCGAAAGAGTCTGCAAACAATACAAAATAAACCACCAGCAGAAACACATGCACTGCTCTTGTAGTGCTGTTATGAATACAAGAGGCAACGGTTGCAAAAACGCTGCAGCAAAGGCCTGATCACAAAGCCAGATGTGCGGGTTACCTATGACTAACTGGACAGGTTTTGAACGTCTTTCTCGTGCTCTCTCTTATACATTTTCAACATGTCCACACACAACAGTTTGTATGATCTCCAATGAACAGTCTTTCCTAAGAAAGCCATCAAAATGCATACGGCCTTTTCAACATAAACTTAGGTTTAGACAAACAAAAACACTTGTTTAGATTTTGGAATAGATGGGTTTCCGCTTACATAAGTTACGTGACAAACACATGGATGTTTCCTCCCCATTTCACACGGGGGACGAGCGGCTGTCTCCTGATTGAACGGTCGCTGGTGCTTGACTCATCCACCTGCGTGATTTAGCGGTCTTTATACTTCCTCATTTAAGATTACGTAGATAACTTAAGGAAAACAATTATTTTTAGATATTTGTCTCTAACAAGCGGGTAAATCTTTCCAGAATAAACTCCATGAAACAAGTCTGTTAGGTTTGCTAAGATACTGTGGTTTGGGTTAAAATGTACTTTTGTTGTGTCGTTCAGTCAGCAGAGATTTCATTTTGAGTAAAATAATAATGTAAAACACGTACATGTAAGATGGAAATTGAAGAGTATTTGGTGATTAGACTAGTATATCAAGGGGGGTTAGTGATGCTGTGGTCAGATCAAGAATATTCCCCCTGGAGCCTAGACACTGGTGGTGGTGGTAAAGGGAGGTGCTGAAGATCCGATGATGGGATGAGGAACAGTACCGAGTGCTGGATATGATGGAGACTGGATCTGAATGAGGCTGGTGAGGGGCAGAATCTGGTTGGTTACATTTCAGCGTGAATGCCCACAATCAGCTGATAGCGTAGAAGCCAAAGACAGAGAGAGCGAGAATAAATTAGTTTAAACTCCTCGCTATGCGGACTTTCTCCTGCACTGAGCTGACTTCCTCCTCTACTCCCACCAGAACGTCTGGCCACGCAGAGCCACATATTTTGAACGGAGCTGCGGTATTTGGCCGCTTGGCGGCCAGAAACGGGTCGGGAACATTTATGAACTATTTTATAGTGTTTCTAGTGCAGTTTCCCCGCAGCTATCTTTCTTTCATTTCATATAATATTGAGCACACCACTCGTGGCCGGGATAAAGTTTCTTGTAATAATTTGTCATTTGACATGTGACTTGGTCTGATAACCAGCTTAGTGACATCAGCTATAGGATCGCCAAAGTGGATCAAAGAGTGACACTGAGTTGAGCTTTGTGAAAGGGAGCAATGCTTGAGAATCTGAAAGTCTCAACAGTTTATTACAAGGAGGATTAAAACTGGGGGAAAACTAATTGTAGACAATGATGAGGTCAGCGGGCCAAGGAACCAACCAAGTGTGGCTGAAAGTGGGAGTGGTTTGGGTCATTAGCAAACAGCAACCTGCTGAGAGGTGACTTTCCTCATATCTTCCCCGAGTTATGTCACACCTCCATGGGAAATGTAATAACGGGCTCTTTTAACACTTAGAATCTTGACTAAGCAGCATTTTTCCTCAAATAAAAAGGACAAGAGGACGGCTAGATTTCCCAAAAGCACCCGAGATCTGTGAAGAGCTTTGCTGCTCACACCTTTGCTTGGATTTAGATTAATTCAGTGGAGGAAGAAAAATGCTGCTGGGAAAACTGCTAGAGCTTTACTTTTAATCCTCCCTTTTGACCAAATTTAATTCAGTGTAAGTGATTTTTTCCCCCACTCACAGACTGGTTGGTGTGTGTGTGTGTGTGTGTGTGTGTGTGTGTGTGTGTGTGTGTGTGTGTGTGTGTGTGTGTGTGAAAGCAATAGAGAAAAAAAGATGGCAATAGTAACTTGGAGGAATGGATTATTGACAAACCATCCAATGTTAAAAGGATTGGACATCCTGTTTGGCATTGTATTATTAAAGCTATTAAATCATTCATATTTTGGGCCACAGTTGGGGTAGCGGAACAATCTGAAACATGCATTTATGAAATGATCAAACCATACACCATATACCAGCACCACACAAAGAACAACGTAATCATTCGTGCGGAGCTGTTTCTTTGTGGCCACCTGACAAAGTGCAATATTGTCTCTCTTTCAGCTCTATTTTTGGTCTCCACCAACTCCTGAGGGGACACATCTGTCTCTTCAGCTTTGAAATTGCTCCGTTTTGTTCACCAACTAATGCAAGAAATTGCAAGAAACGTTTGTGTCATTTGGTCGTATACTGCTGCCTCCAGGAAAGGGCTCGATGAGAGCAGAGTTTGGGGTCACGAAACCAAAACAAGAAGCTAAAAGCTCTGTAGAGCTTCGGTGGACTGTGGGTGATCATTTGTGACTGGAGTTGTGACATTATTTGATGCAATTTGATGAATTGTTATGATAAGAATAGTAATTAGTGAAGCTTTAAGGCAGGTCTCAACCTGTGGCTAAGACCTTGTTATGCAATTCAGTTAGCTGCTAGCATTAGCGGGTTTATTGAGGAAGTTGGGGTTCCCAACCCAGCGCTGGTTTCAATCAAGATTTGTATTTATTAAATGTTTTTCCCCCAGGGATACTATAATACAGTCCACAAGGGCTGAACTCTGTGTTTTCAAAGTCATTGGCAGGTTTGGTGTCCAGTTGTAAATGCTCTGTTTCTCTGCGTCTACTTGTTCCTCGGTGGTAAACCAGCAGTACAAGCCGGTAACGCGGCCCTGGGCGAGGTGTACCTGACGTGGACGCTTTATGAATATTATCTCTTCTGATTTGGCCCCTGCAGACAGATAGCTTTCATGTTATCTGGAGAAACTCGACAGTCAGGCCCTGTATGAAATATTATATTGATATCAAATGAGGAAAATATCAGGAAATCACTGCCGAGTAGCTACTAAGGTATGTTATTATACGATATGACAAATATAAGATCATGTTGGGCACGCCATGAGGTATAGCAGAGCAAAATAACAAGTTACTATGAATATTTGAAGTCTTATTACGTGCTAAAATGCAGTGGTGGGCCGTGGTTTTGGACGTACGCCTGCTGTCTAACCGGCGCACGATCTATGTGCCTAAAGAGACACAGGGATATCATATTTATGTATTTCATGAAAAACAACAAAAAACTAACAAAGCTATGGGTGACATCACAATGACTGTGGAAGGCATACAACATTAGTTAAAACCAGCAACGGTTGTAATTCCACCATATTGTGCTTATGAATGAACAGACAATGATAGATTCCTTAAGAACAGACTGATGCTGTAGTTAGTAGTGACAACATATATGACATCATAATGACACTTTGCTAAATGTCTGCGATCGACTCGATGTAACTAATCATGCCTTATAATACCCGATATTATGTACGTATTAGTTAAAATTCTTCTATTCTTTCAAGTGGCCTACTCACTCGTCTGCACTCATCACATTCAGTGCACATTTACATTAATATTCACATCCATATGTCACATTATTAGCCAACGGCTCCACACTAGATGCGAGAAGCCCCCAGAGCAGCTTCGTCTCCAAGAAATACAGAACGTAAAATCTGCTTAAATCTTACTTCTGACACTTTGTTGCACCCTGGACTCTGGGGAGTAAGACGTTCTGAACATTTGGTCAATACAATACTGAGAAAACAGGTTCCAGGTTGGACTTCGTCATTGTGGTCCGGTCCAAAAGGCATTTGGTTGGATTCATGACATCAGAAACAAGAGAAGATCACTTCTTGCTATAGCTGCAGACACAGATGAATGGTTGAGTTTTTTTCCAACTAAAACACAGAGTTAAGGTCAAGGAAAGGTCATAGTTACATTTAACAAATCATTTTTTGTGACATTGATTCAAGTGACAGGGTGCAAACTCCAGTGTCCTCAATTAAAGTGACATGCGCATCCATCACAAGTTTAGCTCTCCGCCTCGCTACACGAAGAGCAAACTACATCCTGTGTTGGTGCTAAATGTTGAACGAAGATCTTGAGTGTTGAAAAGTCCAATATGAAAACATGTCCTATAGGCAGGTCTATTTATTCCAGTGGTAGAATTGAACTGAATTACATTTACTCACGTACTGTTCGTAAGTACAACGTATGCTAATTCATTCCTCTACTCCTATTACTGTTCTTTTTACTTATTGTACTTATTTGACAACATTAGTCAATAGTTACGGGAGAACTAGTCACCCGTTGGTTTGTGGACTGATGTTTGAAGCCTTGAGTTCCGCGATTTGGCCGTCGCCATCTTGGCTTTTATGCAACCAATGAACAGAAGTTTCCATATTTAGGAGGAGTGACATAGAGACGCCGTATACTTCTCTGGTAGCCGCAGCGACCTGTCAATCACAGTAATCTCGCCCTAAACCATACTCTGCTTTATGGTCAATTTCACTCTAAATGGACCATAATTTACTAAACAAACAATAAATGAGTCGCCCCCTGTTGGTCAGTCGAGAGGATGCAAGTTTTAAGACACACAACAGGTTGCCGCCTGCTTTTAGTAAAGGATCTGAATACTTCCTCCCCCACTGATGAATACTTGATAACCTAAAACGTAATGACTCCCTTCTTGCCTACAGTTTTGTTATTTAGTTTGCCAACTAACACAACCTTAAGAACACAGGAGCAAAACAGCGTTTGATAAATAACCAATGTTGTCTGTTCTTGCTCTTTGTCGCTTCACACATGTACACAGCCTGCCCGCCTTGTCCACTTATGTCCAAGCAGTGTGAAGAATACTGTACGTGTGTGTGTGTGTGTGTGTGTGTGTGTGTGTGTGTGTGTGTGTGTGCGTGTGGCCACGCATGCGTCTGTACACACGAGTGAGAAAGACAGAGGGTGAATGCGTACGTGACGGTGTGAGAGTTGAAATATTAATGAGAATGTTTGAAGCGAGTGTGATTTTTTTTTTTCTTCTGCACTACCAAACGTGTGAAGCATGTGTTTTTGTCGTTCGTCCATGTGTATGATTGCTCGGAGCGTGCAGTGGCGCCGGTGCACGCATGTGGACAAACGCATCACGCATGCGTTTCCTAGACACTGCAGTGGTCGAGTTAAATATAGAACTACAGAGAGAGACATAGAGAGAAGAGGTTCCCCGAGGGATATCCTGCCCCTCTCTCCCTCTCTCTCCCTCTCTCTCTCTCTCTCTCTCTCCTTCTCCCTCTCTCTCTCTCTCTCTGAGATTTCTGGCCGGCTTTTCCCAACCAAAACGTACATGTTTTAATTATCAGGCGCTTAATAAATAATTCCAAAGTCACCGGGGTGTTTCTAAAAATACCCTGACAGCTGAATAATGGATTCCTTTGACCCCTCTCTGCGTTGTCACTTACTGTGTGTGTGTGTGTGTTTATATGTGTGTGTGTGTGTATGTGTGTGTGTAAGAAAGGAAGCAGAAGAAAGAAAGAAAGAAAGAAAGAGAAAGCCCCTGAAGCATGTTGATGAGATGTAAAAGTATGAGGGGAGAATTTCTCCACTCTACATCATCCATGCTCCTCATTAATATGTAATCTTTCCGGAGTAACGCACTGTATGTGCCTCTATTTATTTTTTTAAAAGATAGATTGTTTATTCTCTTTTAGGATGTTGAGCTGTTAAACAAGCTATTTTCTTTTGATGATTTGGAGCTTATACATATACTTTTTGTTGTTGTTATTTTCAAATTATGTGAAAAAACGTCTTCACTTCCACTGTATTGGTGTATACAGATACTATGTTAAAAGTTCACTGTTCAATATATATCACTTCTTTTGCATTCATTGCCAATGGGCACAAACTTATGCTGCGTTTCTGTCAGCTTGGAACTCAAACATGTCCAACCACCTACGGGAACAAGAACAATGGAAAGCACTTGTTCCACCTTGTAAATCCATCGAGCCCAACATCACAAAACCACTGATGGAAGTGCATGTTGTAAACAATAAACCATCAACTAAAAACAATGTTAGGTATATTTAGAATTAAAGTAATACATATACTAAAACACGTTTTGCATGTACATTTATGTTAATTAATATGTCGTCATGTTATTAGGTAGATGGTTACGGTTATCTAAATTAATCATATTAAGTTATCTTTTTTTGCCCAAAAGTTATCCGGGAAAGCGTTAGAACAAATGTGGAGGCTGCACTGCTGAGAGTGTGTACACTTGTCAAAGAATCAGTTTGTCACGGTCAGTCATGTTTTTAGTTTTGTGTGTTTTTGTCCTGGAATGCTTTTTATTGCTAGTTTCAGACCAATTTGTCATTTTCATTCCCAGCTGTCATGTTGTGTAAGGAGCACATGTAGTTGTGCCCTTCTGTGCGCCGAGGGGTTGGTCTTAAATCAGGAGTGGCTATAGGCACATAGCTGTCTTTAGGTTAGCTAACACAAGAAAAACCTGCTCAAAAGACCCAGATTATGCGCTGTTTAACGAGTGAAAGTGTTGGACTTGTGCCATTCATTGAGCAGTGAGAGGTGTATATCACATCTATTTATCATTCTGTTGGAATTTTGATCAAAAGCAGTGCTTATAGGAGGGATTTTAATTTGATTTCAATTCATTTCAATTCCATAAAGAATGGCAGGAAGTACAGTCCATTTGGTAGCAAATATGGAGTGTTTCTGGACGCAGCTTATGACTGTTCCAAAATGACGGTATCACTACTTTATGTAAGCCTTGACTGTTTTTCACACTGGCACGAACAACAGCCGCATTGTGATGACAATGTCATGGAGATCCATGGTCATTTAAATCGTGTGAATGCATCTCTGCATTTGAGTGAAAGTGGTGTTGATGTGTCAGCTTGCGTTTAAATATGTATTACTTTTGATGTGCACTACTGTGCATTATACCACCATAATTAAGTAACTCAGTAATGGCACATGACACCATATTGGATGGCATCACAGCTGTAGACACAGAGTCAAGCTGCTCTGGAATGCTGTGGAGCCTCGATCTGCTCCCATCAAAAATATTTCACACATAATCTTAAAATGCCAAATCAGTGTAGCTCTTATGTGATCATTTTGGGGCTGTTTGTCAAGAAAGAAGAACTTGATTTGTGTGGACATGTAGATAAGACGGTTTTGACAACATGGTTATGTAATAAGTCCATAAATAACTTCAGGGCGCTATAAATAAATTGATTCACAGTCATTTTACCTAGTTGGATCACAAAAGTGTCCTGGCAACGCATTTCAGAATGTTTTCATCAGTGCGATCTGCTTTGAAGCCTTGTTTCTAACAGATAACGGGCCGCGAATTCTTGCAATGACAAGAGATGACGGGATGTGAGAGGAGACAAAAAAAATGGCATAATGGAGCAGAGCATCAGTTAGCCATCTTGCTCTCTCTCCCCTTCTTCACACATGACTTGTTTTTTCCTTTCATTCTTCATCTCTCTCTCTCTCCGCTCCCTCCCATCCTCCCCTCTCTGTTCGATCCCTCCTCTTGCCGCCTTTGAAGTTATTCCTTCCAAGTTCAGCATGCAGTGTCTTGAGAGAGTCGAGGGGAGGGAGGAACAGGGGGAAACCCCCATCGACTTCAAAGGGCTGTTGAAAGGTGGGGGGTTATTTTTAGCCAGCTGGTGCCTCCTTTAACATTTGAGTTGAAGATGGAGGGGAAGAGCAGATAGAGGAGTTGGGCACAGAGTATGTCCCACGGTCATTACTGTCACTCTGCCCTGCAGAGCGCTTCTCTACATCTGAACCAACTCTACTGAATCAGTAGCTTTTAGCAGTGGCACTGGTTAAAAATGTCCTAAAAAAGGATGCAAAAAGCCCGATGTGATAACTCTGTTGCGGATTTATTAATCGTATAGGCAATGCTTATATAGTGTGAACACAGTCTGAATTAATTAATAACGTCACAGCGTATTGACTGTGATTCATTTGATTACTGGTTACTGGACTCCAAGGTAGCACTGCACACCTTCACTCTGGAAGTGTAGTTCTATGAAGACACATGCAAATGCCTCAATGGATCTACGGAAAGAAGGGTGTTATGGGTAACAGTAGGGCCGGCGTGGGGGGCCGACTCACACACCTCCCAATTCACAATACCACATTAAGTGTCAAGCGAGCCGATTGGTTGATCCCGCTTGAGAGTTCGTGAAGCATTTCTGATTGAAACCTTTGTGCTCACGGAAGTAATCGCTGAGATCTCTGAAAACAACTGCATTGCTGAAACAAGGGTCAACATGTGCGACACGCAATCAACCAGGTTGTTACTAAGGTAGGTATTTGGTTGCCTAATACCTGGAAGTTTATCTCCAACCAATCTCAGAACCCATCAGCTATCGGTCTGACGACTACAAGCCCCTGGGGCAATAGTTCAGGGGTTCTATAGTAGCCAGCGGACGTCCAGGACTCCTCTTCAGTGCTGCGGTCAATGTTTGAAATCTGTTTGGCAACTTGGGACGCGCGACTGGGGTCGGAGTTGAGAGATGACGCGTACGACCGGATTGTTTCACAAGCTGATAAAAAGCTGAATCGTCAAAAAACAAGTAGCTTACGGGTCTCTTTTGCCTTCCGCACAAACTGTTTGCAACCAAAGCCAGCTCAAACGCGATTAGACGATTCCAACACCAAAATCTGATCCTGATTCCGCTCTCATGCAGACGTTTGTTTGAACAATCTGAACTAATGTCTGACTGCTTGTCCTTTGGGAAATATATTTTGCAAAGTTGCCTCAAAGATATCAGCAATGACTTTGGAGGAGAACACTTTTATAAATACCGACCAAATCAATGACCAGATTACGATTTAATTCAGAAAATGGGGTTTTAATTACCCACAACACAAACATACCTTGTGCGTTTTCAGCTGGGGAACAAGATTGGTGTTTGTTCCACCACACAAAAGCAAAGCGAGATTTAATATTCACCACAAAGGGAACTGATGAGGAGTATGAATTATTTCAACCATCCGGATGTGGCTCTGCATCCACATTTCCAGGAAGCTCACACTTAAGAACGTCGGACGAGTTTTGTGCCATATGGGGAAACATTCATCAAAAAGCCATAAAACATGTAACTCGACGCTCATTACTCAGTTAATGATTTTATCAGCTCTCATCTATGCTAATATCTTGCGTAAAGGTCATAAAATAAGTTAATACCGTGATGATTTCCCACGACGATTACTTCCACCGCTCTTCTATTCTCTCATTACTTATCGCGTTATCGCCATTATGCCTTCTCCCATTACGTTCTCTCATTATGCCTGCAATCATTCGGTCGGAGGAGCGGTCGCATTTTCCAAGTCTCAGCCTGAAATACAACTCCTCGTGTTTGCGTGGTGCTCTCCTGTGCACGGAGAGGTGACTAATCTGATATCCTCCCTCATCTGTTGCCACGAGTTCACCACCCACCACTCGCTCATGATGGATGGGTGGTGGGAGAAACACGGGGTCTTCAGAGGGAATCACTAATGTGCCAGCTAATACACTCAATTCCATCACCTTCAGACCCTTCAAGCATTACATCTTCCTGCTTCTGTTAAATTATTGCCGGGTTCCTTTGTCTTGCTGTATTTGCTACCATTTTTATACCGTAAACTGTCCGTTGAAGGCACAAAACCTCGGTAACAATCAACATGAAAAAGCTTTTTTTATCCCAGAAAAGATCTTTGCTGATAGTAAAACATAGTAAAACAAAAAGAGTCTCACGGTTTAAACCCACATTAACTCTCTGGCTATTGGCACCTCATGTCCAAACCTCATGTGAATCAGCTGAGAAGGCTTAGCAGGCCCCGACGACCCACCACTGGTTAGTTCTGACTAAAAGATAAATGAAATACTAAAAGAAATAGAGCAAGTCTCTACTTGTTTGGCAGTTGAGATCTGCAGTGATTTTGACCTCTTCCAGAAAATATCCACAGTCCCCAAAAATGTTTTTTTAATAAAGAAACGTGTCAATTTAGGAGTTGTCATTTCTGCAAATTGACTTAAACTTGTGCTGCTGTGGCCATTTCTTCAACACTAGTCCCCATTTTCCTGTTTTGGGGTGTTTGTTAATGTAGCTAGGTAGCAAGCTTGCCAGTGTTACCATTGTTTTCAAAGGAAAGTCACAAACTAACCGGACGCAGTCAAAATTGAAGCACTGTCACCTGAAACGGTGTCGCCGACTGAACTCATCTTTAGATTACCTTAATCCGTGTGTGTGTGGAGCCTCCAGTGTTGTAGTACTGGAGATCGGTCTTGGTCTCGAGACCAATCTCTGACAACCCAGTTGTCCAGGGGCCGATCGATTGGTGCATCTTTACTTTAAAATTCAGTTTAATAAGAGGTCCAGAACCTGACTTCTGAACAAGCTACCAGACAAACATCAACAGTCAAATAAGTGTGAAGCTGACATTAGTTTGCAGACCTTATAGCTATTTAGTTGAATAAGCCACTTGAAAACATGTTGTGAAAATGCTATTTGTCCTTAGCTTGTAAGCTCCTGCATGAGTTGGCTAATGTTGTATATCAATCAAACACAAACACAGGCCCGCCCATAAAAAGAGCAATTGTTGTGTGTCACTGAAGTCAGTTCAGTCATTTAACGAATGCATCTGCTAATGGAAATCTTTGTGTTTTCTTTCATCTCTGTATCGGCAACAATAGAGGGATCAGGAGGGAGAGAGATGTATCAGTAATCAGTCGTCTCCGTTCTGCATTTCAGCCAGTGCTCTCTCAATCACTATATGCCTCATTTCACACAGCCGCTACAGTGTTTGAACGCGGCCCAACATCCCTCAATACACACACTTGCAATACACACAATTGCACACCAATGGAGTTGCGGATGTTGAAATCTTCCGAATGTTCTTTTGGGCCGAAGCGTAAAAATCTTCAACTCAGCCAAATCCGTTTGAATTCCCATGTGTATCGCAAGTGATGTTGCCTGTGGAAAAGACATGTCTGGTCTGGAATGAAGATGCAGCGTGACGTCTGCCACGTATGTTCCCCATCTCCCTTCGGAGTACTGCTTCACTGACAGCCCCTCAGGCAAAAGCTGACTGCTACTTAAACGGTGCTGGTGAGCCGGGAGTATGGCACACTCGGCTCCCCCGGTGATGCTCACTTTGATGAATGAGCAGAGGTGGAAAGTATAGATTAACATTTTTGTTATGGTGTCAAAATTGCATTCATGTATTTCCTTAGAGGGCTTTGCACTGTGCGCTCACAGTTAATTGTGGGTGTGAGTGCATGCAGGTTTGTTTGGGATCTGTAGGTTTTAAATTCGGTCACTCAGGTCAATAATCTGTACAATGCACGTCTTGCCCTTGATCAAGACGGCGCGCCCCCAAACTGCTCCCCGGGCGCTGTTCAGTAAATGTGCAATGCTCCTCATACGAGGATGGGTTCAATGCAGAGACTAAATTCCACTGTGTGCTGTTCGGTGCACAATCAGAAACTATGGGGACGAAGTGAAAGTAGTCATTGTGTCCATTGGACTGCCGTTTAAGCCTATAGTTTGCAGTTTGGGCATTGAGGGACGTACAGGCGCTGTATATGGCTTGAGTAGGGTAGCGACCTGTCAATCACCTTGTAGCTCCGCCCTAAAGCGTACCCTGCTTTATGGTCTGTTTGACTCTAAATGACCATGCTTTACTAAATGAACATCATGCTGTATTGAAGAAGACTTGAATCTAGAGATTGAGACATAAACTCATGTTTACAATGTTTACTGAGGGAATAAATCCAGAGAGAAGTAGACTTCTATACAACCAGCACTTGTTTTTTTTCAACCAAAAGAGTTGACTCTAGCTTTATCATGAGCTGGTAATATTTTTCAAGATATGCTCATCTCATCAATATGAATCTAAGTCTACCAACTTTTTACTCCCTCAACTTCTACCCTTCTGTTATTTAGAATGTATCTTTCTTTGTCTCCAACCTTACTCCTCACACCACCCCTCCTCTCCGTTACCCTCTTTGTCTCGACACACTCTAACCCTGCTTCTCTCCTCCTCTGTGTCCGGCTGCAGGAGTGTGCCTGGTGCTGGGTTGCATGATCTTCCCCGATGGATGGGACGCAGAGGTGATCCGGGACATGTGTGGGGAGCGGACGGGGAAGTACTCCCTGGGCGACTGCTCTGTACGCTGGGCCTATATGCTGGCCATCATGGGCATCCTGGACGCCCTCATCCTCTCCTTCCTGGCCTTCGTCCTGGGCAACCGGCAGACGGACTTGTATCTTGATGATTTGCAGATGGATAATAAAGGTTCGTGAAGAAATAATTGCCAGCATTCTCCACCTATTGATGATCCATGTAGAAGACAATGCAAATAAGGAGTAGCATTGTTTTTCATGGCAGGGTAGAAGAGTCATTTCATTTTAAATAATAAACATACTTGTATAAACAACTCAGACGTTAGATTTGTCCTTTATTATTAGTATTTTCAACTAGTAGGCTTCATATACTGGCAAAAAGGCTTTGAGTATGAGAACTAATGATGAGGTTGGAAAATGTTTGGGAAGACTTTGGCTGCCTGTGCTGGTTGGAGCGTCGCTACCCTAACTTTGATATAATGCTAGTCGATGTTGTTTAATTGTCTAACTAGCCTGGATTTTGCTTTTGGTTGATATAAATATAAATATATGGCTATTTGATTAAATTGCAAGAATAGTACACATTGATCAAAATACTTTTTGCAATATTATATAACTATTGGCTGCTATTATCCACTTTAAATGGACATGGACAGCGACACAGGACAGCGCAACCAATCTTCTTATTTTTAGGCCTTTGAAGGGACAGTGTGTAGGAGTTGGTGGTTAATTTACCTTAGTTTCACAATTGTGTCAGAGTTTTGTTTGTTTTGTTTGTCCGTTCTGGGCTACTGTCGAAAACATGGCGCTGCAACATGCCGTGCTCCTGGAAGAGGACCAGCTCCCTATGCAGATACAAACGGCTCATTCTATGCTAGCAAACACCCAATGATTCTCAGTTTCAGGTGATTATGCACTGATGAAAGCAGACTTTTTAATATTATATTCCCCTTCTGCTGATAGAGCCCGCTAAATGCCACACACTGGCCCTTTAACTGTAAGGCAATTAACCTGAACAAGATGTGGCCCTGGTTGAAAAAATTACTACACACCAACCTCACCTCAGCAACTCCAGCCACATTGCTCTCAGAGCTGCGTTCAAGAGCGGCGAAGAACGTTTCTCTCCAGCCTCCGGAGGGTTTCTGACAGTTTGCACAATGTTGCGTGAGGACATTTGAATTGCATTGTTTCAGCGGTGTGAAAAGGGAAAGAGGAAGAGGAGGACAAGGAATGGCGGTGGAGGGCCGAGAGTAGAATGTGCGATGCCAAACAATGAGAAGTCTCCTCATATGAGGATTTGACACAATGTGCAACAGAACAAACAGAACCACAGCGAGGGGGAGAGAGATGGAGAAAGATCTGTGACATGAGACGGAGAAGACTGAGATATACAGACAGAGTAGAAGAGACTGAGAGGAATAAGTGACATAAGATGTCTCGGATCTCTCCGACGGCCAATCTCCAGGATGGTTTCCATGGTAACTGGAGATATTCCAGAGCGTGGGCGTGTCTTTCTGTCTTTATCTGATTAACCTCATTGACAGTGTCAGTGATTTGTATTTTATTTTTACACATTCGATGAATCGAACGCTTCGCTCGTATTTCTTAACCAGAAATAAATGTTCACTTTAGCTTCTTTTTATCAAATACTAAAACAAAACGGTGAGGCAGCCTATGGACAGTCCATGAAAGCATCGGTCTTGTCGTGTCAATAATGAAAAGAAAATATACGGATTTCTTTTTTAATATATATATTTTTTAAACTATGAGAAACAAATTAGTTAAATGAATGAAAAATGGTTTAAAAATGTATTTTAACATTAAGTGATGACCTAAATGCATAACTCATACTTACATAAGCAGATTCGTGTTTTTACACAGGCATGCACCTTTTCTGCTCTTGCCTCACCGTGTCTATGCCAACACTCTTCTTTTTTTCTTTTTTTGTCCTTGCAGATTTTGCTGTGTCGAGGGTAAGTTGACTTTGTCTTTCTACATGTTCTGTGTGTATGTGTTTGAACCTCACATTCTGCAAAGCCTCATTGGCTTTTGAGCATGGAACAGTGCCAAACCACATTATGGTGGAGGGGTCTTTTGTGCTCATCAATCATCCCACAGATTGCGAACCGAAGCATTGTATGGTCATCTATCGCTGAGAGACAGTGATGCATGTGATCTATTGTTTGATGGCATCGCTCCGTAGGCTGCCCCCATAGAAACACCCACCACCCATATGTCACATAGGACATACTGTATATGAACTGTTATTGGTATTACGTGAAAGTATGAAGGCCTACCCACAAAGATGTATCCCTTTAAGCCCTCACCCTAACCCTAAACCCTAACCTCTAATCCTATTTATTATTTGAGTTGTGTTTAGAGGTTGTACATGGGGATTATATATTATTGTAGCCCTGATTTTTATGTCTAACATGTTTTTTTGTGGATTTATACCATGTTTTTTTCTTGATGTATACCTTGTTACCTGATATAAAAGGGTATACTCTGGCCTGGGCCAAAGTATACTCAGGTATACTCTGGGCGGGGGTTAATTCGGACTGTTACACCGGGACATGACTTCCTTTTTACGTGCGTTTACAGTCCGTTTACAACTTGAGATGCAAGACTCAATTGGAGTTGAGAGACGTAACTTACAAGCTAATCGTAAACCAATACAAAGCTAAATTGTGTGTTTACCTGCATTCAGCCAAAGCCTACTTGGTCACTACTACTCCGACTGCAAAAAGAACACGAGAAAACTTGCAATTTCAAATGTATTGTCCTGTTCCATATGAAGGCGGAATGTGTTGACAGAGATTCACTTTTTGTGGAAACGCAACCAAACGTCACCAATGGCAAAACCGTCAATTCCAGAGCTGTACTACCCAAATTGTACAATGCCAAAGTGCAAGTTTTTTCCAAGATGTGCTAAAAAAAAAACATCACAATCGACATCAGACAGTCAGCTGCAGCAGAAGTTGATATTACCAGCAGGAAGGGAAGGTTTAAGGAAATTGGAATGACACTGAAAGAGTGTTGACAAAGATGCATCCACTTGCTCCTCTCATTGGTCCCACTCCCCGTAGATATGTGTACGGTACCACTTTGGTGTGTTTTTACCTTTTAATGTGAAAAAACATTGAATCACAAAGAATATGTTGTGTGTGTATGTATATATATATATATATATATATATATATATATATATATATATATATATATATTATTGCTTAAACAAGATGTTAGCTGTTCACATGAATTTTCCACAGTCAGGAAACTAATTATTCCGACAGCACAAATCTGTCAATGTTAACGAAAATGAAACATAATCCGGGTACAAACCGCACCGTGTACCGGTCTTCTTTCACATTCAACCTCTGAAATGGTCTTTCATGATGTTTCATTTCTCTGTAAATGACAATGAGAATCCTCTGTGTCGTCCTCTCCAGATCGAGGTGCGGGACAGAAGAGAGCCGCGGTACGGAGTGCAGCGTCTTCACTGAGGGCAACAATGGCACCGGACACAACTCCTCTCTTCCTCCCCTCTACGCTCCTCTTCTCTTCTCTCCAATGATCAGGATACCACCCAATCTTTATACAGACACCGAGTGTACAGGAATCTGTAAGATAGGAACAGACAAACAACTAAAACACACTGGGATAAACTATATTTTCAACAACAACAAAAAGCAAAAGAGTTGTACAGTGCATTTAAAGCTCGGCTTTCTCAACGAACACTTTTATGATGAAAAAAAAGAAAAAGATTTACTGTATTTAAAGTCTTGATTTGTGTGAGAAATCTAATCCTTAAAATGAAGAACCATCATGTCCATGTATGATTTACACCATTTATTTCAAATATTGCTATTTAACGACTTTTGAGTTGGTGCGTTTGTGTACATTCGCGGCTCCAGGAAAGTGGACTACTGACACTGATAGAGTCGAGGCTCGCGGCACAGCAGCTGGTCCATTATTAAACATTCAAAATGCTTGTATGGCTCTTCATCTAAGGAGTTTCAGATGTGAGGAATTTAGAGAGAAAAAAAGAGTGGCCCCATTGCAGCTTTACAGATACCTAACATCTCTGGGAGATTCTCTACTGTACATACTTAACAATGTAAATAACATTACTGCTGACAAACGCAGCCGACGACAAAACCTCATCCGACTCTAATGCATTCGAGTATTTCTACCCTTTGGTTGCATTGTTCCCTGTGCCAGAAGAGCATCAGAGGAGCCATTGCGTTCACACGACTCCTCCCTGCTGATTTGGTGGGATTAGACAAACGGGGAGTGATATCTTGGCTGGATGGAGAAAAGCAGGGGACTGTGAACCAAAGTGTTTGCATTTTTTTGGGGTACACAGAGGAAAGAAATGTGCTTCCCCTGCATCTCCACGGCCTCAAAACAAGACTCTTATTGCAGTATTTCATCCTAAAATAAGTTATATTGAACCTAAGTCCGATTTAGAAATCCCTTCTTTTTTATTTTTTTCTCGCCCGAGTTCTCCGTGACACCCTTACTCCAGTGTGCCGTTTACTCCAGTTTATGGCTCCAGCATACAGTGATCCGTTTACTCTACAGATGTCTTAAGACTGGGTGAATACGACTGGACAGGTCTCTCAGATGGAAGCCCCAAGTGCTGCATTGTCTCATGGTGATGTCACTTATTTGCCTCTTTGAATAATAAGCAATGCGACGAGTCATTACAGCGGGACAAAAATCACAGTAAATAACCCCCAAGTATCAGTGACTTGGTGTCCTACCATTGAATCCTTGCATTTTTGTTGGAGAAATACGGAGGTCAAGAGTCTACAGGAAGTCCTCTCCCCCGTATAAAGTAGCGTAAAAGTAGCCAAACTGGAATCTATTGGGTCTCATGCAAGAACATTTCAGAATATTCCTCTTTCCTTTTTACGGTTGTGTCGGATGTGTGTTCCACGTTAAATTTGGCAAATTTTTGAGAAGTTTCATGCGGATCAGTAAGCGCATTGTCACCAGCCCTAAAGTGCTCCTTGATTTATTTACAAAAATGTTACCAAAGATTAAAAAGAAGAAATTTGCAACGTGGAGTATCAAGTCCTGCTGTTGGAAACCAACAGACGGCAGTTTGAGTAGTTTTATTCAGCCTCAATGTAAAGGGAGAATGGTTCAACATCAAGCTGAAGCAAAGCAGACCATGACTTAGATGGGAGGAGCTTTAGTCAATGCGAGAGATGGGAGGATCCTGTGAAACACCTGGAAGACAACCTGCAGAACAACCCTTAAAAAGTGATGTTCCCATACAACTACCAACTCTTTGGGTTCGACATCAGACATGAACAGCGGTCTCCTGGGTGAAGGTCCTGTTTGTTTGGTCCATCCATTCGCAGACTTTGATCAGAAAGGTATTAGTGAAACAAAAAATGTAAATACACAGAAATTAAGTTTGTTGTATGGTAACGTCATTTTTAGAAGACCGGACTGTGCATTCTTGCATGAGGCCCATTGAGTCTAATATTTCTGGAATCAGCCAATAAAATAGCCGCTATGTGTTACAGTAACAAAATAATAATGTCAAGAAAAAGTATCACTTATGTAGCATTGTGACATAACACCGATACCACCCAGATTGTTGCTACGACGACAATGAACCTCGATGTAGCGCTCCACGCGAAGCCAGCGGTTGTGATGAGAAACACCTCCGACATGAGTCACAGTGATCGAGTTGGAATTTCTATCAAACAACCTGGAAGTGATTGGCTGACACCCCCGAGATGTAATGCGTTTCCTGTTTGTGTGCTGCTTTGAACAAAAAATAGGCACCTGCTCCATAAATATGAAAATACCTTTGCATCCTTTGCTGTGATCGATGGCGCTGCCAGGATGAGGTCTGTGACTCCACATTGTGCCCATGAGCACAGCGATGGCCTCAGTAGTCGATGGCCACTTGATACGTCTGCATCAACGACTCGGTTGTCATGTCAACGTCTCATGTCTAATGTTACGCGTTTGTGTAAACATTCCTGGTAAATAAACGGTTTCTGATTCTGATGATATCAGTCACAAATGTGATGCTAACATGCTGTTATACAGGCAGCCAGGAGGCTCTTAGCCATTTCAGAGCAGCACTATAGGCTGATTTACTGGAACTGAACCTCCTGAGGCACCAAAGCTTGCTCCCTGTCATCAAAGGAATGAAGTTAGTTGTGTAATAAAAGCACATATTTAAGTTTCATATGAGAAAATTGGCATGTTTTGCCCATTTGGTGGGTTGATGGTCAACCCTGAGAAGTATTTAAATCCATTCCGCTGAATAGTTCAACCACACAAGGAGATTTGCGTCCTCCAGCAGTTAACCTAATGGACTTTTACGTCGTCATAATTACCTGAAGTCCATGGAACCCTTTGTTAGGGATGCACTTCTGACAATAGTATTCATTTTAACTATACCTACGAAACGCTCGATCTCCCACAAAATCCAATCATATGTAATCTACGTAATCATAAACCGTAAATGGGTCAAAAAAAGTCTTTCACCCAGGAGACCGCTGTTCGTTCCCCTTGGGATTATTTGTCACGTAACTTGCATACTTCCGAAACAGCACTTTTGTGCACTTCCAACCAACATTTATTTTCCTAAACCTAACTAAGTTGTGTTGCCTATACCTAACCAAGTTCCCCATGAAGACAGAACTTTATTTCGAAAGGCAACGAGCTAAATTGACGAAGAAGTGTTGCTCGACTTTCGTTGTATGAGGATACGTTAAAGTATCAGAAGACGCCGGTTGCTTTTGCAAAACAATAAAGCAGTCACGAATCAGAATACATTGACATTTGATATAAGATATTGGGTTGATAAACAGTACGCCAGCCAGTCTCCATACAACTGAACTGCATTCTCCATTATATTCTGAGGGGAATATATTTTCTCTCGGTTTACGGTCGCATTTCGAAAAAAGACGTGGTTAAAGTTGTATTTTGAAACAAAACGCAACAAGGCTACTTGTTTATGTTTCGTAAAACATCATGGATTTGGCTTTAAGAAACTCCATTTTTAAAACAAGTCAACGTTGATTTTGGTTTCACACAGGACACAAACAGCGGTCTCCTATGTACGTATAATGAGCAGATAGCTAGATGTGGAGTGTTTTTTTCAGAACGGTAGCTAGCTAACTCTCAGGAAGCTGTGAACACAGTACTGTATTAAAGGCTCATGACGGAAATGATGAACAAGCAAAAACAAGTCTGGCCTTTTCAGTCTTATGATGTGGTCATTGGCGCCAAATGACACATTGTGCATCCCTTGTTAGGATAGTTTTAGTTTGAACACATTTTGGTACAGTAGTACTTAGTTTTCCAAGCTGGGCCTTTAAGACAATATGAAAACAGCCTTTATGCTGAATCTAACAATGCTATCCTGCACAGACCTTAGCCTTCGCCTATCAACCATGTTGGGGTCGGAGTGGTGGGCCCCTCATTCAAGAACAGTCCTTGAAGTAACCATGAGAGAGTTTGAAAAAAAATATCATAGAAACAATTGAAGTAGTATTGACGGATGTCATATTACAAGAAATATGTTTTGTTTGGTATATACATGAACATTTGAGAAAGATCTGTGCCCTCGCTGAGACATCAGCATGGTGATTGTTTTTGTTTATATCTCATGGTATTAATGGCGGTAATGTATTTTGAGTAAGATCTCTACTACAGCGTGCATCTCTCATTTTGGAATTCTTTCGCGGGCCCAGGACATACCTTACGAGAAAGAACACAAATCTATACGAAAAGGGAAATAAAGAAGAAGAAAAAAAGCCCAGAGGCCTAAGGGTCACGTCAGGCTTCCAGTGTGACTACTGGTCAGGTCTCCTCGACGATGAACTGAAACATACCTTAACGAGGAACTAACAGTACCTTAAAACCCGATGAGCACATATTTGTACCACTCCAGGTGCCTCTAAGAACTCTGGATTTCATTCAGACGTGGTGCAGAACCAGCAAAACAAGTAGTAACACTGTAGGTTTTTTTTCTACTGAAGACGACACACTGACCGAGTGAAAGATGTGTTTCACTGCAGATTCGAGGTTGATTCAGCTTCAATTCAAACTAAAATAATTAAGTATTTTATTACTTAACCCCCCCCGCCCAGTTTATTTAGCTTCATACGGGGAAACATTTTGATATAGAACTATACAAAAAAAACTTGACTTTGTTATTGTCAGTTTGATTGGACTCCAAAAGCTGAATTCACCTCAATCTCGAAATACAAAAGCATATTATAGTGAAAAGAAGAAAAAAATAAATTAAAAAAGGACACAGAGTCGATGGGAAGTCATTTCCAAACTCTAGCGGCAAACGAAAGGTTTGCAGACTGTGTAAATGTCAATGATTTCCTCATGGTTCATGCAATATCATGTATAAAGACAGTATGTTGGGGGTGGGACGGGTCGGGAGCAAAGTCCAGCGATTTACGTTATGATAATAGTTGACTTTCTGTTGCAAACTATCAGAAAAAAATATTTAAAAAAAAGAAAAGAAAAAGTTGTTTTTGTTTTGTACAACAAAATAATGATATTCTCATATTTGTCAAGTACTTCTGATAAGATCTTTGTTTTTATGTGTTAACAGCAGAATCTTTCCTTTCTGTTCCAGTTTGCTTTCTGCGTATTTTGGTTTGATGTGTGATGATTGTTGTTTCTGTCACATTGGACTTAACATCGTACGATTCAAATTCGACTCACTGATGGCGGCTGTCAAAACGCCCAACCCTCCCACTCCAAAAAAAATGTATAAAAGTATAATTATAAAGTTGCTCGATTATGAACAGAGTCTGAAAGAGGCTTGTCGCTTTTCATTAATTATGACGGTTTTGATTTGGGAAATTATAATGTCTAATGAAGTCCTATTTGTGAATAGTATTGCGACTCACCATGATGACAATTTCTGTTATTAAAAAAAACATTTTGAGAAAGGTCAAATAAAAGATATTTTACATTCAATAACGTTATCCTGGCTGAATCAATTAATCATATGGATATTTAAAGGGCCGGCGTGTAGGGTTTAGCGGCATCTAGTGGTGAGGCTGCACATCGCAACCGACTCAAACCTTTTTCATGTGCCAAGCGTGTCGGAGAAATAAGGTTTACGAACACACATTGATTCTTATTTTAGGGTGATACATTAAAGAAAATATACTTATGAATATTATATTAAATTCCTACCAATATTTTCCCCTTGCTACATGCTACACACTGTTCAACATGTAAGGCGAAAATAGCATGAATATATTGGCGAAAATATTGGTAGGAATTTAAAGGTACTTATCTGCACTGCTCTATTCATACATATTATTATTTTTGAAAGGCCCTGATGTCTGATCACCTTCATCATGCACAAAGTTGTGTTCGAAACAGGACTACTTATGTAATTAGCAGCCGAGCAAGAGCATCCAGTTCTGCTGCGGTGTCGAGGCTGAGTCACCCAACCTAACATATCACACAGAGGCCACTGCGCTCTGATGGGCACCAAGAGGGTGGCGTGGCCCCGAGACCGCCTGCAACTTGAGCATCCACAGCTCTGTCAGAGTAATACACCTGAAAAGCATCGGCGGATCCCTCTTCTGTGTGGTCTGCTCTCAGCAGCCACCACAACGGTCACCAAGCAAAGTTATTTACTCAATGATGTGCTGTATCCACTTGGACGCTTTGAAACAGGAGGAGACTTCATACACCGCAAGGCTGGCTCCACTAAAAAAGGACAAAGTTCTACTTTTAGAAACCTCAAACGTTTCACTGACTTTTGGGTTTTAGAACTGACAATTAATTCTTCACCAGCAGGGACCCAAACCAGCAGACTACCAGCCAGGGGCCCCTGGTTATAGTTAAAAGTGGCGGTGCAAGATGGTGACAAGGAGGCATGGCCGGACATTTTATTATTAGTTATTATTATTATTTATTTATTAAGCAATTTCCGGCTATATACAGCCTAGCGTAGCAAAAGTCTAGAAACAGTGGGGAGAGGTATTATAATTCATCTTGAGTAGGATATGAATGTGTGCACTGAATTTAATGGCAAACCATAGTTGTTGCGATGTTTCACTCAAAAGTCAAACTCATATTATAGCTTTTTTGTTTGTTGTTTAGCGCTATTTCATTCTGTATAATGGATTTCTGATTATCTCGGATGAAGATAGACAACGTAACAGCCGAGAGAATCGCAGCAGCGGCTCGCTGTAGAATACAGAAGGTGTGAAATGAGGCTTGTAGAAGAGCCTTTTACCTGATGGATTCTCACCGTTTCATAACATTGTGATCATCAGTGGTTTTGGGAGTCTGTGTGGTCCTTCTCTCCAGCCCTCAGTCCCACTTAGACCTACCACGCTGTCAACACTCCGGAGGCAAAACCTCTTTCTATGGTTTACAGCCAACCTACCACAGTCAGCCTCGCTCACGTAGAATCTTTTGGCTTTGACACACCACACTGCGTCAGCCAGCTATTATCTATTTAACTCGTGCTCTGCAAATACCCAGCTTTCAGTGAAATTCCTCCAAGACGTGGCCCATCAATTGCTGGGGTTTCATGCAAATAACAGGGTGTCTATTAGGGGTGAAATATCACATATGTCATATTCAAAGCCTAATGTGTCCAATACGGCAGCTTAGTGCTCCTGTGCTTCAAACTGACGCTCTACATACGCCTCTGGGGTCAGTTGTAGGTCATATGCAGTTTGGCAAAAAATACCAGGATGTTCTACTGCATCCGGCCGGAGTGTGCAATTTGCTTGCTTTTCTGACCCACAATCGTCTGCACAACCGATATACAGTATGAGCAAGCAGCTCAAAGTTCAAGGAGCAAAAGTAGTACGTCCCAATCGAATGCATACCACATGCAAAAGTATGTACTTCGTAAAAGCAGCTGTAGTTTGTATTAAAAGAAAACATTTAAAGTTTACGATTTGAAATGCAGCCGGGGTATTTCCCCTCATCACTTAATTCTTTTTTTTTATTTACTCAGAGTGTCATTAGCTCTTCGAGCCATAGGGTCCAAAAAATGGACCCTATGACAAATCAAGAAAAAAACGTGGTATAAATCCAAACAAAAAACATGTTAGGTATCAAATTAAACATACAAATCAGGGCTACAATAATATAAACACAACTCAAACAATAAATAGGATTAGGGGTTAGGTTGAGGGCTTAAAGGGCTTAAAGGGCTACGAGTGGAGCACATGGACTCAAGCTCTGGAGACTGCAGGCAACAGGAACCTGAACTTTTTCCAATCCCAGCATGTTTTTAAATCATCCCTTGCTACAATGACTGGCAACTACAGAATGATTGTGGTTAAAGAAAGACTGGTTCTGGGTTAGAATCAGGAACCGAAACACCTGGTTGAGTCTGGGAAGAGATTATGGTTCAAGAAAATGAAAAGGACTCAAACTCCAGTCTCCTGAATGAAGTCAACCCCGGCGATCTGCACATCCTCCGACGCGGTGCAGTACCAAACGTTGGCTTCGGACATAAATCACGTCAAGCGCATTCGCTTCCAATATGTCCGTTATTCTCAGGATACTGGTCACACCTACAGGCGAGCTTTTGCGGTAGAAAACCGGACCACCTGGAAAAACGATACAGACACAGAAAGAATGTGCAAAGTGTCCAACCAGTAATGGTTAAGTAAAAAATAAAAACAGGAGCTTCTTGATGTGTGAGCCCCCGGACGCCGTGAAAGTGTTTCCTGTGTGACTAAAGAGGGGTGACGTGGAGGCAGTGGTGATTATGTAGCGGGAGCCCCTCAATCACTGCAAGTTCCTTCCAGTCCCTCGATGTCCTGTTTGTTTTCTCTTTAGCTGGAGTGTGGAGGCTGGTTACCGGCCAGAGGCTGACAGGGAGGAAGAGGCTGACCACGGACCGTCCTGCGGTCCATCACACGTGCAGTAGAATAGGCCTGTGTGTGACAAAGACCCAGAGAGCAGCAGTTGTTGACCTTTGGGTCTTTGTTGTTGACATACGATCTATACATGGGGACTTCCTGACTTTGCCCTCAAATATTTGAGCCATTTCATATATCATATCTTATATATATATATATATATATATATATATATATATATATATATATATATATATATATATATATGTATGTACATCAGCTTTGCAATTTGCAAGGGAAAGTGAAGCTGTGCTACCACAAAACGGTTGTGTCTCCAAAGGTTAAGTTGCTCAGAATGAGATGAAAATAGATTCGGAAATGCAATGTTTTTTCATGCATTTTTGATGTTTCAGAATGCATTTTTTTGGGATCATTTGGCTTGAATTAACTTTTGCATGAGGGACATTGTCACCACAACGTCATCATTCACAAAACATTGACTTTAAAAGTCAGCATCTGAGTGTATTGGGAGCTGGCGAGGGAGGGGAATGATAGAACGAGGGTAAGGAAACGTGCAGGTGAAAGATAAAATGAGGGTGAGAGATGAAGATGGTAAAGAAGCTGACACAAGATTTCCAGAAGAATCCAGCTGGCCACCACTGGAGCAAATGAGCGTCCCGTTGGAGTGCCGGCCGTCCTTTCACCCACGCACCCTTAATACCGGGCCAAAGTTAATATTTAAGGACGCATGGGTACATCTCTAAACACACCTCGCTGTGAGACAAAAGTTGGATACTGGGAGAAAACCAGGGATATAAACATGAGGAGATGATTTTTTTTTGTTCTCTCTCTCTCTCTCTCTCTCTCTCTCTCTCTCTGGCAGTCGTGATGTGAGACTATAAATATTAGCCAGTGTCTGCTGAGCCATCACTAGGACTTTCACTGGACAGTCAGAATTAGTTTTTAAGAGATAATAAAACAGGTTGGGAGACTTAAGAAATAATACATGTGTTTGGACAATGTTACTTTCGATCAGTAGCGTTCACGGATGCTCTCTGCCGCTGGCGTTGGGCCTCATCCTTCTGTTGAGCGACGGATACTCAGAAGCCTCCGTGTACCACATTAAAGGTGAGGAATACTTCTTCTTCCCTGTAGAGTGATTGGATTATTCTGTAGTTGTGCGGCCCGGCCCACTCCAGGAGATGCTGCTTTTCCGCCCCGGGAGCATAAATCAACTCCTGTTGTGACTTCCCTCGAGCCATTAAACCGAATGCCCTCTTTACCCTGACCTTGCATTCAGCCCCTCTGGGCTCCTCCCGGCAGTGTGTTCCTATTGATCCCCCTTTTAAGGTGACTGACAAACCCCATGAGGATGGCTCCGACCGCCTGCAGCAATGGGAGGATGCTAGATTTAATGTGCCTGACCTCTTGCAGCGGTGCTTTATGTATTTCAGGGTGACAGCAGACTTTTTTTTGAGAATCTGCAAAGCTTTGAAGCAACATCCTTTAAAAGACTTTCACCTATAGTTGAAAGTCTTTTAAATATGAAAAACAATGCTTTCAATGAACTTAATAAAACCATGGAAAGGATTTCCACACGATTAAAATGCTTTCTTTAAACATTAAGCAATGATGTTGATCCAACTTAAAGAACTAGGGTCGGTTAAACACATTTACTAGAGTTTTGTCCGACTTAACTTAATAGGGTTGGCTAAACTAATTCTCCATTAGTAAAACATACAGTAGTCAGTTAAATTGAACCAACTCAAATAAATATATTTAATAAGTACATTAGTTTTGACTAGCCCTAATAAATGAAGTTGATCCGGCCCAAGTCAATCATATTGGACCAACATAATTGCTTAAAGAAAGCAGTTTAATCTTGTTGAAATACTATCCATGATTTAGTGCAGCGGTGCCCAATACGTCGATCACAGAGGTAGTGCAGCTCCCAGTGTGCAAATGAATGTCAATCACCACGGACGCTGCGCCCGCAATGGTCGGCCGCTTGAATGGATTTATTGCCAAGTACAGGGAGATGTTTTCCACGACTTCCTTAATTACCACTGCATAATACACCAACAAGCATTCTAGCATTACAATGCTAAACAGGAAAGAGATCACGGATGTGGCAACGAAGATCGTCTATTCGAGCGAGAGATGGCTGTTGCGTGCGCATCTGGAGGACTGCGGCCGCTCTGACTTCCTGCTGCACACTGATGTGAGACGGCTTGTAGAGCTCTGTCCGGAGATACAGGAGTTTCTCCATGTTGTTAAACATGCAGAATACAACCAACTCAGTGACGATCAGTGGCTGCTAGACTTGGCATTTTTAACCGATCTGTTGAATGAGCTTAATTTAGAGCAGCAAGGGAAAGACAATGCTAAATATCTATTTATTTATATTTATATATATAAATAGATATTTAGCATTATTAATGCAGGTAGATCTTTTTCACTTGGTCATTTTAAAAGTGTGGGCACCCCTGATTTAGTTTAATCGGGTCATACCTCGAAATTAGAAAAGGGAAAATAAAAATGTGAAAGCACAAGAAGTTAATGTGTCTTTGTGGCGCTCATTTCTTCCTCCAGGCGTCTGTTCTCATAAGGACAAGCACTACAAAGCAGGAGAGTCCTTCCGGAGAGGCTGCGACAAGTGCTTCTGTCACGACTTTGGGTCCTACTGCCTCACGTGAGTAGATCTCTCACTTTGGGTCAAATCATTGGAATAAATATTATTTAGTCCTGTGCATGGGAGTTCTGTCATGGTGAGTAGTCTCTTCTCTGTCCCTCCAGGCCAATGAAGCCCACCTCCTGGCCCAGGAAGTGTCGTCGGGTCAGGACAGAGTGCGGTTACACCGTGGTGTATAAAGAGGACCCACTGACCCAGTGCCGAGCCTACAGCTGGATCGGTTGACATGCTGGACTTTATGATGCAACTGTACATGATGCATGTTCTACAAAGTACATATTGTGTATGTATATATAGTGCTGGTTCTGGACAGCATCAACTTGATGATATTTTTGTAATACGTTTTAAAGAGGACAAGTCAAATCTTACTTTGATGCTTACGTTTCTAATGAAACCAAAGAGAACGAGAGAGGGGGTATCATGCCCAGCTTAAGGTCAGGTCCCCATGGTGTGATTTCAATATCGTTCGTTGTATTTAACAATTGTATATGCCGGTACGGGTTCACAGGGGTGTCTTTGGGAGTTATTCATATTGGTACAATACAGCATAGCAAACACAGTGGTCACAGTTTATACATATCAGGTTAACCATGAATAGTCAGATGATGATTCATTTTATATTTATCTATTTTTGTTCATCTTTATCAAACAAACAAAGGACTTTCACCCAGGAGGCCACTGTTAGTGTCCCATGTGAAACCAGAAGTACGTTACTAAGAATGCTGAGTATTGAGAAAAAGCTGAACCACAATAAAGTAAGCATGTGCTAAATACATGTTTTTTTTGACTTTGCCATGAAGACAAAGTCAAAACAAATTGTTTTGACAATGACCTAAAAAGAGGCCAAAAAGTTGAGTAGATATTTTGTTTGTCGCCGTGTGCAACCCCTGTCACATTACACATAGTATTTTGATCAATTGCTTATGTAGAATATTGATTTGTTTTGCAACTTTAAATATTTGCAATAAGTGCATTAATGTAATGTAAATGTCAGCCCAGTTTTTTTTATACATACAACAGCAGGAGGCTCAATGACGGAACAACTTTGGATGTTTACTTTATTAATTACAAAATGTCAGTTTATAAATTCGGAGAAGCAGTTTGGAATAAAGTCTCCCGAATCAGTTTGTGGTCATGATTCAATTGTTTTTTCAATTAGGTTTTCTTATCTCAATCGTATGAGTGTTATATTGTACACTGTTCGGCAAATGTGAGATTTTCTGGCTATATAGATAAAGTTGATTTACTGTACACATACACTGCAATTGTTCTGGGGGTTCATTACACTGTACTAAAAGAAAATCAACTTTAAAGATCTTCTTCAAAAATATTTTTTATTTTATTTGTAGACATTCCCTTTACATCCTGACAGACATCAACAAATCAAATACTAATAGATAAACAAAGAAAAGAAAAGTGGCTTTTAAGGCACGCCTGAAGGGACGGGCTGCCGACTTGGCACTTTCCTCGGAAAAGAGTTGGAGTGGGCTGCTTTATTTGGTTGGATTCTATTTTCTTAAAACCAGCATCTTTCTCAAGATTACCAACCCTAGTTCTAACGTACATTCAATCGCACTGAAATTAGCTGCACCTGTAGTTTGCATCAAATTGACAACTTCTCACTGGCTAGCAGTGTCAGGCCAAGATATGATGGAGAATCCCTCAGTGACTGCCAGACCTTTGAGTCCTACATGTAGCTCCAGACATACAGTAGTTACACTGGAGAAGATCTATGTAAAAAATAAAAATAAATGCCTCAGCAGTATAACGTGTATGATGGGGCTCCAGTGGGGAGGAGCATCCTACTTTTTATCTGGTGCTGAATTGTGAAAACACAAGATTGTACAGGAATTCACCAATTAAAGTGTGTAGCTCTTTGGATTCCTCTAGTAGGCCTGAAAACCTCCAAGATGCCCTGAGCTTTTTTTTCTTCGTCTCACAGATTGAGTTTGTGGCCCGGCCGAGCTGCTGACCTCGTCTGGCCCTCGAGGACGGCAGACTGGGGACGACACCTGTGGGGTCCATGGGGAGGAGCTTAGGAGGTCAGCCAAGGGTGATGGAGGCACTGTGCAGCGGTGGCCCTCCTCTTCGGGTGGTAGTCCAACATGCGAAGAAGAAAGTCTGAGAATCCAGTGGCCTCCTCCAACAGCAAGTTGTATTTCTCCACCAGAACGTCGAAGAGGCTCCAGAGCCTCAGCGGGCCGAAGCGATGCAGGTCACCTGGGTGACACGCAACCAGTATTACAGGAGGATGCTCACCAGTAGCAATTTTGAAACGATTTACTGAATTAATATCAATAAAAAGTATAATTATAATACCAGACAACACACATACAAAAATAAGTTGTGGACATACCTCTGCGGTTGAAGTACTCTGCAGAGTATTTACCCGACAAGGCAACAGCTGGTGGGATTTGACCAAGCAGCTCCAGGATCTGGGCTATATGGTCTGAGAACAAACATACATGTACGGTACGAGTCAGCATGCACTGCATCAACATTTACGTTGTAGCTCCGGTGTAATCTCATTTAATCCTGTGTCAGCGTCAGTGCACTGGACTAAACGCACCTTCCTCCAGGGAAGTGGACCCGCTAGCTTTGGGTTCAAACAGGGAGTCTCCAGTGACCAACTCGAAGGCCTGAAAGAATAAAGGGAGAAAATGAAACGGGTGAGATGTGTGAGCGTCTCAATCTCAACCACACTGATTGGAGACCTGCTACAGTCTGTATCCGAAAGGTTGGGCTATAGGTTACGGCCCAGTATTCCAAAACCCCAATAGTCGCCAATTCTTCCCAAAATACACACTCTCCCTTCAACAGACAGACACTTGGCTAATTATTCTGCATAATGACTCTATTGGAACTTCCCGATTTGTTATTTATTTCTCTGCCTCTTAGTACTTGTTGCCTTTGTTGGTTGGGTTTAGGCATGAGGAATGAGATTAGTTAGGTTTAGGATTAACAATAACAGGGTAAGCCAATAAGATGCAGAGTAGGGTGGATCATGACTTCGCCATAAGTTTGTATTTCATAGCAATAGGCTTTCAGAACAATGGAAGTTTGATTTTGGAATAACTGGCTGGGCTTTCAGTCCAAAGGGACATCTTTCAGGACTATTGTTGTTTGCGTTGGAACAGTGGCATGGCTACCATGACTGAAATATCTCAACAACAATTGGATGAATTGCCATGTAATTTGGTTCTCCATTTACTCAACATGTGCACCACTAGATGGATTGGCACATAGCTCAGTACAGACCTTTATGATTCCCAAAGGATGAATCTGAATGCACATCACACATCTTGTATGGCTAGATGGATGCAGAATCTGTTTATAGATATTTACGTAGTTACATATCACCTCCCCAGTGACCCACTGGTGGGACAGTCACTTTAAGCTCTTGCTATGCAAACTTTGTTAAAACTCACAGAACTTTATGCAAAAATCTAATGGAAATCCTGAAGATAGTCAGGTCGAATTTTCAGAAAAATGTGGTTGAAATTCCCCACAAAACTAATATTTCCATGGAGTTGTGGGTTTGAATGTTTCAGACAGTGAAACCTTAATATAGTATGTTTTTCCTCACCATACAGGCGACACTCCAGATGTCAGCAGGAGGGCCGTACTCAGATCCTAGTAAAACCTCCAGAGAGCGATACTGACGGGTCTGAATTTCCTCACAGAAATGTTTGTACTGGTCCAAGAAAGAGAGACAAACATAAGAGACAGAAAGATTTCAATCTTAAATCTAAAGTGTCGATGTTTTTTACTGTTAAACCTGCAAGAACATTTGTTTTTGGCCTCTTGGGGTCAGCGGAAGCAAGTTGTGAACACAACACTGACATATTATTATTACCTTTTAAGTATATGGCAAACGTGTGAGCAAACGCTTCTTTACCCAACCAGCAGTTATGGAGCAAACATTAACATTCCGACATGATCTCCCTCATTATCATAATTTGCCGCTCGGGCAGGAGGCATAGTGTCTTGAGCCGAATGTTCGCGCGTGGTTAACTTTGTAACGCGTTGCTTTAGGCAACACCAATACTTGGTTAGAGTTTCGAAGAAAAGTTAGATCATGGTTTGGGTTCAAATAAGTTTGTCTGTTACTTAACTGAAGATACAGACGCAATATCATGTGACATAACGTCGTCAGTAAAAAATAACTCAATATTTGGTTTCACACAAACGACGTAAAAGTCCTGGGTTTGTTTGACACCTTCACCACCTTCCCGCCCGTAAAAGGACTTTCTCGCCCGTTAGAGTACATCATTTGCTCTGAGTGTCTAATAATGACCCAGATAGGTTTATTACATTGAGTTTCAGAGCACAGTTGCTAGGCCCTTTGCATATATATATATATATATATATATATATATATATATATATATATATATATATATATATATATATATATATATATTCTTTCAACAACAAAAAAGTTGTCAAAGACTAGTGTCTGCTTCTGATGGCCTGGGAGGGACACCAGGCTGAACATTCACTTTGAGTTGTGTTTCTCTGATTCTCTCTTTTAGCTCTGTTTTTGGTCTCTACCAATTCCTCAGAGAGATATTGAGCTCCTTAACTTCTAAATACCCAACAATATTCACAAGCTAATCTCTTACTTTGTTTGTCGGTTTTGAAGCAGGTAGCGTTTCCTAACTACATACTTTTGACATTTGACCTCATGTGGCCTTCAAGACCACATGAGGTCAAATGTCTTGTACAGATGGACCCTTCTTGTAGGTCTAGAAATTGAAAACAAATTCAGCACTTGGCTAATGTGTTCTGTCAAACTATATCAAGACTGTGTGTGAAAGAGCAAATACTGACCACCCAGCAGGAGCTGCCCAGGTCAGCAATCTTCACTTTAATTTCCTTTAAACTGTACGGCTTCACCTGCTCCTTCTCTGGAAGAAACAAGAAATTGTGTTGAAAGTTTAGATTTCAGTACAGCCTGCTTGTTAACCCAGAAGCTTTATGAAATGTGTGTACAGAGCAGAGACTAGTACATTAAAAGCATGACATTGGCACACAAGTTTGCCTCGTCGCCACTCAGACAGTCCAGCCATGAGACTTTAACTCTGTAACAATCTCCAGCATCTGTACATAAAGAAAGGAAAAGAGTGCCTGTTGTCTTGGCCTCTTTCCCAGTCAGTACAGAGGAGGAGCTGCTGTCCTCTGCCAGTACTTTGAGAGACTGCTCCTCCAGACACAGCAGGATGTTCTCGGGTTTGATGTCCGTGTGGATGATTTTACACCGTGTGTGGAGGTAGTCCAGGCCCTGAAGAACCTAGAGACACAACACAAACATCAGGTTCCCTTCCATGCAACAAGTACAGGACTTTGTTCTGATCTCTGACTCCATCAGCGTGAACTGGTGGCTCAAAGAGAGGAAGATTACCTGAGTGAGTACTTGTTTGACTGAAGGCCGCGTCAGTCCAGGACTCCCAAAACACAGCTGCCAGCTTCTCAGGTCGGGCCCCAGCAGCTCCAGCACCAGGCACATGTCTGACCAGCAGGCATTTGAGGACGTTTACATGTAAGCTAATGGCTAGCAATATTTACTGTATGATGCAACCAGGCGGCAACCTCCGGTTCTGCCGAGTGAAGCGAAACCGAAAGTGTCTTAAAAATTGCATTCTCTCTACTGACCAGCAGGGGGCGACTCCTCTGGTTGCAAACAGAAGTCTGGTTGTATAGAAGTCTATAGAAAATGACTCTCTCTCTTGATTTATTCCCTCAGTAAACATGAGTGTATGGTCTCAATCTCTAGTTTAAAGTATTCTTCAATACAGCATGATGTTCATTTAGTAAATGATGGTCATTTAGAGTCAAACAGACCATAAAGCAGGGTATACTTTAAGGCGGGCTTACTGTGATTGACAGGTTGCTTCCGTTACCAAAGCCGTATACGCCGTCTCTACGTCACTCCTCCTCATTCTAACTTTCGTTTATCGGTTGCAAAAAACTACCACATGGTGACATCGGTGTTCCAAGATGGCAACGGCAACCTCTCCGAACTTGAGTCTTCAAATCCGCAGTCTAGATACCAATGGGTGTCGTCACGATGACGACGTCCACTTCTTGGATGCAGTCGATGGATGCAATGCAAGACTTCCAGTTTCCAGTGAGATAATGACATAATGACATCTGTTGTGTACATCTCTGAAAGATTCAGTCTGTTCGAGTTTAAAGAGACAAATCAAATACATTGTATTGTATTGATATTGACACTCTGACCATTGTTTTTCTTAGTGCCTCTTTTAGAGACACAAGCTCTTCACCCCTCGGTGTCGGGTTTAGAGTGGATGCTCAAGAAATGGCTGTCTAAAAAAAAGGATACGGACCCCGTTGACTCCGGCCAGCTTGAACTCATCCAGCAGCTGAACGATCCTTCGACTGGAGGGATGGCTGCTCGTAGGACCGCTAGCCTGATTAAAACGGAGAGGAGGCGGGGCAGCGGTGAGAGGAAGGAGGGGAATGAAGGCAAACAATGAAGGACTGGGGCGGATAGAGATGGTGAGATGTGCAGGATGTGTTAAGATAAAGTTTGAAAAGGGAAAGGACTGACAAGGGAAGAGGATTGTAAACCAAAATGCAAAAAGAAATAGGATTTATCAGAACTAGTGGGACATGTTAGAGAGGAGGAACACAAAGAGCGTGTCACTGACGAATCGTAGGAGGGCGAGTTCGTCCTGTCCCGCCTCGGAGAAGCCAGCTCCGCTCTTCAGCACCTTCACAGCAACGCGCCTACCGAGCCTGCTGACACAGACAGCGGATCAGATCTGTTTTCGGATACAGGACAGAGCCCTGCTCTCCGCTGAATCCATGAAAGCTGTGCTTTAGTGTCAGAAAAACATGTATTATGTTATCTTAATTATTTACGATAGAAGTTTCATTTTGCATTTTAAATTGCATTAAACAAAAGGGAGGAAAACATCTATCTGAGACTCATTTGGTTACATTGTTAGACACAGTCCAGCTGTGACAAGGGGCTTGTTATTGTGTGTCATGGTTTTTGTAATGCTTCTAAATGACTGGTCATTCAATTAAATATTGTATTTATTTTGAGATGTTATAGACTATTGTATTCTAATGTAAAACAGCTTAATATCATGCTGAAGAAGAACAAATTGTCTTTTATCAGGGAACAACATAAACAGTCTGATCAGTAGTAAGGGTCCCTGTGAGGGACAAGCCCCTCCTTCTTTTGTCATGTTCATTTTGTTGCTAACCTTAAAGCTGTATGTTAAAGACCAGCAATTGATTAACTTCATACAAAAGTAATCAGTGCTTTTGATCTTGTTCAGTTCAGTTTTTCTTACTCAGTGAGAAAAGTCCAGTCTGTGTTGCTTGAACAAGTGCTAAAGTCTGGTTGAATGAGGTGGAGATGTGAAGGACAGCTGACAGGTATCTCAGCGGCGGCTTTGCGCAATTAATGTTCACTCTGGAGCGCTCTGTGAGACGGAGCGGCTCGCGGCAGCACCCGCTGCACGTTGAGAACAGAAACTACAGGACAAGACGTGCTTCAGTCTGTTGGCAACAAGCCGGTCGCTGAGGCTGCGTAAGCGCGCGCACATACGTAAATCACCTTCAAAGTAAAAGCAGTGCCGTTGTATTGCATTCATTGCGTGCATCTTTTTTTTTTCTTTTTCTTTTTTGATTGACTTCACGCGGGCCGGACTGGGTGAGCCGTAAGATGCCCAGGTCTGAACTACGCCGTCTGGGAGAGATTTAAAGTGCAGCACCTGTGTGCGGCAGCATTAAGCCCCTCCCAATGCACAAAAAAAATAAACGAGTTAACGCACGATCAGATAATTAACGGCGTTAATAGTTTGCTGCGTTAACGCGTTTCTAACGCATATAACATATGTATATATGTTTATGTATATGTATATATATCAGTGGCGGGCCGTGCATTTTCTACCTGCGCATTCAGTGGATCAGCGGGTTAACAGCTGGGCGCGACGCACCCCCCCTCGCGAGCTAACAGCGAGCGCTAGTTAGCTCGCGATATACAGAAGGCCATTGTTCCTATCTTGGTTTTTTTTTATCGATATAGGCTATGAGCACCTCCCCTCACCCCCCAAACAAAACCATGTTGTACAGTCCCTAAGTAAACCGACCTGAGGTCCAGACACAGCCACACAGTGGCGTAATAGCCCCAGCCGAGCTTAGAAAGCACCTTGTATCTCCTGTTGAAGGTGTCGCCTATCTGGACAGGGTGGTACCCACCTGAGGAGATCAAAACAAGAGAAATTCAAGAAAGGATCTGTTAGCATCTATATTTAACTGTGAAACCTTTTCATCACACAGTTTACAGTTTTCATCTGGTGTTTAGAAAGCTTAGAGAGGGAGAAGACTAAACTGTGGCACGGCAGCTATTTCTGGCATTACAACTTCCTCTAAGCTATAACATGTCTGCAAGTGAGTAATGCAGTGAAATCTCCCAGCGGGACACTGAAACATTATGATGCATAAGCTTGTATCGGCTCTCTCTCAGCCGGCATGACACAAACGTCTTGTGCTCTTGAAACTGAATCTCTATTTCTGTTCAGAGTGACCATGACATATATATATACATTTTATATATATATATAAGGTGGTGTATGACTTATTACTGTGTTAGAGATTTGTGGCATCACAGTTTATCTGCTTTTAAGAGGTACAAGCAGAGACCTGCACAGCTAGCAAAAGGTCAAAAGGACAGGTTCAAAAGGGTCCGGCAGGTTCAAGTGATGTATAATAAGAGTGTTTCCATGAGGGTCATGAGAAGCACTTACAGGTCACAAACCAGACACATTTTTAGCCTGTGTTTTCACGCTGGGAAATGTCCAACTCAATACATCTTATCACCAATGGTAACAACATCTCAGTCGCCAGGCCCGACCGTTAATGAGAGTAATTTGGCACAATAACAAGTATAAGAATCAAGATAGTCCACAAAGGGCCGGTTGGCGAGTTGGTTGGGCCGTAAAACACAAGACTAATGCCGTTTATTGTAGCGGTTGATGTGTATTTACGGTTGTTGCGTAACGTCATCGTTTCAACACAAACGCATGAACCTAACCATTAGTTTCAGCACATTATCCATTTGTAATGGTGTTTTTCTACAAGGGTGATGCGAGGAAACGTATTTATGAAACATGTCTTTTGCTCAGAAACGTTGACATTCAACGCATCCTATTGTTTTGCGGCAACGTACCGTAACAGCATTTTTTTTTTTTACTGCCGACCGGGTTGAGTACGAAAATGAATAACCCATACACTGCTCTGGGGTTTTTCCGCCATGCGAGCGCCGTGGCTCTCGGGAGTCAGTCAACTTTGGTGAGGACTAAACTATCTCAACACATTTTGAATGGCTTTCTCTGCCAATTTGTGCTGATATTGATGGTCTCCAATAACTTAAAGCCAATCAGAATCAAAAGTAATTTCATAAACACATCGTTCAGACAGACTATTTGAAGCAATATACGGTGTCAACGACGCGGGCTGCTCTGACGGTGTGGAGGGGCTGAGAATAAAAAGTGTGGTGACATTGGCAGCGGTGAATGAGCGCATCGGCAGATGATGGAGTGAGTTAAGAGTCTCTGATGTACCATAACAGTATTCTCCTGGGTCCTCAGAGTCTTGGCTGTCCTTTGGACCCAGCTGCTCGTTGCGTCCTTGGGCCTCAAAGTTATTGGACGACCTACAAACAAACACACACACACACACACACACACACACACACACACACACACACACACACACAAACGCATGAAAACTTGATTCCACAGTCTCCTGCATCACTGCCTGTGCATCCTCTGCATACAGTGTGTTGAGTTGCTGGGGGCAGCCGGGAGAGTTGAACTACTTTTAGAGTTTCCACTTGGACTCGTCTTGCCATGGAAACTTGCCCCCTCCGCTTGGCAGAGGGTGGACACTCGGCATCGGAAGTTGCACTATTTCTGACTCAACTGTAAATCATTTTGCTGTGTGTTCACGCAACCCGATGACTCCCAATCCCAGCTGCTTTGGGTATCTACTGTAGTGACGGCTGGGGTCACGTCATGGCTGAGAATACTGAACACAGGTCAGGTTTCTGTGTGGCTGGAGGGGCCATGTCATGTCGTGGAGTTTGATGAGCGCTATGGCACCGTGTTTTTAGGGTTACCGGACAATGTAGAATTTTGCTCACTTGACAATTGATGGCTTTCTTTTTTTCTCTCTCTGCAAGATGTGTAAGACATGCGACACTTTGATATCCTGTCTGGAACTCCAAGCTAACATTCAAAGCTACAGTTGATAATTATACAAATTAACGGTTAATCATATTTGTTCAAATAGGGCGGTATGGCCAAAATCCTGTATTCACATATACGTCATTTCCTATCTTGATATATACATATATATATATATATATATACATATATATATATATATATATATATATATATATATATATATATATATATATATATATATGTATATATCACAATATGGCATGCTTTTATGGCAACTCAATACATTTCTAGTCTATATAAAATAACCACATGGTAAAGCCTATTTTAAGAGCATTTTCTTAATTCATTAAGAACTTTTGTGCAAAATGAACTTTCAATGAGTGATGAAAAGTGAGCTAAAAAACAATAACACAGTCTTCTAATTGTGCTTTCACATCAGATTTTCTGAGCAATGTAAGTTGGTATGTGCGTGTTATCAATTTAGACAACGTAACTGTGTATCACGATATCTTGATGCCAGGAATTAATCACGATGCACGATGCATTATTGTGTTGAATAAACTACTACATCCTGGCATCGGCACAGAAACTCCAAGTTCCTGCCTTCTGTAGTGCATTTGAACAATTCCACTGCGTCCGCGATAAAACAACCAATCAGAACACAGGAGCCTGACTTCATCCACAGGTGTTCTGTCTCGTGCATTACTGTCAGGATACAGAGACAGTCTGAGCAAATAATAAGAAAGAAAATATGATTTTAAATAAAGTTACCAACTGCAGCTTCCTCTATGATGTCTAAAATAATGCCGGCTTGCTTTATTGGTGCGTTGCTAAACTTAACTGCTCCCCTGCAATGCTGTAGGGGAGAAATAAATTCACCAGCCAAGTTGCATGTTGTCGAGTTGTGTGTTTCAGTTGCTCAGCATGCTGTGCACAGTTGAATTATCCAGTTGCTTCCAGTGTTTCAAGTACAATCAGAAAATGTATTTCTATAGTATCCCATTTTATTAATTTCCCTATAAGTCCCACTTACGTGTGATTCTGCTGAGCAGCGCTGCACGTGGGACTCCTCATGGTGTCCACCAGATGCAGCCAGCGGAGCGATCCAAAGAGCTGCTGCCTTCAATTAAAAATGTGGTGGATGTCTGCAGCCTGCAGAGCTCAAATCTTGCAAGCGAAACTCACACCACTTGAAAACAGTTGAGCGGCTGAGAGGTACGGGTGGGCGGGGTGACACCAGTCAGTAGGGTCTAAACATGGAAACCCCCCCTGCAGACTCCCAACCCAACTGCCTGCCAGGCCTTTACCTGCTTCACTGTGTTGTTTATGTCTCCACTCACTCGTGGTCTGGTTAGTCTCTCTCTCTCTCTCTCTCTCTCTCTCTCTCTGCTGTGGGAAAGCCACAGCAGAGTTAAGCAGGCGCTAAGAGGAGAGGGAGTGACAGCTGCTGAATCCCCCCCCCCCCCCCCCCCCCGTCCCCCCCCCCCCCCCGTCCCCCCCGTCCCCCCCGTCCCCCCCCGTCCCCGTCTCAAGGAGAGTTTGACCTTTTGAGCCACGGGGATCACACATTGCTCAACGGGCTTGAGAATGGAATCCCCGTCCTCCAACAAGATATCAAGTATCACAATAGAGTCATTAGACGAGGGCATCCCATCTTTTCTGTGACGTTACGCGTTCGTCATTGTCACTCAGGTGTAGATCCCAGGTGCTAATCTGTGCGCTGACGTTTATGGACGTTTATTTTGTTTATGGACTCTACCGTGCAGAAATATTCTCATAAATCATTTCTAGAAAAGGCATAAATAACACATTTATACTGATTTTTTTCTGCCCCAAACTGCAGGGGACTATCATAAAGTGTACTTTACACTTCTGTAAACGGGGAGACTCGCAGGTACCCATAAAACCTACTCTTTTTCACATCTCTTGTGGTGGGAGGTCAAGAGACCCCTGTGAATGTGACTGTGCCACTTTTTCCCTTCGCCAAAATTGAGCCTAACTTCGCGAGCGTTATTCAGAATTCACTCCAGCTCTAAAACTAAACCTGATACGGCCTCTGAACGGTGGTAAAGTCAGCCATGAGCTCAGCAGTATGAGTACTTTGCTGCTTAATAATAATAATAATAATGGCTTATTACCTACCTATAAAGCTCACAAATTATACATGAACAACCATCAAAGAAGTTGGCTTTCCGTTTAAAAAAAGATGGTCAAAAATATACATCCACGAGTTCACTGCTATAAGTGGGAGTGTGTGTGTGTGTGTGTGTGTGTGTGTGTGTGTGTGTGTGTGTGTGTGCGTGTGTGTGTGCGTGTCGGCACACGTCGTCAGAATACTTTCCACATCCCAACGCGTGATTCTCTGCTGTTAACACTGCTCTCTTTGACATGGTATGTGATGCTCGGCTGATACGGCAGAGCCACAGGGCTGCTGGGTAATAAAAGCACAGTATGTGTGACGGGACTTAAAAGTGGGGAACGCTTGGCCTTCACCTCTCAGACGCTGAGGGCCTATAATAACGGTTCTCCGTCACGTGACGCGTTATCGCAGCCCTCTTCACTACCATGAGTAAAGAGCACACTGGCTGCACGGTACCAACATGCAACATTTCAACTTCAATTTCTTATCCAAAATGCAGAAATCACTTACTGCAATTTATTTATTTAATAGAAAAAGCATTGATACAAATCAGTTCAAGTCACTTCATTCATAAGCACCTTTAAAAACAAGTCGTATGTGCATTAACAGGTAGTTCTGCAGGGCCAACACCTAAATAATGAAAAAGGCCTTTGAGAAGGGAACATTTTGGGAGGTCATTACTTAATCCATAGTCACAACAACATTTTGGGAAAGATGCCCATTCACTTTCTTGCAAAGAGTTCGGTGAGGGGACACCACTGTCATGTCAGTCCATTGAAGTCTGTCTAGAGGTGTTGGGCAGTACGACTGCAAATAAGAAAATAAATGTTTAAAGCCTTTTGCAAAGCCGGATAAATGCCCTCAAGTGATTCAAGCGAGTCAGCGTCCGGTTCTGACGCGTGAAGCCGATGCTGAAGTGTCTTAAAACTTGCATTATCTCTAATGGCCAGCAGGGGGCGACTCCTCCGGTTGCAAAAATATCTGATCGTAGAAGCCTCTCTCTTGATTTATTCCCTCAATAAACATTGTAAACATGAGTTTATGTCTCAATCTCTAGTTTTAAGTCTTCTTCAATACAGCATGATGTTCATTTAGTGAATGATGGTCATTTAGAACACAGCATATAAAGGCTGATCAGAGGAGCTGAGCAGATGACTTGTATTGCAGATGTATTGGAAAACATTTTTATACTCATTTGGTTGCTTTCTGGTGTGCTTTTTTAGCTCGCCCTGAACAGCTCAATTGAAATGTAACCTATGCATTTACAATACAACAGAACACCACCCCATCTGGTCATCCTTCACTATGTTTTTACAAACTTGACTCATTCTATTAATATCCATATTTTTGTCTTTTTTTAGCCTGAAACCCATTGTAACCCATGTACATGCATACATGCTTATGCACATACATATAAATCTGCTCTTATTTATACTTTATTTGTTTGTTTTTGTTTTTATGTTTTATTTTTAGATGAAATAATAAACACACACACACACACACACACACACACACACACGGACACACACATCGTACTTCTATACCACATACCGTCCTTGAATAGATGATGTTTTGCTGACTTGTGTCTCACTGTTTTGTCGTCTTCTTGATCTATGTCTATGTATAGTCTTTTTATTTTTACAATAAAAACTATAAAAAAAAAAGAAAAAAAAAGAGATGTAACGTTTAGGTCGACATGCGTAACCGGTCAAACATGTTCTTGTGTGGTTAAGTGTTGACATCCCTCAGCTTCAACAAAGTAGTATTTGCTTGTAGTGCTGCAATGCATTAAAGTGTGCAGGTATTTTTCTTTTTTTGGTCAATTCCCCTGCGTCCTGCTATTACTGTCTAAAGTGGGTCCAGTCTTAAGCTCAAAAGCTCACAGGCGGTTCCTGTTGGCCATTTTCAGAGAGCTTTAATAAGACACTTCCCACAAGAGCAGGACGTGTGTGTGTGTGTGTGTGTGTGTGTGTGTGTATGTGTGTGTGTGTGTGTGTGTGTGTGTGTGTGTGTGTGTGCATGCTGAGAGACATCCAAACAGCACCTGCATGGATCTAGATCACTGGGTTAGTAGGGAATAAATATCAGATGATGAGAGAGGTTTGCCTCACAACATGTTCCAGTTTTACACTAAATTCATATTTCATTATATACATTAGACAATTATCAATAACCACTGGAAACAAAATAAAAGCGTGAAGGCACACACACACACACACACACACACAAACACACACACACACACACACACACACACACCTTTTTCTCCCTTGCGGGGCCTGTACATTTTTTGCCCATATGTGGGGTCCATTCTCTCTCCAATTCTTCACTTCAATTGAACTAATTTCAAACTTTTGTCCTCACATCAGTTTTTTTAGTCACTTGTGGGGCTAGATAAGCAGACATGTATTATAAAACACAGAAAAAGTAATAAAAGCGTGAACACAGCTGGTTGATCATAATCATATTGTTTCTGTAGCAAAGATATACAATGTGTACACATTTCTGTGGCCTGTCTAACCCTTTGACCTGTATTCATTTGCTATCATGCTGCTGTTAATTTAAGACACACACACACACACACACACACACACACACACACACACACACACACACACACACACACACACACACTCTTCAAGGGTGTCCAGATTTGTAAGTATGTAAGACGTTTCAATACATATCTTCATATATGGTCTTCAAAACGAGAAACAATACAGTTATCCATGAAACGACTGAATTCACATTTCCTGTACCAATATGGCTCCCTGCAGCTCATTGGCTGCATTAAAACCTTTTTATTCAACCGCTGTTTGGCCTTATATCTGTCATAATGCTGTGAAGGCGTACTGTGAAGTCGTGCCACGGTGTAAAACTGCACATCGTTGACACCATATACATGTGCAGCCAGCTAGCTGCTATATTAGCCTAGTCGTGGGACACTAGGAGGTTTAAGCTAGCAATGCTATCTCATTAGCACTTTTTGGGAGACCACTCACTTGCGTTTTTCCGTGATTCTTACAGATACCGGGGCACGCAATTGGCACTAGGTGTCCAACAGCGGCTATAGTCTGTGAATCCAGACTGCCCTGCGAACACAAAGAGCCATGAAGATGGCCTCCCACATGACAAAACTATCATCAGACGAGCCAAGAAGATCGTTTCAGACCCCCACCCGTGTCCTCCGCCACCTGAGTACCAGCATCTGTCCTCCGGAAGACGCTTCATAGTCCCCCAGTGTGGGCTTAACCTCTTTAAGAACTCCTTCGTCCCCCATGTCCTTCAAAGCCCCACATGGCAAGCTAGCTAGAGCCTGACCCCATGTAACTGCACATCTGTATAGTATTATGACGACTACTGGTGACGTACAACGGGCAGTGTGCCATTTGTTGGTTGATGACGAGTGTTAACCAGCGTATGCACCATGTTATTGGGTTTTCTAAAACGGCACCGTCGCCACCATAGTTCTTCAACACGCTTGTTAAACTGTCAACCAATTTAAGAGAGCCCTGGATTATTTTAAGCAAGAAGCTAAGAAAAATTGATACATGTATTTGACTTCTACTTTTGTCTTTTATCTTTCTATTTTGCAACCATGAGTGGAGAGTTGAGACACGTTACTTCATAAGGTTGGGTGTGTGACCGAGCACAGAGTGCACGACTAATATAGCTCCAGGTTCACAGCTGCTACTGTCAAAATACCAAAATATATTAGTGAGATGCTTTAATACTTAATAAGATTCATCAAAACGGAAACCCAGGAGTCCGTTTGTGTCCTGTCTGAAACCAAAAATAAATGTGAAAAATACTTTCGTAAAGTGCAGTAAGTTGTTTCGCTCTTTGCCACACATGGATTATTGCGTTTAAGACTGTGAGTGTGTTGATTCAAAGGATTTCATTTGTCTCTTAACTGGGTAAACAGTGGCGGTGAAGGACGAGCCCACATCCACACGGTCCACGGCATTAAATAAGAACCAAAGAACTTCAGACGGTCATCAACATCGGGACCACTTTATTGCGTCACATTAAATCATGTTAGGTTCAACCTATCAATTAGTCAGAGAACACTTAAGTCAGGAGTAGTAAAGAGCAGAATGTATCTACAGGAAAATATGGTACAAACATCTGAGTAAGTAAGACACAAGCAACACTAATGTGCAAAGAATGGTGTTCGAATGTACAAATATAATCGCTCGCAACGTTAAAAATCATACTTCTCTTTTGCTTCTAAAAATAGAGATTGAAACTTTCAAAATTTCAGGACAGCAGATGTGAATTTGATTTGGACTGACTACCCTCTTGAGAGTGGTCAACGGAGGAAAAAAGAAAACCCTATTAGGTAAAAAAAAAAAGTCAAAGTCCCTTGTTTTCTCTTTAAACAAATACACTTGATGTTGTATCAGATTCAGAGGGGCATAACCAGTAATATTTCATACATCCGAAAATAATAACCAACAACATATGCAATAGATAATAAATACAAAATAAATTAAATTTGGAAAACATAGTAAAATACTTTCACATGTGGCATCACAGAGCAATGGCACCTTTGTTTATTCAACATATTGTCTGATTTAAGTCTTGAGAGAAAGGGAGGAATATCTAAAAGATGGAAGAAGTACAGTTTATGTTTTCGGAGCAACGGGCCTTTTGTTTTTTAATGGGCTGTCGGACAAATGGGCCATTTCTCCATCTGTTGGGGTTTGTAATGACGGGCCATTGGAACAATGTCATGGTGCCGTCCATCAGCATGAATGTTTGTGTGCAGAACTCATAGCCACCATCCAGTGTCAGCAGCTGTTTCCTTGATTTTGTTCAGTATTTAAAAAAGCCCATAATATTAAAGTGTACTAGTAATAGTTACAGAGACTAAATTCCAACGGCCAAATGTGACTTTTGCGTATTTAAGTGGGAGAAGAGATAACAAAGCGTTTGGGTACTGGCTGCGGGGAAATCCAAAAGCAGAGCATGAAAGTATTGTCAACAGTGACACATCAATACAAATATTAAAAAAATTAAAATATGAATTGGACAAAGCTATTGACACATCTGTGAAATGCTACAAGGAATTCCTTACTAGATGTGCAGGGTGACCGTTAATATGTAGTGATGTAATTCCGCAACATATGTTTCAAGTCACCTCAGATTTACTGTTTTCATGACGACCTACGTACCGAGGGGAAAATACTGTCAATCACACACAGAGTAAAAAAACATCATGTTGAAGTGAAATAAGTTACACAAATGGAAAATGGGGAGGGGAAATAAATAGTGAAGTGGCAGTAAAACCTCCTAATTCCTCAATTCCTTTGGGCATTATTCATTATCATTATCCATGTGTGCATGTATCATCCAATAAGTCAGGCCTGGTCTTTCGTACGTTATAAGATCTGTTTTCATTGAGTTAGTACAGATTACGGGACTGCCGTTAGGGGTTTTGTCTGCATGGAGTTCATTTTACTTTGTGGTTTCCTGAAGGACGGATCCGTTCAACGAGCTAGTTCTCCTGCCAAATTGTCCCGGGTGATACATAGAAAAATTGGATACAAATCTGTTCACAATAGCAGGACGTCACCATGACGGTATTCGTGTACCGCATCCCCAACTAAATAAAATCAACGTTTTTTTTTTTTAAACTACAGGAAGCATCTAGAAATTGCGGTAAAAGCACAAGTGGTGATGTGAAGCTTAACCCCCCCACCCCAAATCCTGGGAAACTGTTTACACAGGACAACAAGTCAAAGAGTAAGACTCGGTAGAATGATTGAAATAAAAGCAGAAAGAAAACATGGCTCTGACACGATAAAGCTGCTCAGGCCTCCACGGTGCTCTGCCTTTATCGGTTTGTCCTTCCTCTAAGACTTTGACAAATCGTGGAGGAAAAACCCCACAGCTGTTGACATTTAAGTCCTAATTTTTCCCTTCTTCCCTCGTCATCTAGCTCGCCGACAGCAGACGACTACGTGGAGCAGGAAACCTGCAGGACTGTTGAGTGCAGTTTGTCAGGAAGACCCTCAAGTCCACGAGACACGCAGGAAAAATAACGAAGGATCGCTTCTCATATTGCGTCTCCGTTTAGTTTGAACGCAACATGGGAATCCTTACGAGAGGTGTGTCACTTTACTGGGTGTCGCTTCACTGCAGCTCCCGGACACGGGACAGGAAACACGGCGCAGTATCGGTGATCCTGTTAAGACAATCTCTCCCTTCGCTAAAAACCAGTCTGTCAAAATGACAGCAAAATCACGGCGTGTGCCACAATGTTCCTTTGTCCTCCCCCGTCTCGAGAAGAACGAGGGGGGACATTTCTACGGGAGACGGAACCGTCGCCCCCATCGTCGTCCGTCACTTCGAGGTTAAAGGGTGAATTCCATCCCGTCCTTTGGGTCATAGGTCTGTGACTTTGTTTTCTACAGCGGCGGCGATCTGTTGGAGCCTGTAACCGAGCTGCATCTTCTGGGCGGTGGCGTCCTCCTCCAGGGCCGTGATGATCTGACAGAAGATGGAAACCATTAAGTTCGCCGATTTAGATATTTATGCAATCTTGTGCAATTACCTCAATAGGGTTATCCTTTTATAAATCAAAGTGAAAGGCTGAAAGCATTTGAGCGACTTATAGCTTACATTTAATTTAACCAGAGTATTGGTCCCAACAGGCCAAGAAACACAAAGTTCAAGGGTTACTACCATAGACTGCAAAGTGGCCTTGTCATGGTGACGTCACCCTTTGGTTTCTGGACTGCAGTTATGAAGCCTCTTGTTGGGCCATTTTGCCGTCGACATTTTATTTGCAGCCATTGAGCAGAAGTTACCATGTTTGGAATGCGGATGAGTGACGTAGAGACGCCGTATACGTCTTTGGTAGGAGCAGCGAGCCACGGCATGACGTACTGTGTTTGTTTGTATGCATTATACTCACTTGATCGTAGTATTTGTTGATGTACTTGTACAGCTCGTGTAAAGCCACGAGACTGTTGACCTCGGCGGCGTAATTCTGTTTTGTGAGAGGAAAAAACAGAGGAAACGTCAGGCTGTTAAAAGACTGCATCGGTTGCCATTCATATTTCATTTCAAACTCCACATCTAGTTTGTCAGGGCGCCCATCCAGATGGAAACTTCCAGGACCTGAAATGATTCATGTGTTCGACGTTTAGCCTTTCACTCATGCAAAGCGGGAACAAACAAAGAGCGGGAAACGTACGCGAGAGAGTTCGGCCAGAGCCGAGTTCATCTCCTGGTCACTGGCGGAGATGGTCTGACGGATGTCTGCGTAGTACCTGCAGAGAGAGAGAGAGACTTTGACTTTTACAAAACCTTTATTTGCTCAGTTTAAAACACAGTTCTTATGACAACATAGTCATTCCTGATTTACACAAATGGAAACTTAAACGTTAAGACCCCCCCAGACACACAACATAATGCATTTTTCATAGCACCATTTCTGGATAAAATCATCCAAACTGTTCATGCTCTTCAAAAACCTAAAATCTACCCAGACTCTGGCCTTGACCAGAGACCTGAAGACAGGGAGTGCTTCCTGTCCCGTCCTGCCCGCCACCCTGCGCTTCCTGCTGCTGTACATCGCCAGCTTGGCCTCCCCCAGCGCCATGTTCAGGAGCTGCCACTTGGAGGCCTCCAGCTTCCGATGGTGGAACCCTAAAATAGAAGACCAGGCTTCCCTGTTGCCTGAGTACGGCCTCCACACAGTGTCTGTTCTCCCGGTCAGTTTGTCTTTGTTTAAAAGTTTCACACACGGTGCGTTCACAGACTCCCCCGTGGCAGTACAGAAGTCCACTCGCTGACTGTCCGCCCCGCTCAGCAGAGTTCCTGGGACCCCACTGAGCTCCGGAAAGGGGTCTGCGGGGTCCGGTGCCTCCTCACCTCCGTCATACTCCTGCAGCAGCTTTTTTTGCCTGGGAGCTCTCAGCGTCCCCCCTGCACTTCCTCTTAAACCGCCTTTAAGCCCCTCTTCCTCTGCCTCCATGTCAGCCTCACTTCCTGACAACACGCCGTCTTCCTCACCTTCCTCTTCCTCACCACCCTCTGCTTGTTCATCTGCCTCTTGTTGGCCTCCCCCTGTCCCCCAGCAGCCGCCTGCCCGTCCTGCTGCCCCCCCCACCCCCATCTGCCCCCCCTCCCCTATCTGACCCACCTGCCGGCCCACATTCGCCTGGAGCCCGCATGGCTCACCCTGATCCCTCTCCTCTTCCAACAAACCCTTTCACGTGACTGTCGTTATTGTGATAAAACAATGATAACAGCAGCTTTAAATATGAACAGGAAACAAGTGTTGCTGTACGGATGAGCTGTTCATTAAACACATGTCCTGTGTAGAGGTCAATATTTCTTTATTTTTAAATGCATTTCTCTCAAAAGCAGATAGGAGACAATTTGAGGGTGTCTTACAGAGACAGGCGCTAAAGCATAGCGTATTGATATACAGGTATATTTAGACAGATCCATCAATACATGTATGAACCTGAAAATGAGCACAATGTCTCCTTTAACTTAAAGAAAAAACGTATGCAAGTAAAGCCGAGCTGAAAAGCTTTGTTTCACTCCATTTGCTCATCCGTTAACCCCATGCTGCAGTTCGGTAACTTTAAACCACTGGAGATCAGAAAACATAAGTCTTACATTTATTGTTAAGTCCCTTTAAACTGAGCCAGCAATCATCAGCCGGTGAAATCGTAATGTAAAGCTGGATGAATCTATAGCATGTCAGTGAGGGGGGAAATGTTAAGAGAAAGAGTACAGAACACGGTTTTCTGAAGCTTTATCCTGTTTTTAATTTAAATAAGACTAGTAAGGCTTATTAAAACAGGCATATTTGTCAGATAACAATCTTGGCCGAGCTTGAATGCATCTCCAGTGGACTCTGGAGGGTCTGAAGCGCAGCAGACAGGAGCAAGTGTAGCATCATTCAATACAGTCTACTCCCAGACCATGCATGCATGGAAGCCTCGCGGGCCGGGTCTACCCTCTGTCTGGCCCGGACAGATTGTCCATGTTTTTTTTATGCCTGGGGTCAGCGGGGCGACCGGCTGCCATATTCTTACCTCTCCACCATCTGCTTGTAGCGCGGGATGTCTCTGGCGTACAGCAACTTGTTGATGGGGGAGTCCTGTGTGAGGAAGACGAATGCATGAACACGCGTCCTGGATTCGTTTATTTGACGGCAGATCCACAGCGGAAAAGAATCAGACATTTTATGGACCATTAAAGGTGCCTCTAAATGATGAGCTCACCCGTCCCAGCTTGTGGTCGGCGATGGTGCAGGAGTCCATGAAGGTCTGGGCGATGACGGACAGCACGGCATCCACGTGGTCCGAGGTCTGCACGTCGAAGATGAACTGAGGGTTCTTCAGGATGTTGATCCAGAACCGCAGAGGCAAGCTGTAACAGTGATGCACTGGTTATGATGTTCACTAACAAAGCATATTGATATGTAATAGGTAGGCTTTTGTTCAAATGACAGACAGTTGGCGGTGCTTTCACACCTTAACAACATGTTAGAAGTATTTATATTTTCTGACCAAATGAACCAAACTACGAGTGTGAAAGGAACCTACATATATTGACATCAGCAGTGGACCACACACACACACATACTATATGTCTCATTTTGCATGCTATGTCATGATGTAACACATTGAACTCTATTAAGTTAAGAGGTTACGTGTAAGTGAAGATGCATGTGTTTGGGATGTAGTGATCCTGGACCGGATAAATGAGACTTTATACCATGTTGTTAAACCTGCTGAAGGTAATAAATCAAGAGAGAAGTGGAGTCATTGTCTCATAGACTTATAAACAATAGATTCACTCAAGCGGAGGAGTCACCTCCTGCTGGTCAGTAGAGAGAATACATTGACTTCACTCGGCAGAACCGGAGGTTGTCGGCCGGTTTCAACAACAGAATTTCCCTGCTGGTGCTCAATAAAGGAGTATCTTAAATAAGAGTTCATGAGTTTTGGTGATATTTGTAGGAACCACCATAGATATATCTGTTATTATAAGTGATTAAAAGTACTAGTAAAGCTCTGGCAGTTCAAATCTTTGCAACCGGTCATAGTAAAAGCATGCGTGCCGATAACTTGTGACACCCAAACCTTTTGGTGAGCCGCCTGCTGACCGGTTTACCTGTTGGTCTTCCAGATGTGGATGGTCTCGGGGTCCACGATGTTGTGCCGAAGAGCCTGCTCGTCCAGCAGGTCGAAAAAGTATTTGACCGCCAGCGGCACGGGGCGGCTGGTGCTGAGAATCGCCGTGAACAGGTCGTCCACGAACTTCTGCAGCGTGCCCTGAGACGGAGGAGCAGAGAGGAGCGGATCTGTTCACAGGTCTGCACTCGCAGCGGTCTCCCCCAGCTTCTCTGCCGGGTGTTTGTTTTAATGCGTTACACCCGCTGGGGTCATCTGGTTTACCTTCATGGAGAGCAGCCGCGTGAGGTAGATCTCGGGGATGGCCTTGGCCCGCTCGCCGCCCCGCTCCCTCACGCTGCCCCTCCGGTGCTTGGGCAGCTCCGACTCCTCGCCGGCCTTCACCAGATGCCAGAGCCTCACTCCTCCCTCCTCCCCGTCGTCCAACATGGGGGTCTCTGTTGAGGGGGGACAGCGCTGGTTCAGAACAGAGTCTAAAGGTCTGGTCTGGTTCCTGCCCCGCTCGCACGGTCACCCTCGTCCCAAGCCCCACAAACGTGTACAAAATAATAAGTTATTTAAAGGATTATCTATACTTTTATTACGATACCATTTTTTTTTCCATCCTACTCTCTTGCCACCCGAAGACGGACAGACGGTCGAACACACACACACACACACACACACACACACACACACACAGTTTCTCACTCTTTCACTCTTCAGTCTAAACCTGAATGTTATTCTCCTCAGTTGGTTTTTGTCCGTCTTACTTTATAACTTGATAACTAACCCAGCATAGAGGAAAGAGGACTGGACATAAGCGGTTTCACCAGGTGGAACCTTCAGTGTTTTCAAACAGTGTGAAATCAAGGTTCGTATTTTTAAGTCTCAGCATTAAAAGAATGTATTCAATGCTGTTTGCCTTTTTTTCTCTCTGCTGCTTTTACAACTAACTGACTCTTCAGGTCTCTTCATCCTACCCAATGCAACAGAACAACTGTGGTCGAACAGCGCCCCCTCCTGGCTGTACACGCTCTGTTCGGCTAACACGAGACCGCACTGGCTCGGATACTGGCTTGTACACGGGTGACTCAGTCAAAGTTTCACTGCATTGTTGTCACGTGACTGTTGTTCTCAGGTGAATCAATCATAGCTTCCCTATTGCTTTTCACAGAATCTGCTTTCTTCAAACGAGATTTTAAATTGTGACATGTAGAATTAAATGTTTTTGATGAAATATGAACATTCTAAGTTTAGTTTCGGCTGAGTTTTCTGATGGAAACGTTCGCTATGCATGATGTATTCAAGGCTCGTCGGAAAGATTCAAACCTAATGACTGACAGTTTGGCGATTGTTTAAAGAAAACATGCTTTCCTCCCCAAACAGGTTTTGAGGTTCAGAGGTTAAATATCATTATATTATATTGAACATAATTATATATTGAACCAACTTTATTCAAAGTCAACACCATCTCAGTGATCGATACAACTGTTCAACTGTAGCTCAGGGGGATGGCGGGGTCGTCCCGTAACCACAAGGTAGCCGGCTCGATCCCCATTCCCCCCATGTCTCGTGTCCCTGAACCCCTAGCTGCTCCCCGGGCCCCTCTCAGGGCAGCCCACTGCTCCTTAACCAAGGATGGGTCAAATGCAGAGAAGAATTTCCTAAGGGGATTAATAAAGGATTATTTATTTTCTTCTTTATGAAAGAATACAAAGTGCATTCGGCCAAATCTGCAGTCGCCATATTGAATAAAAGCTGTTTAAATGCTACTTGGCTGTGTGAATAAGTCTGAACTTTATTTGGCAATATTGCATGATTGGTTTTCCTTGAACCTGGAGGTTGTGTATTGTGGGAAGAGGCCCAAATGGATGTTTGCATGCACATTTTTAAGACGGTCTCTGTCTCGTCATCTTCCCGTCTCTTGTGAAGTGATGTAAAGTCAGATCACCAGGTAAGAATAACAAGAAATATCAGCGGAGCTTCATTCTGCGATCGATCAACCCATCTATTGTAGAGGGATGAAGTCAAACCTCGCTGAACTTTATAACTACTCGTATCTGAGTACGGCACACTCACTCTCTCCGGGCATGTAGTCGTGGCTGTCGTGGAGGTGGTTCTTGGTGTTCCTGGGGACGAGGGCCACCGTCGCTCCGTCGGGAACCTGCGTCATGACAGCGGTCACACACTTGCTGCCTCAGACGGTGTGTATTTCAGTGTGTGTGTGTGAGTGTGTGCGAGACTCGCGCTCACCTTGTAGTGTTGCAGTGTATTGAGCCGCTTCCACAAGCCTTGCACTACCGATGTCAGATCCTCATCCGACAAGATCAGGTGACCTGCGACACCTGAACGCCACTCTGGGACACAAAAAGGAATGTTTACGTGACCACCTGCTTTTTCAAGAATACTAAAAATAGAACCAACCCACTGGTAGTTTTGTGATGGCGTGCTCCGCCTCACCAACAGGCTGAGGGAACAGGAAGCGTGGTGTTGTGAAAGGAAGTGGACTCACCGAGGTGTAACGAGTCAATGTGTGGCCTCTGGGAGAAGGAGGTTCCCTTCCAGGTCTGCTCCAGGAGTTTCTCCTTCACTTGGGTGATGGTGTCACAGTCCAGCACTTTGGCCGGCACCGTCGGCGTGGCGACGCCTCCGCCGGCGGCTACAGCTGGCATCACCACATTTAGGGTCTGGACAGATGCGGATCAGGGTTAGTGTATCGAAAATACTGCCATGCAGAATCTAGTGTTGGGACATGGGTGCAGTCGTCCATAGTGGTTTGAGTAAAACATATCTTAATTCAACAAATCATGTCATTCATATTTGAATATGGTAAAGGCAAAAAAGATTGAGTCGTAACAATACGTAAAAAGTAATGTTTAATTGAATTTAATACAAGAGTAATTCAAAATAAAGTATGTCCTTGAACATTCACATTATCTAGCACAAAGTAGGCTATAATATTTAACATTTCCAATTTGTTTGGAATAAACTAAATAACTTTTACAGCTGGTGTCAATAGGACCTGGACCCTATTTTCCCATGTTTTTGTGTAATCTCGTTCCTATTGGTCCAGTATTGAGGGAGAGTGCAACGTCCAATGAAATCCGTCAATGTGCGTCCACTAAAAGTGCTCCATGTGGCCGCTGACATACTCAAATTGTTATTCTCAGTGTCTGGAAACTTTACGGAAAGAACCCGACAGAGAAACAAAACATGTTTCTTTACCTTGTAGCTTGATCTCGTCTTTTTGTTATTGTGTCTAACGAAGTCTCGCTCAAGGACAAGTCTCGTTCTAAAGTCTCGTTCTGAATTCTCACGTCACATCCATATTGTGAAAATCAGCTAAATATTGAAGTTGAAACTCTTCTTGAGACTTCTCTTGATCGAGACTTGGTTAAGCAAAGCAAAGAAAAGGTTTAGACACCAACAACATGGAGACACATCCAGGTTGGACAGAACAGATCTCCTTGTGTCCTTACCAAGACTCTGACGTTGTTACCTTACTAACCCGGCCTGTGCAATTCCCGCCACATGGTGTCTGTGCATGTTCTCACCAGCGTGCGGTACTCCACGTCCTCCCGCAGCAGCCGGTTGTCGTTCAGCGTGTACTTGGCTTTCCCCGTGACGGCGTCCACAGGTCCCTTGTCCACCTGGTGCTTTATGGCTCTGAACAGCATGTAGAACGACTCCCCTGCCGACTCCTGGACGAGCGTGAAAGACGGAAGGTCAACGCTGTGCTACCGCTACAGAACTCTATCAGGAGGCGTTCAGTGACCCAGTCCTTCGGTTTAGCACACGCTGCTGAATGCACTCGCTTCAATGGGGAGTTTCTGTGAGGCATGTTTTAAATGTGAAGTGTTGCTGACTGAACAGATGTGTCAAATGTTACTGATTACTGTCTGCTACGTTGCTCATTCTGGTCACATGACATCTATTGCTTCTGTCCATCCGGGGAGAGGGATCCTCCTCTGTTGCTCTCCCTCAGGTTTCTTCCCTTTTTTTCCCTGTGAAAGGGTTTTTACTATCTTTATTGGGGGAGTTTTTCCTGATCCGATGTGAGGTCCCGGGACAGGATGTTATGTTACAGATTGTAAAGCCCTCTGAGGCAAACTTGTATTTGTGATGTTGGGCTATACAAAATAAACTGAATTTAATTGAATTGATTGTTGTGGACAACTTGCAGCAATAAAGTTATGATTTAGTAGGAAATAGAAACAGTAAAATAGTTGTTGTATTTTCTCAAATGTATGTTGTTTTTTTTCCTGACTAAATTAATACTTTTACTACAATCTTTATTCACTGATCTCTGGCCAGGACCTACCCTCAGAAAGGTAAACAGACAGATGGACATCCAGTTCGTCAGAAGCTTCTCAACCACCGATTCCGTTCTGGAAAAGGTCAAAAAGGTCAAAAAGAAAGCACATGAGTTATGGATGAATGTGCTGAAGGCACCTCGGTGATCTCCCCGCCTGGCCTCGGCCTCACCTCCGGAGCATCAGCTTGGGGTTCTTGGCCACATACTGTTCCACGAGGTCGTTGAGCAGCGTCTTCAGGATGTCCGTGAAGTACTCCAGTTTACCGTGCAGGGCTACGGTCAGCAGGGAGGCCACGTAGGCCCGGTCCCGCGGGGAGAACGTCCGCTGGACCTCCAGAGTGTGAATGAACTGGGGAGACGACGGGGATAAGAAGATGTGGAGATAAACGTCTAGTCTGTGTTACAGGTTCTATCTGTTCTACTGGCCCTCATTCTGACAAAAAGGAGGGGCATATTGATGTGAAGACCTTTCCCTGATAACAAACTGCTCTTATTTCATAACCGGCTCCAATTGAGGAAATAAAACCCATCGCGACCGCGCTGTCTGACCTTGGTCAGGAAGAGTTTGCTGTTGAGCAGGTTGGATAGCTGAACCAGTCCTTGCTCAACGGTCTGCCTTCGACTCTCGGGGACGTCCAGATCTCGTCTCAGCGGCGACTCCTGGTGGCCGGGGAAGAAAATGCGCTCAGCGTACGCCCGGTAATCCAGGATGGGGATCCCTGAACCCACCAAATCACTGGACACGTCCATCATCTCTGTCATCAGGTCTGAAGGAGGGGGGGGGGGGGGGGGGGGGGGGGCAGTAAGGGCTTCAGTTCGTGCATCGTTTCAAATGTCGGGTGTGCTGATGTTATTTTCTAAAAGTGAAGAGAGGGTTGTACCTGTGAACTCCTTCTTACAGCGGTCTCTCACACTGGTCTCCAGGTTCTCCAGCTGGATCTGCACCTTCTTGTAGTCCCTCATGGCCTGTTTGCTCTTCCTCCTGACACACAACAAGGATGCAGACAACATTTAGGTCAAGAGTTACAGCACTGTGGTGTTAGAAGAAGGCAGTGGCGGGCCGTAGATTTGGTAGCTACGCCTGCTGCTGTTAAACAGCTGATCGCGGCGCGATTTACATTTAAACTTTGTGATTCTGTTTAGGCCAGCAGAGAAGGCTTAGCAGGCCCTGACGGCCCACCACTGGAAGAAGGAGAAGAAGGTAGAACAAAGAAGAAAGGAGGTAAAAGGTAGAAAGAGAAGGAAGAAGAAGTCAGAATTAAAGTGTGCCACATAATAGTTTTACCTCAGCACAGTGACAAACACACACACACACACACACAAGAAGAAGACATAAAGTCTACACACGTAGCTTGATCACTTCTCATGTAGTATTTAATCAGAGTGATTGACTTGTGAGTCTTGGATAAAGGTAAATTATAACACTATCATGATGTGTTCACATGCAATCTTGTGAATGTAGTTTTTGGCTAGAAACTTGAATAAATCCAGTTGTTTAAAGGGGATGTCACTTTGACCTCACAACAGTAGCTCTAAGCTTCTTCAAAGCATTGAATTGTGCGTTTCAATGCAAATAATCACTGCACTTGACAATAGGAAAGTAAAACAATTACATTTAGAATTTGTGATGGTTTACATTGACTTCCAGATGTGTTTTTTTTCAGGACAGGGTGGAAAAACAATTATGGAACCTTGCTGTCAATTATAATTCTTAGAAAAAGAATTGCCAACAAATGTTCATCGGCAGGACAGATTTTGATCAAATCAGATACCGGCCAATAAAACCTAAAGAATAGCCTGTATGACATATTCCAGCTGGTGTACATGGCATCCCGTTGAGACGCTTACCTGTATATGAGGACTATGATGAGCACAATGAGAGCCACTATGGAGGCTCCCACCCCGACTCCCACCTGAGCCTCCAGAGGAAACGTGGACTGGGCCTGGCTGTCGTACTGCACTCTGCCCAGAGAGAAGTTCAGGTTCCCCATTTTCACCTGGAAAACACAGTTAGACGTTTTTACACAGTGAACAAGAAAAAAAAAAAAGAGGCCAAGAGGAACAAGTTTGAATGAAAAACATTGGTATGAAACCGTTTAGCGCTGCTGTTCCTCTCAGATCCTTATTCTCCACCCAGAGTCCTGGGCTGTGGCGAATCCACTCAGAACGCCGACATTTCAAATTCAAAATCAGTGTTGCACTGCTTCTTTTTCTGCATGTATTTCATTCAGATGAAGATCAGGCTACACTTAAATCATTAGTAACTACCAGTGGTGGCTGTGTTGTTTCCAACTCTAACTTCGGAGCCTTGTAAAGTCCAAAAGTCTTTTTTTTTTTTTAAATAAGATGAAATGTAATAATGTCCAAAAGCCACGACATGTTCTTAATCTAATGAAATAGTATGCTACAATCCGCATTTGTGGCATTTAGCTTTTCAAAAACATTTTTACTGCACTCCTGCTTGCAGAAGAATAAATTACATTTATACATCTTTTTTTCACATTTCTTGAAGTAGACATTCAAAGCTTTATTTCCCATATTTAACCAGAAGCTTCAAATGTAAAAGAAACAAACATTGGGTCCAGCACTGCCAGAGTCCCAGCGGTCAACTTGGAGTCCAGGTTCAGGCAGCATTTCCTCACCGTGAACTCGGGCAGACCGTCCACGCCGTCCTGCTTGCTGCCGGTGGTGACTGAGGGCTGCTGGGCCGGCGGCTCGCAGTACAGGTGGTTGTGGGTCAGGGTCTTCACGGAGCACGGCCCCGCCCCGATGCGAGCCTCCACTTCATGCTTGTAGATGGCTAGATCCAGGTTCTCTCCCTGCAGCGGTGAGATGTCAAATGAGTGAAACTACAACATTTACCACGTATGTGTTGATGATGATGACAGCAATTTCCCCACTGCAGGATTAATAAAGGATTATCTTAATGTATCTTATTTTATTACTGTTGCAGTTATTGGTGCCCACCTCGACGGAGATGATGCTGCCGGGCTTGTGGTGGTACGGTTTGCTGGGGTCGTTCTGGTTCAGCAGGTAGAGCTGTGGGTTGGGCTCATAGCTGAAGGCCTCGGTCCCCACCGTGCTGAAGTCAAAATGGAGGCTGTCCAGCAGGAAGTGAACTTTGACCCTTGCCCTCCTGGCCTCTGTACCCACTGCCGGAGTCGGACACAGGATGAGGGTGGAGCCGTTCACTGTGCAGCGAGCCTCGTACTGGAGGGGAAGAGCAATATATTTTTAGAAATATATACATATATCTTTTTTTTATATTTATCAAAATATGATATATATATATCTTTTTGTTGTTGTTGAAATATATATATTTAAAAAAAAATATATATAATATTTGTAGGAATATAAATATATATATTTCAACAAAAGAAAAAATAAATATATATATATTTTTTTTTTTTTAAATATATATTTTTAGAAATATATATATTCCAGTTCATCCTTTGTTTATTTTGACATTTTTAACTACAGATTTTTTATACATAAATTGTACATTTGAAAATCTCCATTTATGAAAAAAAAATCGTGATCATAATCACAACCATTCTGAATTGTATTTATGACTATGGTCATTAAAACCTTAAAGAAGCACACAGAAGGACTCGTACCTGTTTGACGTGGCACAGCGTGCCCTCGGGGCAGTCCGCCACCGGGACGATCCTCCTCCATCTCTTCAGGGGACCCCGGCGACCTTGTCCTCTGGTCGGGCTCCCTTCACTGCTCCCTCGGGTGCTCCTCCTCCTCCTGGGAGGGAGCGTGTCGGGGGGACTGAGGGTCACCCTCATTTTTGGCTCCTGGACCACATCCAGGTTCTGCCCGGAGACCCTGATGATTCGGCCTCCGCTGCAGGGGAAAGTGGTGGAAAAGAAGAAAAAGATTTCATGTTCATGATCTCCAGATGACGATCAGGACAGATAATTTACTTCTTTGATTTCTGCTTAAGGTAAGACTTTAAAGTGTCCAGGCCACAAGCTTAGGATAAAATATTGTGACACCATAGATATCTATATCGTGTACGTGGTCAAGATGGCTTTATTGAGCCTGATAAGCACCTGAAGAAGCTTTTGGACGGAGCAGCCATTGAGATGTTGGGGTTGGGGGTGTAATGGTACACCGGGCCCTGTAGGTGGCGCTCTGTGCCCCCGAACCGCACGGTGATGCCATGCTCTCCTGTTCTGTTGCTGCCTCTGGTCAGACAGCTGATCTGATCCTCCTGGATGCCGAGCCTGAACAGAGGCACATGTTTTTTTAGATTTATTTGTACATTTAATCACAAAGAGAAAGTTTACTTTTCTTAATGTTAATGTTAAAAACTCTAAATGGTCCCAATTCAAAGTCGATTAGAGACACTCACACGACGCACGGCACTCCTCCGATCAGGACCCCGACCTCACCCGGGTGTCCGGTCCTCAGTCTCCGGCCTCTGATGGTGAGAGAGGAGCCCCCCGCCTTGGGCCCTCTTTGTGGGAAGATGCCGCTCAGTACGGGATCCTGGTGATGGGGAGGAGGAGATATAATGCAAAACATGCACGAGAGAGAGAAAAAGAAAAAGTACGATCGATAATCCGATACTAAGCCGGTGATTTATCGGGAGGATAAAAGAGACATGGGGCATTCTGGGAAAACGGCAAAAGGTCGCCTCACTGCCTGCTTAGTACAGCAATTCATTTGCTTGTCACTTGGGCTAATCAATGAAGTCAGACCTGCAGTCCTTGTACTGTGACGGTAACGAGGAGACGTGCTGCTGTGTGTAGAGGTTCACTTACATTTCACACGGCAGTTCCAAGTGAGGTCTAATTAACGGAAGCCATGTGGGAGCCGTTGTTTCCTGAAGGGGAGGCGGCTCAATTTTGAGATTTTGGGCTATTTGGCTTCTACAGGACGTTTGTTTTTCAGACTAGTGGAAAAGAAAACGTCCAAAATACACATTTAGGTGGAGGGATGCTCCCAAAATCTCGGTTCTAAACAGGAACCGGTTCCAAATGAGTGAAATACTCTAAAGATCCAGAGTTACCGGTTCTGCTGTCGATAGTTTAGAACAGTGTTTTTCAACCTTTTTTGAGCCGCGGCACATTTTCGACAATAAAAAAATCCACACCAACAATCCAAAAGGTTACAGAATGTCACATTGTAGCATAACAAGCACATATGGCTAGGTAATTAGTGCGCTACCTACTGGCATGGAAGAGTACTCAATGTTTCCCTTGGTTTACAGCTCTAGGGGGGAGCGACTGACAGACAGACGGACATACTACATCGTGGTACTTCAGTGCTACAAAGTAATACTTCACAGTACTAGAGACTCCATCTGTGCTTTTATAAATAATAGAATAAAGAACATTGCAATCACTTTCAATTAAACCAGCTGTGCTCTCAAGAAGAAAAGCTCCCAAAACAAGTTTGACAGTCGAACATGAACTAAAGTCCCCTGATTTCCAGTTTTCTCTCTCCTGTGCACGCAAACTTGACTTTTGAGGCGTTTACCTGGAAGCTGAAGGTCTGAGCGGACAGTCCGAGCCCGCCCCCCCTCACTTTGACCGAGGCCTGGCCGCTCTTCTCCCCTCCGCTGCTTGTGGTCTCACACACTATCCTGCGGGATCAAGACGTACGGTTGTCACGACAACTACAAATGCCACATCACCGCTGTGATCGTTTTATTAGACATTCTTGCAAGAGTGTCGTAATGAGCAGATGAAATCTTGGGTTCAGGCCAAAGTCACAGTGACCTTTTGACCTTTTTTTTTCCTTAGTGCCAAGTGGACGTTGGTGCTACATTTGAGGGAATTCTGCTCAAGGGCGTTTCCCAGAGACGTTACTACAATGGGAAGGACGTGAGGTCACAGTGACCTTGACATTTGACCTCCAAATTGGTTCGTCCTTGAGAAAAACGGCCACTCGCCTCGAGGAGACTTCGTATCGGCTGTGGATGACGCTGCAGGGGACCCCGGCCACCGTGACCGAGTTCTGGATGTCTTCTGCTCTCTGGCCGAGGTTGGACCCCGAAATAGTCAGGACCGTCCCTCCCTCCACGGGACCGGACACCGGGTCCAGCTGAAACACAAGAGGACCAGATGTTTGAAGAACTAGAGTGAATAAATCTGATGATCTCTTTTCTCAGTCTGATCAAAAGGTTTTGCCAGTTTTGGTTAATGTTTGTAGTTTCTTTCATTTTTTGTAACTCTGTGATCACAGGTGTTTGTAGTTGTTCTAAATAGGACAAAACGTTTTACTCACGGCCGATTAGCTCTAATTACAATACATTTCTAGCTAAGACAAATACATAACATTGTTGATATATAACTTGCTGTAACATACAATGTGTCACCCGGAAGCAAACATGAATATTTCTTGTCCGATTTAGAACATGAGGGAGTGCAATTTAGCCTCTTGTGGCTGACATTAGTATTACAACAACACAAACTTAATGATGCAGACCATGTACAGAGCTAAAGCAAAGTCACTGCCAGACTGTGTACAAAGGTTGTTTTCAATACATGAGTGCAAATATGATTTGAGAGATATTTGTAAGTTTATTGTCCAAAAAGCTAAAAAAGGGATTAAAAGTTCAATTATGGAACAATGCTAAAATGAATGGAAGAATGGTCAACTAATTTTTGGTTTTCAAAAAACAATTTTTGAGGATTACAAGTCTGAATGAAATGTATGTATATATATATATATTTTTTCTTAAATTTTTTTTCCTTTATATATCGAATTAATTATCTGATTTAATTGATAATAATTTAGGATAGGAATATATACGCATGATGCTTCTACCTATACGTTTTCAGTCTTTCTGTTTTGTATATTACATTGTGGCTTTACTTATTGTAATGATTGACTGAATAAAACACACAAACAAACAAATCAAAAACAGTTTGGATCAGAACCAGAACGTAGATCGTGTACATTTCTCCCCCCAGCGGCTCGGTGCTCTAAAGAAAGGACGAACAGCTCTTACGAAGTGAATGACGGGAGCCGGACAGGTGTGTTTCACCTCCTCGGCGCAGGAGTCCCGGTACACGCAGCGGGAGCCGGCGGCGCCGCCGCACCACACGCAGCCGTACTTTGGGTCGGCGGTGCGACACCGGCTGCAGTCCGACCGCCCCACTGAGCAGTTGAACAGAGTCACTGAAATGAAAAGGGAGACGGGGTGAAAGGTCGGCGATGAAGAGGCGTCATCGACATCATGCGTCGTACACGGCAACGGCGTTAAAAACACGCACCATACAGATCCTCGGCGCTGTCGATGAGGAAGTAGTTCTTCCTCCTCACGTTGATCGAGGCCGGGTATTCCTCCATCGGGGCGGAGTAGGCGTACTGAAACCAGAACCAGCAGACATACCTGTGATGTGGTACAGGTCGTCTGGCCACGAGACGGGGTTCATACACATTCTGACCAATGCTTTTCCATGACTTTTCACCAAATGTCCATGACAAACATTTTGTGAAATCTCGGTGTAAACATGAAAAAGTGAGAAAATGTAGTTTTTAAACTAATAATGAGAATACAAAGCATACAGTAAACCTTAAATGACTCAAATGAATGAGACGATAGTTTGATTAAAAGAATAAACATGTATATACAGTAGATGCCTGTATGTATGCCTGTTTATATTTGGAGTGTCTTTCTTTTAAAAGCATATTAATTATTTCAAACTCAGCGTAAATGAACGTCATGAACACATGAATATAACACATTTACATGACTTCTCCAAAACCTTTGGGATTTAATTTTTTTGAAGGACTTTTCCAGGCCTGAAAATATGACTTTTCCAGGTTTTCCATGACCGTAAGAACCCTGACGAGAGCTCATGGAACACTCGGAGACACAGGCGAACATGATTTGGGGTTATTGGTGCGTGTTATTGGTGCTCGTTGATTTAAAAAGGGATTTACAGCTCGTGGTGCAACGGATCATAAAAACAAACTCATGATTCTGATCACATCACGGATCAGTCACAGATCGGAAAAGAAAAAAAGAACAGAATATAACTTTAACAGATCCAGATCCCTTTGTTGTTTGATTACAGCAGCTGGCTTACAAGGATCCAGGCTGTTTGTTTTTTATTTGTCACCATTCCAAGAATAATTTCAACGCTCTGAAGTCAGAAAGCCATCAAACATTCTAAATATTATACTTTTACTTTGATCTATACATTTTTAGTGTTTTTACAAACAAGGATACGGACAATAATAAGGAAATAAAAGTTTATATTTTTATGGATTAAAACAAATCTTGTCATTAGTAGTTTTAATGATGAATATTAGAGTTTAAACAGCTGATAATTAATCAATAACATCTATTTATGTTATGAAAACATCTTGTTCAAACAACTGGATTTAATCAAGTTTCTCACCAAAACTACATTTTCCGAGATGACATTTGAACACATCATGATAACGTTATAATTTACCTTCATCAATAATCCTAATTTAACTGAATTGAACCTTTGTTCGTTAGCCGTTAGCGGTGCTGCTAACGTTACTAGCTCTCCTGTCAGCACACTAATGTTTACAAAGCAACATTATCAGAGATCAGAGACTAGAAAAACATAAACGCTGAGGTCCTGATCTCATATTTGACTGAATATTGGTGGATAATAATAGTCAGTAAAACTTTATTTCTCCCTGTGATGGTTGACGTTAAACTGAGGGGGTCAGTACGGATCACGGATCGACAGTGTTCCTTACACCACTAATTACAGTCATTATGGAAAATACAGGATGGGCGGGCTTTACTCCATCACATAGGGACAGACAAATGAAGTGTCAATCAAACAGTTTAAAAAGGAAAATTATTGTTTTGCTGCTTCCCAACGGTGACTCAACCTATGTTTAGACCGCTCATGAAAGACGTTTGATGAATCAAATAAATAGAAGAAGATCTGGATGAGCAGCGTGGGAACAATAGACAGAAACTTAATTTAATCACATTTTAAAATTAGGATTTTTTTTGAAAACTTGACCCATCAAAGAATTTATTGCACTTTGTGATTTAAAAGGCCTTTTTTCACAATCAGCTCATTACTATCAATTAGGCATGTGAACATTTCAAGTTATGATTTGTTCTTTCAAAATATGCTTAGACCTCTTAAAAAGTGACTTAGACCTCCACAATCAACTTACTTGTTGTTTTTTTTAATCACCGATGAAAACCTATATTGTCACTTACCTATGAATTCTGTAATATTCCACTAGAGGTTGAACAGTTACAGAAGACTTACATTTCTGTTTCGCCCTCATTTTTCTCACTTTGATTTAGGAAGGCGTGATTTAGAATACTATGGCATTGACGATAAACGTGATATTTAGAAATGAAAAACTGATATCATGTCAATATTGCACAAGAGAAATCATTATATAGGATTTAAAAAAAATACTGGATGTACATAGTCATTTATTTTCCTTAAAAGACAAAAAACACAATAAAAAGGTTACAATATTCGCCTGAGAACAACTGACATTGTGTGACAGCCCTACTGAGATTGTTGATTAATCAGTCATGTCATTTAATGTTGTGTAGATGTGTAAGAAGTGAAACCAAGTTCCAGAGACGTGTTCTGACCTGGTGGGGTCGGCAGGTGATGGAGAAGGCCGATGGTCGAGTGGCGTCCGGCTCCACAGAGGCGTCCACCACCACGGACCGGTTCTCAACGTCCAGCACGCACTCGTAGTCCAGGTTCTCGTCCTAAAAGGTGCAGACCGCATAGCTTCAGGTGAGCGGACCCCGTCAGCAGGGCGCATGAGGGATATGAACACAACTACTGTGTCACTGCAAAAGCTTATGAAGTCTTTTTTATTTTGCACAATGCAAACAATACAATTAAAAAATAAACAAACATAACAGAGATAAATGAATATCACAGTGCAGGAAGAGGCAAAAGCCAACTGGGCTTATTTGAAGCCTCCACCTTTATAATATTACAATTTTACAAAATTACAAAAGATAAAAACTAGTATTTATCCATTTTCTATCTTTTGTTGTGAAGCACTTTGTGCATTATTTATACAGATAAAGTTTGTTATTGTATTATTATTTGATATTGTATTGTTTGATATACAAATAAATGTAATTATTAGTATTATTACATGATTATTAATATTATGTATTATACAAATAAAGTATTGTTATTTATTTTTTTATCATGCGCTATACGAATTAAGTTTATTATGATGGGAGAATTTGTATCATTATTATGTAACATACAAATAAAGTGTATTATTGAAATACTGAAAGAGAAAATGTACTTCACTAAATATGTGTAGCTGCTATCAGACTCTCTGCTGGTGAAGAGACGTTAAACGGACGGTTCAGCATCGTCGTCTAGTTTCGGAGAAGCCGTTTCATGGAGGAACTATTTTCTTTTGACCGTAGTTGCAGCAGGAAACTGCTCACAGCGAGGTCTGTAGTTTATCCTGAGTGACGGGGTCATTAGTTCTGGAGAAACTTTTTTTCTGGCGCTTTGGCACTACAAGACGAGCTCGTCGCGCTACACTGGAGAGGCGGCAGACATCTCCGACTCCCGGGCAACACACCCCAAAACAATCTAGATGGACAGCACTCGAGGTAAGAGGTCCCATAAAGACTTATTTATTGATTGGGACAGTGTGAAAGGGAAACAAACACTACACTAAAGGACGTGGGTGTGGAAAGAGAAAGGCAGTGGGAGCGAGAGCGGCCGGTAAACCCGGAGAAGAGACTATTTGTTTGTGTGGTCGAGTCTCCAGAAGGGCTTCCTAAGACGAGATGGTAGACGGCTACATTACCTGGAACAGGTTCAGGTGTTGTCCCACCAGAGTGACCTTCCTCTCCACGTTGACAGGGAGAAGAGAGGAATCCTGAACTTTCTCCACACACGGACACTCCTGAAGAAACATTAGTCACCACTCCAATGAGAAATATCTACACATATGGGAAAAGTACAACCCTACTCTTTTAAACCTTTTACCTAGATCCTGCTCAAAGGGAAAACAGGGACCCGTCATTGGTCGAGGCTGCTAACGAGTTTTCTAAATTATTCTTCCTTACCAGCTATGAAGCTGGGCAACCTCCAAATCTAGATTTAGATGCTCCAAAAGAAAGGTGAGAGTAGCTATCCCTTCTTACACCTTTGCCTTAAGCTGAAAAAGAAACAACAACTAAGCGACCGCAGTCACACGAAACACACCACAGTGATGAAACATCAGACGGTCGAGTGAAGCACGAGGCGGTTGACTTTAAAATGTCATAATGGTCCTTAGCTCATGGGAGGAAGTGCAGCTCTCACTGGGTGAGATGAACAGACGTGGTATGGAGAGGGTGGACGAGTCAATAAGACCCGTCGGGTTAAGTGCCTTACATTCTCAGTTCCATCCTCGCATCTGAGATTGGATTGATTTTGTGTCAGTTGTTTGCCTCTCTTATGCACTTTTTAGTCCAAGATCAGAAGATGGTTACCTCTCGAACATCCTTCCGGCATGGCTTTTAGTCTGTATGTTAAGCTAAGCTAAGCAAAGCCAACTGTGGCTGAGGTCTTACTCATTCAAGGGAAACGAATGTCCGCTATATGATAGGAAATGGAGGATGAGCGGGGATCTTGGGCGTTGGCGGCACGGAGCTCGGCCCGGCGCTACCCATCTCTCTCAACAACTAGGGAGGTGTGTGTGTGTGTGTGTGTGTGTGTGTGGAGCAAACCGTCCTCCCATGCTTTGTATGGATCGTTAAACTCTAAGCCTGCCCACTTTTTTTAGCGGTCCAATAAAATGCGGAAGATGTGATTTCAACCTCTCTGGTAAATGTACGACGCTCAAATATTCGGTTCAACTGCGAAACGCAACGTTCCTCTGGGCCTTTAAATAGCTCCTCTTGCAGACTGGAGCGACAGTACGATTTCTAACCTCGCTGCACTCACCGGGAAATACAAGTCAGTGGAAGAATCGGATTGGTAGTCTGCTGCAGACTCAGAGATGGGGTCGATAACCGTTTCAGGCGATTGTGTGACGCTGGGCAGCTTTTCGCTGGCGCCTGCAGGGGCTGGACCTGCTGCGGAGTCCACGGCAGGCTCCTCCCACCCACTCAGCGGAGGAGAGTCCTTCTCTTCGTTGCCGGCCGGAGGAATGGCGTCCTTTGCGTCGCTGACGGAGAGGTCCATGAAACGGGATACTTCTCCAGAGGTGGTCAGGCTTACGTCGGAGGAAGAGCCAAATGCTTCGCCAGACAGCTCTACAAACCCCAGGTCCTGGTCTACCTTTTTGCTAGTGCTACTGGGTAACGTAGTGTGTGGGGTTTTGTCAGTGATATTCAAGCCTTCGGCCTCCTCAGCCTCTGAGAAACTTGCAACGCCGCCGTTTCCCTCTGTCGTCCCCTCGCTTGTGGCGGGGACGTCGCGGGGCACCGTAGTGGCCTGGCTGAAGATCCCCACAAAGGGGGAGGTTGTGGCCAGGGTGAGGGGGGAGGAGGGGGAGGAGGCAGAGGTGGTAACAGGCATCACCGAGGCGGACGTTAAAGGGACAGCTGCTGTGGTGCGGGTGGGAGTCTCTGTGGGGGACGGCTGTGTTGTTGTTGTTGCAGCAGCCCGGACAGTAGGAGGTAAAGGGGTCAGGTGTCTGGCGGGTGGTGGGATGGTGGGTGTTGGCGGTTTGAACTGGACGATAGAGCAGCACAGGTGTACAAAGCGAGGACAGGACAACAAAAAACAAAAAGGCAGGGGAAGACAAAATTAGGATAAGAACAGAAAGGGTGTGCAAATACATTAAGAAGCAAATCATGAGTGGAGAAAAAATAAATTAAGATTTATGGTAAAAAAAATAAAAACTGTAATAAAGAGGACAAACAGAAAACTACACCAAACATACACACACTAATATGTGCAGGATGTTGCACAGTGCTGTATGACACACACTCAGCAAAACAAACCTGCTGCCTTTAAATGACATTGCACGCAGTATTTTCCCTAAATATACAGTAAACTATTGAATCTAACGGGTTTCATGAAGGATGGAAAGCTTTGCTTCTGTTAAAACAGTTTTAGAAAGGTTTTTGATTTAAATGTGTTCTTTGGTCGGAGGCTGCAAATCTTCAAATAATTTGCACCTTTATTGATGTTAATGGGGTTCATACTTCTAAATATCAAGGAACACTCAACAGCACCACAACCTCCAAAAAGGATCACACACCGGACTCGACACCTCTCTGAAAACACTTCAATCAACAGCTTTCCCCTTTCAGCCCTCATGTTGACTCACATTGTGGTTGTAGATGGTGACTCCTCGGCTGCAGCTGCGTTTGTGCGTGCAGACGTGCTGGTGGATACACCAGTTACACCCCCAGCGACTGCTGACGCACCCTTGGCATCTAGCGGAGCACACGGCACGGGTGCAGGCAGAACAACAACACAAAAACAGAAGTGACGATAAGAAAAATGCTACTTTACCCCAAACAACATGTAGAAGATGTTTCGGAATCTTGAATTTGTTAAAAGAAAACTATTCACTAATTGATTCACTAGTGTGTGTGTGTGTGTGTGTGTGTGTGTGTGTGTGTGTGTGTACACTCACGGCCTGCGCCCAGAGAGCTGCTGCACCAAGCTGCAGTTGAAGAAGGTGAATTCGGTCTCCGCTACCGTCACGTTTGCGAAACGCAGCGACAGGGCCACCATCACAAACTCTGCATCAGAAGGAATATATATGTAAATATATATGTCACCTTCCAATGATCTGGACAACGTGTGTGTGTGTCATTCTTTAGGAGCATCACAGTGTAAATGTCTTTGTTGCGCTCAACTTTGTGGTGTTCGAGTGTAAACTTAAAATTGAAATTAAAAGCAGGATCGTCAATTCTCCACGCAGTTTTTTTTTTACAAGTTGACAAGAGAAACAACAGAACTGGAAAATCCTGCTGCCCTGAAGGAATCAGGGTGGCAAAATGTTTGCCTTCCCTGTGAGTTATGTAAACAAAGCGTGCGTCGTTGCAGGCTATCATACACCGCCACATGCTGCTACCCCTCTACCATCCAGTGTTTCAATTGACTGGTCAAATACATTATTGTTAGAAACATTTTAGTTATTGTTATTACTCCATAACAGGGCGTTCCCAAGATATCACAAGAATTGGATGGACAGAGTGACCTTGACCTTTCACCCCCACATTCTAATCACTTCATCGTTGAGTCGAGGTGAACGTACCGAATTTAACGAAATTCGCTCCTGAAGTTCCCGAGTTCTTTTTTAATTTAAAGTAAAATGTAATCATGGGTTTGGAGCAGTGTTCCCTCTAAGCCGCGTGTGCGGCCGCGCAGGCCAGTCGAAGTGGCCGCGCAATAGATTTTTCAGACCGCGCACATTTTTTTTCAGGGGTTAAAAATCTTTTTTGCGCCAGTGTTTCTGAGATAGGAGTGAGCCATCCGCGCAATAATAAGATCTTTGATGTGACGTGTCGAGTCTTCTTGGCCAATCAGCGTCCCGTTTCTCTACACGTGCTCTCTGTACCTCTGCTAGCGCTCTGCCTCCGTTAGCTCCCCCCACCCCCGCTGTCCTCCTCCGGGCGCCAGGAGTGAAGCTCGCCCAGAGCGCCACATGAGCTCGGGCCGGCGCTGTTTAGGCTCCTCTTGGCGGGCCCTGCTCCAGCAGCTATAGGCTACTATGGCGAAAAGAAAGGCAGAGCAGGCGCCCCAGAAAAAGGTCTGCCTAACGTTCAAACATGAGTGGCTAGATGAAATAGTCCAAACTGACACAGGTAGGATGAAACTTTCAGACATATTTAAATATGAAGAATATGAAGTTATTCAATTGTTTATATAGGCTACCTTTAGGAAAAATGACACCATGTCAATTTAATAGGCCTATAATTATTGTTAAGCATTGCATTAGCATTTTTCTTTCAATGAAGTTCCACTTAAATGTTGTACCTGCTGAGAAATGGCTAAACACCTTTGATACTTTTATTTTTTATATATATCATTATCAGTCATAACCAGTGAACCAGTCATAACCTCCCCTTATTGAAGTTCAACAAAGATCCTTTAAGTTCAACTAAACTGACTGGTAAAACACCATCATTAAAATGTTCCCAAAGTCCAGCCATTATAAAGGATATTGAATAAATATCAACCTTGTATACATATTGATGCATTTGCTGTCATCTCTTTGAATCCCCTATGGCTAACGCAGGCTTGTGGTCATTTCCGGCAGGTCGCGTGGTTGAGAATTGCTCACAGTGCTGAAATGTGCGCTCAGAAAAAAAAAAAAAGATTTGCTCAGTGCTGAAAAAAATTAGAGGGAACATTGGTTTGGAGTATCGTAACGCTCTCAATGTTTTGTGCTTACTGAAAAAGAAAGTTGTCCCATTGGGTACAATTGCTGGCCCAATTCAAAAGAACACTCACCATCTCCATGACTAATGGGGGGCAGACTGCCGGCATCAGGGGTCGAGCACACCACACCGCTGTTAGTGAGTGAAGCAGGAGCTTCTGTGTCCTGGAAGAAGCAAGAATAGGCCTCTCCTTTTCCTAGACTTGGGAGGCCCTCTACTGACACCGTAATCTGAGGGGAGGGAGACAGAATGGGACAGGGACGTCAAGAAAAGAGAGGAACAAGATGGGAAAGGAAAGTGATTGGAAAAACCGATTCCTCCTGCATTACATCAGTTTTCTCCCCGCGGCTGATGTTGTAGAGGCTGAGACGCTGGATACTGAGGCACTGCTGCGTCTGGTTGAAACTCCACAGCCACTGGCCCTGCACGGACCCCCGCTGGCACTCCTGGCGCTGGCCACACCTGGAACAACAACACGGAGAGGTGAGAGAGACAAGGATGAGACAAAAGTAGATGGGGGGGGGACACGAGAGAGCGTTGGCGGTAGCCCCGCCGTTACGCCACCGACTCACCGTCCCTCCAGGACACACCAGCCACAGTAGGGGTCTTTGGCGGACAGACAGGACTGACAGTCCAGGTGGTCGCCGCATTCTGCCACTGGAAGCTTCTCCACCTGAAAATGACAGATAAGAGAGCACTCAAAAGGCAGATCCACGAGGTAAATTCAGGTGGATACCAGAGGTATGCGGCACACCGGCATTCTCAAAGCTCCTCAAAAAGGTCAATATTTTCTCCGCCCGTTCTTTTAAACAGAACACATGAAAACTGGAACTCAAAACCATGATGGTTTTGAGTTCCAGTTTTCATATGTAAAACTTGAAAAAAAACTAGCGATGGAATACAAATTATAAATGACTTAATTATTTTAGCCAGTGCTAGCTTCTAGCTAACTAGCTGAAATGGAAAGCTACAGGCAATGAATGCTTAAATTAGGCTTTAGGCTGAAAAAGCAGTCTTGCCATTTGTAGTAATCAAAGTTGAATAGCTACCGTTAACACTGGCCTTCCAAATTTAAACGTGCAATACTAGCCTATTAAAGCTAGCAAGATAGTTAACCTCTAGTAAACTCGAGCTTCACGATGTATGCATTTTCTCAGCTACTAATGAGTGTTACGGTCCCTTCTATTACCTGTTAATGTTACTTATTGTCCCACTTGCCTTGTCGTGGCCTGTTCCTTGCTCCTTGTTTTATTCCGTGCCACGTTACGGGACTCCTTTTCCTGACTCACACGTTAAAATGTTCCAAAAAATGACTCTCGAGACGCTGATTCAATTTCCATCCTTTTGTCGATTTATTTTCTATTGAATCGAACAAAACCAATCATAATCTAACTTCAGCTCTTATCCTAAATTAACGTTCTAACGTGAGTTAAAAAAAACTATACCGATGTCCCGTTCCACATAAGAAACTAAACCCCGATATTCGGTCCCGCCCCTTCTTCTTATACCAGCCAGCTGATCCTAATCAGATTAATATAAACAATTAACAGAAAAAGGCATTATTATTATTATTATTATTATTATTGCAAAGGAACATCTTTAAATCAAACAAATTCATTATATAACATGATTTATAATCAAACAAAAATATATGGCTCCAACATGCCTCTTTAACTGCAGCTAAGAATAGTCTAATCATGCTAGTCATCTATTTTTGGCTAGGTAAGCGTAATGCCAAGCGAAAATAGCCAAAACAATACTAGCTAAATCACAGATATTCAGATAGCTAGATATAGATAACACAAGTTGAGGCCGTTAAGCCTCAAAGTTATTTTGACGATTAACTTTAATGTTTAAAAATAAAACACAAGGCTTACTGGCTTTTCTCAGAGCATTGAATTCCTAGATTAATAAATGTGTGTGTTTTTCTTTGTCATTTACACTCATGCACAAAGCCTGTAAGAGCAGATGGATCATTGGATGAGCCAAAACGTTCTTCATCTAATAAAGGACAAAACTGTAGTATTAATAGTAGTATAATAGTATTGTGTTCAGCAACAAGGAGAAAAGAATCACTATTAAAAAACAACTTCAATCTCGAACAAGAAACCATGGCGCTCTAAAAGATTCACCAGCCATATCAAAGCAATTACTAAAACAGCCTTCTTTCATCTTAAAAAGAAAGAACCAAGGTGTCCCAAAGTGACCATGAGAAGCTCATCCGTGCTTTTATTTCCGGTCGGGTTCACTATCGCAATGGCCTCTTAACTGGTTTTCCCAATTGGGACCATTAAGCAGCTGCAGCTTATTGAGAATGCTGCTGCTAGAGTTTTATCCAGGACTAAGGGAACAGAGCACAATACTCCAGTTTTTAAATCTTTATCATTTATAATCCAGTTAGTTACAGAAAATTGATTTTTTTAAACTGCTGCTACAAACAAAAACAAAACAAACTAGATAATAATCACTGAATGGTTTAGGAATGCATCTCTGATATACTGAAAGGATATAAGTCTAGCAGGGCTCTGAGATCCATGGACTCCAAACTGAATATGGGGAAGCAGCATTTTGCCGTTATGGGCCAAACAACTGGAGCAAACTGCCAGAAGATGTGCACAGAATGTAGTATTTTATAAAATCCTGGTGAATTAAAAACATTTCTCTTTTCATGTGGGTAAAAATATTGCTACTATGTTTTTATAATGTATTTAATCTATCCTATTCATGTACTTTGTATTTCATTGTGTATGATTTGTTATAACCATCTTATGTATTTCAATCATATTTTATGTATGGATGATGCTTTTCATTTATTTATGTAGAGCACACTGAATTGCCTGTGTACAAAATGTGCTCTCGAAATAAACTTGATATTGCTATGAAGTAGTGATTGCTACAGTTTTTTATAGTATTGAATCTTCTTATCTTGTTCTACTTTATTGTTTTCTTTTAATCGTCTTATGTATCTAGCCAGAGAATCTGTCTTTGCGTACTAAAATATAATAACATTACTAACTCCAAGAAACTAAACTTATCAGTAGCTCTATGACAACTGCGATGCTTGTAATCATATTTAGTTTTAGATTAATGATAAATATAAGTCGATTAGGTTAAACCGTTCCATGGTCTGGGACTGAGACTAGCCAGTCAACGTATAGACCGGCAGTTTCCCAAATCCATTCATCAGCATCCATGGCTTCCTACACAGACACTCTGTAGGGAGTGTGCCAACACAATGGAGTCCACTTTCCCTGATCAATACCATTGTTATGTCCGACCTTACACCTCCTGCTGACTGTTGTACCCATTGCATCGGGGTCAGTGACCTTTGACCCCCACAGCCAGCTGCCCTGTCCGTTTTCTCTTACGTCCATTGCCTCTTACTCTTTTATCCTATTTCTCTGTGAGAGAGACACAGCTTGAGGAAGCATCAAAGCGTGAAAGAATTCTGACAAACGGTCATTTGTCTGAAGATGAATTACTAGCCATGTTCAGATCTTGTGTATGGAGACATCTGGGCGAGCCGTTTAATTAACAAGAAGGGCACGGCTGTTCATACATCGGTTGAGTAGTTCGAAGATTGAAACGGAAACGGTCCAAAATAGTGTTACATTTGTATACTTACAGTAGTTCTGGTCATGACGTACAAGTGCGTTCCAGTCTGGTCCAATAAAAGGTCCCCGTTGATGGGCGAGTTGATCTGGATCGTCTCGTTCGCGTAGACCTCCACCTGGCCGTCTTGGCCCAGATATACCTGCAGAAAAACACCAGACATTTCGTCATATTCTTTACAACGCCAGACTCAAATGAACAGCCGACGGATTACAACTCAAACGCAAATCAAATCCCACTTGTGCAGGAATCGCAGCAGAAGTGGCCGTGAATGCGATTACGGCAGAAGCAAATCTAATATGAGGCAGAGGAAGACACCTCTGGCTTAAGTGATTCCCAGGCCTTCAAACTCTCAAGTTACCTCATGATGATGGGATTAGCAGAGGTTTTTTCGTGCCTCCTTCCAGAAGGCTCTCACTCGAACAGGATGGAGAATCAGTTGTTCCATTAAGAGGATGCACTCAACACATAAATGGCATGGGATGTAGCTCTGTTAAGCACGGCACCTTTTATGCAGTTTTGCATGTCACATTTTGTAAAGAGATTACAAACTGCCTACCCTAAGCGAAGGAGCTCAAGTATCTCGGGTCTTGTTCACGAGTGAGGGTAAGGTGGAGCGGGAGATGGACAGGCGGAGGAGCTGAGCCGGAAGGCGAAGCTCTCCATTTACTGGTCGGTCTACGTTCCAAGCCTCACCTATGGTCACAAACTCTGGGTCGTGACCGAAAGAACGAGATCTCGGATACAAGCGGCCGAAATGAGCTTCCTCCGCAGGGTGGCCGGGCTCAGCCTTAGAGATAGGGTAAGGAGCTCGGACATCAGGGGGAGCTTGGAGTCGAGTCGCTGCTCCTTCGTGTCGAAAGGAGTCAGCTGAGGTGGTTCAGCATCTAGTCAGGATGCCTCCTGGACGCCTCCATTAGAGGTTTTCCAGGCACGTCCAACTGGTAGGAGACCCCGGGGAAGACCGAGGACACGCTGGAGGGATTATATCTCCCGGCTGGCCTTGGAACGCCTCGGGTCCCCCAGAATGAGCTGGAAAGTGTTGCGGGTGAGAGGGAAGCCTGGGTCGGCCTGCTGGACCTGCTGCCACCGCGACCCGACCCCGGATAAGCGGCTGATAATGGATGGATGGATGGATTTTGTAAAGAATGTGACGCTGTATTGACAGGATTAAGCTAGGGAGACAAACAGGAAGATATTGGTTGATCAGCTTTGACATTGCAGCGATTTACAGTATTTCCTACATTGCCGACCCTAAGATTAAAGGAATTACGACATTTTGGGAAACACCGTTGTGCATGAACGCACTAAAAGGGCTTTTATTGGTGAACTGAATGCATCCGTTTGCAACTAATGAACGTGAGCGTTGTTAACTCTCGGGACGGTCGGCTCTTGTTACAGCCCCGTGCTTTCAGAACAACATTTGTGCACGCAACACAAAAAATGCTCGCTCATGAGAATGCCTTTCTGTGCACTCGTATCAAGCACACACACCTGCACACACACCTGCTTTTTACATGCATTGGCTTTGATATGCACATCAACTACCACAGCAGTCACTGGCAATGATTATCTTGAATCTGAGGCTCCCTGGAGGCCAAGATAGCCGTTTCGCCCTGCTTTCAGTGTTTGTGCTAAGCTAAGCCTCTCCTAGCGTCTACGTTATATTTTAAGTGAATGGTACGAGTGTGGTCTCAATCTTCTCGTCTAATTCTAAAGAAAGTGAATAGGGCGGAATATTCCAAAATGTCAAACTACTCTTTTAACACCTACAGGATCGATTGCAAATGTATAAAAATGAAGCTGGCGACTCAAATCTTGTCCCCAGCTCAACTGTCCGTACCAAATACACTGGTATGATCACACACAGACACACACACACAGACACACACACACACACACATGCACGCACGCACACACATGGATGCTGTGGAATTTGTCCTGCTCTTATACCATAATCCTGTTACAATAGCTAACTTCAGATGGCTACATGGACTGATGCTTTGATCTGCTACCTAAAAGCACTACTCCTCCCTCCCTCATATTTGCACACAGATCAAGCACTCACACTCACACACTGTAAAAACAGACCTATTACACCTCTGCAGTTATGTCTACCATCACCCTATATGGAAGACTATCAGCAGATGTTGCTGAAAAAGGTGGTGATGCGCGGCTGTTTTGGGAAATACTGGAGAAAGCAGTACTTACAGCTTGACAAACAAGGCGAGACTCGTATAACAAATATTGTTTCAGTAAGTACACTCCACGAGTCTAAGAATACATAAATATCACCATCTTAAAACATGCAAAAAATGGTTTTGTTCTCGTCTCCAATGATCTCATTCTGCACTCAGAACAGAACAAATAGCAAGTGTATTAGGAACAGGATCACGGTGGTATGCTAGTCTGTGTATGTTGGAAAACTGCAGGAATGACTGGAATCTACCGGGAACTGAAGCCGCGTAGAAGTGTATGGGAACTGGCACAGACTTTGGTTGAGAAACGTTCTACGTAGTTTTAGGTGTGTTTGCTTTGCTAAGAAACACATCCAGTCATCCTTAGAAGGGTTATTAGGCAGTGACGAACACATTGGGCAAGGCTTAAAATTACTGTACAACACAAAACTGCTATAATATCAAATTAGTTTTATGGTCAGATTTTTTCCCATGACACATAGATCTCTGTTGACATCCCCATGATGTGTCCCAGGGCGTCTCCCTGGCTCTCTCCCAGTGCATGCTGGGGCATGCTTTAAGAGGCCTGAAGAAAACTGGCACAAAACTGTAAAGTAGGACGCGGGGATGAGCTACCTTGTGCAGAGTCCCTTTGGAGTCTCCGAGGAAGGCGATGCTGTGTCCATCTCTGACACTGACGGCCACCGCGGTGAGGCGGGCGGCCGAGGTGTGCCACGCGGCCGCGGCCTCCAGCGGCGCGCGGCTCGCCATGGGACTGGGGGTGTGGTCGGAGCCGCAGGGATACGCCTTGAGGGTATTCTGCAACACATGAGGGAAAAGTTCGATCGCGACCATTTTCCTTAATTCTACATAGATATTTGAACTGAACGCACCAAGATTACTTTTGTTTGATGTTATATGCTCTTAATATATCAAACACCTGAGCCTCAGACTAACAAGTTCCCATTCTTTTCTGCTGTTGCCGAGAGCCTTTGAATCCTCTTGATGCAGCGTAAAAGGATTGCGCCACAGATTAAAGCAGACTCATACGGACAAAGGCCACTGGCTTTTTAAATCCTGCTTTCTGGTGAGTCTCAAAGCTCCGGCTGCACATAATTGGCCCTAAAGGAGGAAGTAGAATGGGACATCTTTTGTTAATCCACAGAGTAAAGAAGAAGAAAAAGATGGCTTATTGTTGTTTCAAGGGGAACTGTGATCTAATATATGCTCTCATTCAATCATCTCTCTGTTTCATTCAGCATGTCCTTTTCTTCTTTCTCCCTGTGTGTGCTACTCTTTCTATTCCCATGTTTGAACTCCCCCACCCACCTTCTCTCAAGCTTAATCTCTGTCTTCCTATGTCAGTGGGTTTAAAAAAAAAAAAAAACTCCCTTGTCAGGGCTCATTAAGCAGCAGCACAGCTGATTCAGGGTCAGCTTGGTTTATTGATCCTAATGGTCCCATTAAATGGTTCTAAGGGCTGGCAGGACCTGGGCGGCCGCAGAGCGGGTCACCGGAGGGCTGCAGCTGGGCAAAGCTACTCCTGGGGCATCTGGGAGGTTGTGGGCTTTCCAACGAGGGCCTCATTACAATGCCTGCATTCTTCCTGTTGCTAAACTTAATCTGGGAAATCCAGTCATGTCTTGTTACTGGGCTGTGCTTTCTGTTTCCTCTATTTTTAACAACCGAAACCAATTGAGTCAATATACTTAAGGCACATAAAGACAGCAGGATATAATTTGTCATGATGCCCTACTACACGGCCAGTATTCATGCTGGAACAAGCACTCAAAGCAGAACAAAAATGAAAGAAAACAATTCTGGTCTCGTTATTGACTAATCATCGTTCTAAAAAGCCCATCTCTCCAAAATATTTGTGCTTCTTCAGTCACGGAAACAGTTCGCTTCCTTTGCTCTCCTTCATCTGCCGGATCCTTACCAAGAGCAGGTTGGCGCAGCTGGACTTGACCTCGTACTCTATGTAGGCCACCTCTTCTCCCTCCACCCGGCCGTCCTGGGTGTAGCAGAGGTCGCGGGTGGAGTCGATGTGTCCGTCGAGCTCATCCAGAGGGTAGACGCACAGAGCCGAGGCGTCCAAGGCGGCGTTGTTTGTGGAGCCGGCGCGGGTGGAAAAGACTCCCAGCAGATCCTCGCCTTCCCGGCCGACGCCTTGTCCCACCTGTTGCAACAAAGGCATGGAAAAACAACTCAGTCCAGCACAGAGAGACTTACAATTCCCACACACCAAGAAGTTCCAACTAGATTTTGAATTGCTGCTCCCTACAAATATTTTGAAGGGCTCGTTTGTTTGATATTTGGGGGTGAAGTACCTTTGCAGCCTGGAGCAGGTTATAAGTCCTGGAGGGAGAGGAAGTGGACCGGCAGACCAGAGGAACTTCCACGTAGGAATAGTAGGAGGTGTCGTCCAGACACACTCTGGCAGCATAGGTCCGGTACTCCCTCGATGGCGACTTTATGTCGCGGCGGTAAAACAAGAAGTACACGTACGTGAGCCGTGTGAACGCCATTACGAAGTGGTGGTCGTATTCCGACAGGCGTCCGGCCACCGCCAGCTTGGCCGTCTCCTCGTAGGAGAAGACGGGCTCTGACGAGAGGTGGCGGGTGGAGATGGGCGGGTGGCTGGCGGTGTAGCCCCGACCCACATACATCACTGTCCTCTCCCCGCCGCGAAGCCCCACCACCAGCCCCACGGTCGACACCGACGGGTCATTGGCGGCGACGTACTGCGTGTCCACGGGCCTCTCGGTGGAGAAGCGGACCTTTTTGATCGACGCTAGGCTGCGTTTCTGGCAGGTGCCCTGGTGGATGCTGCCGCAGGTGATCAACTCCAGCGCCTTTGGATCCACCAGGAGTAGTTTGTTGTGGTTGCTGGTCCTCCTGGCTTGGGGACAGTTGGACTCGGTCACTGGGGGGAGGCAGTCTTTGCTGTCGCTCACGGGACCGGTCGTCTCCTCCAGCTCCAGCCGGAGCCCGTCCGACCCGTCCAGCTGGAAGAGGTGGTCCCTGGCCCCCACGTACACCGTCCCCACGGAGGGGTCTGGGTGGAGCGCCAGGTGCTGGAAATCAGTGTCATTACGGGAGAAGCGAGGGTAGGAGCGACCGCGGGCTGTGGCAAAGACGATGAGGATGAGGAGTAAGAGCAGGGCGGGGTTCAGAGCCTTCCCATGTGGCATGGCAAATATTCTGAGGAAAGAAACAGAGCAGGGTTAGAAGCCTTCACTGGCAGATGTTTGAGGTAAAACATCAACATGCGATAAGGCTAAAAGCTGCTTCTATATAGTCAAGTATAGTAAATGGATAGCGCTTTTCTAGTCTTCCGACCACTCAAAGCGCTTTAACACTACTTGTCATCATTCAACCATTCACACCCATTCATACACTGATGGCAGTGGCTAAGGTTCCACCTCCTCATCAGGACTAACTAACATTCATACACCGTAGGCGCAGCTAAGGAAGAAATGTAGGGTTAAGTGTCTTGCTCAAGGACACATCGACATGAACTAGCGGAGCCGAGAATCGCACCGACAATCCTCTGATGGACGGACGACCCTGCTCTACCACTGATCCACAGTCGCCCCCCTATAGTGCAAGTTTAAGGGTTTTTTATCTTTACTTAATTTCAGGAAAAGCCCAACAACGTTTGCTCTTTTGACCTTTTCTATACTGCATTATGTCCTCGAGTGTTTCCAGCCACTTGTTTATCATGGGACGTTCCAATTTGTTAATTAGTTTGAGGTGCCAATATATATATATATATATATATATATATATATATATATATATATATATATATATATATATATATATATATATATATACACATTTATATTGTTCTTTTGGGACGTGAGTTTTTCAAGAATTCCTAGTTTCCTGGTTATCTGTTCTCTTATCTGTCATCTGTGTAAAATGTCTGACCAGTAGTATTTTTCTTTTACATATAAATAATACATGTGTACGTTGGAATCATATTCCCCACGTTCCCTCGATGGTCAATGGTGTTCTTATGTATCTTATCTTCATCTCCCAAGCATATTTCTGCCAATAGAATGATAACGTAGAGGAAAATATCTTTGAAGCTTTGCTTGTTCATTATCGCATATAGTTGTTCTCAGTTCCGACTCCCATTTATATTTTATTCGTTTTGTCTTTATCTATTTATGTTTAGGGCTTTGAGTCTCACGGTTCTCACAAAGGGGGGGAGCTTCTAAATCTTCTTTTCTCAAATTGCTTCTCACCAGCAAATATTAATACAAGGTAATTATGTATTTTAGTACTTTTTTATAATAAGAGAAAACCAACAAGTTGGACTCGATGATCTTCCGCTAGGGGATCATCATGTTGATTGTCAGTTTTACACAATATTGCCTCATTGGTAAAGATTTTCCAGCTGAACAAAATGCGCAAGTATCATAAAGTTTGTTTCCCACTGAGCTTATTTTCCATAATCATCCAAAATCCAATAATAAAAAAAAAAGTTTCCTCCAGAGGGAACCAATGCCATGCTAACTTCCAGATTGGCCGACACACATATCTGTGCTGCCTGCAGCGCTCTCTATCAGCAGCCCAATCGGGCTGTTGATGAATCCATGGCTCTGTCCGCGGTGAATGCAAGTGGCGGACAGAATTGCTATTGTGACGTTTTTCGACTCGCCCCTCTGTCAGTTTCCTCTTGGATCTAAAATATTAACCAATCGCCTACGGCCCTTACAGCTGGATTATTCAGAAACAATAACTCTCACTCCCCCATTTCCAGAGCCATCACTCAACACCTCTGGAGAGGAGAGTGGTTTGTGGACACTGAGAGCCTTTCGCATTAGGAGATAAAACCTGTTTAATTATTAAACAGGGTTCCTCAGACCTTTCCCTGACCTCACTGAGAAAGGTTGCATAGAAATACATAACTCCCGCTCAGCATAGCATTTGGAGCAAGCTTTAGTTAGACTGGGGACGTGTAGGAGCTCTCAACAGAATCAAGATTCTTTCATAGTTACTGATACATTACTGGGATATCCTTTCAGGCAATGCTGGAATAGATGGGGCAAGACGATGGCAATGCAACACTTAATGGATACCAACTGCCATGAAACCCAGCAGAAAGAGAAGAAGATGTAGGTGTGCGTGGTGGGAGGCGTCTCGAGGACTTGGTTTTGTCCGGTGCAAATGTTCTCGGAACGTATTTGACATTCAACAAGTTTGCGAGACATGTCAAAGCACCCGCAAAAGCATTGGCGCAAATAAACCATGAACAAGTCGTGGAATTCAAATACGTCACCGGCGAAGTCTTGCAAGTGGTTCGCTCGCGCCACACGAAAGCGTCTCCCGTCAGACGGACGCAACCTTTCCAGTCTCTCACGAGCAAACTCGACGGTACAGATGCTCCCATTCACACGTGAGCCCATGCGGGGAATGCTCCTTAACATTTCAGGGATGGACTGTATGTGTGGAAGGGACCTAAGATGCACAGAATATTAACTAAATAGAAATGGGTATTGTTGGTATTATTTATGCTCCAACACGCTGCGTAAAGACACAGGAGGAACATTTGCAGAGAAAGCTACAACGATGCAAGACTGTGATATTTAGAAAGAAATTAACCATTACATGGCAGTGTGAGTAGATTGCTCAGACATTAGACATGCAGCGCCATCTCACCTCGCTGTCCACCCCCTGGGGCTGCAATCAGGACGAGGGGTGCTGAAAGGGAGGAGGCCGGGAATCTGTTGTGTGAGTGGGTGCAGATCTGTGCTTGTGTACATAACCAGGGGGCCATCCAGGAGCAGGTGCTTGTGTCTCAGTGCGTGTCTGGTAAGTGGGTGAGTGTGTCCCAGGCCTCCTCTTTTACTTATTCATGAGCTAGATAAAGCGTATAATAAGTAATAACCTCCACGCCCACTGTCAGAGGATTTGAGTCGGGCGTGTAATGTGTCAAGAGGAGTGGCCATTACAGTCTAACGGGGGCTGGAAAAATCCACAGCGTTTTGAGACGGGGGAGGAATAGTTGTCATGAAATATAGATATAAAACAAACCAATTCAGCGTGGGCCTCATGTTTTATTGAGCCAAACATGCGGAGCTCTCCGAAACCAGTTCTCTTTTGAGGCTATTCTAGGCTCGGTCCACCACCGGCAGATAATCATGGTCACTGACAGATATACACCGGCGATAACTTCAATAAGAAATTTTTCCAATAGTAGTTCATGATCTAATACGTTCCAATCCGTCTCAGCTAGGGCTGCCACTAAATAACACATTCACTAGATGACTATCATATCGTGATATTATCAAATTCATCTTTAACTTGTTTTATTGTGCATTTTGTCTATTTTTTTTTGGCAAAGGACTTGCACTCAGAATACGAGTGTCGGGAGGTGGAGGGAGAGAGGTTTGTTTCATTGATATTGGCATATCTTTATTGTAAACATGATATCAATATTCAATCATATAGTCTCACTGGGGCCACATGTTATTACAGAATAAGGGGAAATGCTAATGGAGAATGTAGCATGATGCACAAATATATAAAAAGTCAGAAAAGGCAGCAAAGTGACGCAATAATGTCAGTTATACAACGACAACTCTCTAAAGTCTGCAATCATCTGCTAGCATTGGCCACCATCTGCTACTCGGCCATGCAGACAAAATAAGGCTGGAGCAGCATTTTGTACCAGTCAAAATCTTCTATTTCTATTTTCTGGGACCATGAAGCCACTGACGACAACAACATCAGCCATGCTGAAAATAGAGAGGTTTTCATATCGTTTATATGTTGGATGGAATTAAATAACAGTATACTTCCCAAAGCATATTGCCTTCATTCAGAAATGTCTCTTGAATTACATACAAAAGCAATTAGTGTGTCAAGTGCCTAGACTACTAACTTTTTTTTCAGCTTCTGGAACGGAGAGCCTGGGAACAAGTCAAGACATATTCTCGCTGCTACAGTGAGCAGCCGTCTTCACCTGCTCTGTGACCGGACGACACGCCGAGGTCGACATATTTATAGTGTGCTGCGACCACCATCGCCTTGGGAACTTACTCTACAGCAATGACGGCTTCCTACGAGCTACCATGGGATTAGACGTGATGACTGTGGTGAGATGGAGATGGAGGGAGAGAACAGAAGGGAAGACATTTCTCTCCATATCCAAGACCTTAACCCATCAACTAAATGACCACTCTTCAACTTAGATAGCTTGTTCTAAAAGCATACATTTAATAGTAAGTGATTCTTGACGGTACTTTGTAGATTTTCAGTGGCATGAATCAACAAGCTTACTTTTAGGCCATTTAAGACAAGAACGGATCCATTATTGGAGTCAGGGTGCTGATCCGAGAGGTTCACGCTCATTAAAACATCTGGCCTCTGCCACAGTCTCCCACCGTTGAAAGTCTACTTTTACTCCATCTAGTGTTTGGTGGCAATACAAATACCACCGTCACCCTTCAGAGGAGCAGAGGGGCGGTTTCACCAACAATCTCTGGAGTTCATCAGATCTGTGTGTCTGGAATGCAGCATGTTCGGCCATCGGGGACAGTCCAAAGCCTATAAATAATCTCTGGTCGACCATTAGACTGGCAACTGAATTGGGGAGGGGAACGGGTGGTCACAATGAAGCTACGAAGCAAATGTTCACATGCAAGCAAACATATAAAATAAACACATGAGTGATCTGAGTGTACCTGAATCAGTACGTTCAGCACTATTCAACTGAAAGAATCAGTTCTTTCAGTTGAATATTTGGCTCTTCAATACAATGATTTGTTTCCTTTTTTTTATAAATGTTTTTTTCTTTCATGTGAACTATCTGTCAATCCAAAAAGCCATCGGCATGAGTTTCAGTGATGATTTTGATGACGTTACATCGTCGAATGTGGTCAATTGCTGAAAATATTGTTGCTCATCTCAACCAGTGGGCCATGCAGTTTGCCCGGGAGATTCAACCGGTATGGCGCCTCGATGTGGGAGGATCCCCCATGTGACCTCTCCCTGGGATGTTTTGATGCGTATGTTCAACTTACTTGGCAATAAACACTTCTGATTCTGATTTACTCTGTGAAGGTACGCCGCAACTGGCTCTAGATCGGCTTGGAAAGGCCTGGGGTGAATGAAGGTGTCTGGCGTCTCAGAGTTCTACAGTACCCCCTCGGACCTCGCCTTGGACTTGGGACCACTGCACCCAACCCTGCGGGGAGGAGCGGGGGCCCTCTGCTCCCAGTTTGGCTGTCAATCCAGCTGGACTGTCCTCAGTACGCAAGGTGTCCAGGCGATGACAACAACCCAACCAATCCAACGAACCGGTCTCTATACGGATGCGACTTTTTTTTTGCCATTTCATAACTATTCATATTATACAACCAATGTGTTGATGACTTGTTTGCATGAATTGTTTCTTCCACCAAATAGACAAGAGCACAAAGGTCTTCATAGGTCTAGCCTAAAATAAACCTTTTACTTGAAGAATTTCTCAGACAAAGAGTCACAGACCGATGATTCGACTTTCTGGGACAAGCCCGAGAGATTTCCTCAGACTTTTAGTCCTGACTACAACCCTCCACTTAAATCCAGAATTACTTTGTTTTAACTGCAGGCGGCAGGGGGACATACCATCCCGATCGGCAGTACTAGACAAGTCGATATACGTATTTATGCCCTCTTTAAACTTCTCAGAATGTGGTCTCTTCAGTGAACTTTTGCCCTAACCATTCCTTTTTGTCTCCCTTTCTCTCTCTGTCCATGTTTATTAATCGCTGAGAGAGTCTGCTGTGCAAGTTCATTTCTAAAGCTCCTAATGAGCCGTGACAGCCCACTGAACGCATAAGACCCTATAAAATATGTGGGGTCAGCAGCACGGGGACAGTGGGGGGACATTGGGCCCGGAGCCATGGAGCACTGCCTTGCATTGTTATGTTCTGGTGGGTCGGCCGGGTCTCGCCCCCCGGGGCCCCTCAAAGTCTGCGACACTGGCATCTGTGGATCCCGTCCAGAGAGTACAGTAGAGACGAGCATCAGAGCGTCTGTTTTGAGATCAGCAGGAAGACGCAGAACAGGCACAAACATTTGCCAGTAAACAAGTGGAATTGATTTAAAAGTCGGGTCTGGAAGGAGTTGGCATATGCACTTGGGTGATGCTCATGGGACTGATAGAGTTATGTTGAACACAGTTTTGTTGTGTCATGTTTTGTTGGCAGTTAGTCTGAACAATATGGCCAAAAAGTTATCACCTTTGTTTTGTCATATTGATCGAACATATATTTGATAATATCAATAATGTTCAATTTACAGTTTTAAGAGTATTATCCTTCATACAGAACACGAAAGAAGCCAGAAGGTTAATTTTGGTTTATAATATACAATTATGTATTATCACAATGGTCGTTGAGTGTTGATTAAATATAGAGTGTACAACAATTATTGTTGGCCATCTCACAGCGGCGTGCTACTTTGGAGCTTTGACTTCTGCAGAGACTTCTGCTGGCTTAAGTCTGGTTAACCTTGTGCTAATTACGCTACTTATTCTATTGTGCAGCTCTTCTAAACTTCCCAAAATATTATCGGACTTTGATCGAATTCTGATCGTGAAGCAAGCTATTTTGCGAGGGTTATCATTTTTAAGTTGCATGCCAAAAGGTTGGCAGATTGCAGTGGTGTAATGACAAGACTTAGCTTGTTGAAGTTAAACACGGTTTAACCGTTGACCGTCCATAAGAATTTCAACCGGGTTGCCAGATTGGTGCATACGCTGCAGCTGGCCGTCCACCCATCATCCTTGTTCCCCTTTTTCTACTGATGATCTCCGGCCTGAAGGGACGACGACAAGTGACCAAAACTCTAATAACCAGGCTACTGTGGGCGTGAACCCAACTAAACACAGGGAATGCCGGCGTAACAAAGTCCATTTTTCCACCCGTGACAAAACGCAACAAACTGGAGGTCCCTCCAAATCCACATTTACATCTATTGAGAACGTCCACACTAGTTGTGTCTCCCTACTTAGATAGCTAGATTAGCGAGAGCGCTAATATTATGAGAGGCAGATGTACACATGCTTGGCCCCTCTCCACTTCCGTCGCCTTCTAAGGGGTCAATGGCCGCCCCCCGTTCACATGCAGACACAGAGGGTCTCTCTCTCTCGCCGGCCCTCCGGTGCGTTGAAGGGGCTCTCTGTGTGCCGCGGGAGGGAATAGTGTCTCTTTCACAGCTCTTTCGACCGAGTGGCTCGGCTGAACGGACACAGGATAAAAGCCACTTCCCTTGGAAAGAGAGTCTACACACACATCGAGATAACACAACACAAAGCACACACTCGCAGACGCACACACACACACACACACACACACACACACACACACACACACACACACGTACACACACTTCGTTTCATGACAGGATCTTTTCACCCTGGATACGGTAATGCCCTCCCTGGGGATAAGCAGGTGTTATGCCGGGCTGCTTGGTGCAGCATGACACACACGACCTGAGATCCACTGCGAGACCAACGGACTTTAATATTCTCTATTCTCTACTCGCACCATCTTCTTACAATGCAGAACAAGAAGGTCATTCGTTATACTATGGCAGCTTCAGCAATATGCAAATGTAAAGAGAGGAAATACAGTACTTTTTAATGGAGTCCCAGACATTAGATTGCCAAACAGGTCAGAAGTGCCCTCAAGAGAAATGTCATTATTTAATTGAATTTAATAAAACAATTAGTTTTATCTCATACTTTCTTTCATTCTTTTTAAGTTTTACATTATATGTCTACATACTTCTGAAATCCATGTTCTATAAATCTGTCATCCATCTATATTATAATGCGACATGAATAGGAATATCTGAAGAGCAACTGGTTTCTCTGAGCATCCGACAACAAGGCCTCTGGTCTTCTGACCTTGAGGAAACTAGCGATGTCATGGAAATATGTGACGAAACTGGAACTGATGGTGCTGTAACTCTTCAGTTCAACATTCACCAGGCTCAAGGATCAAAGAGCAGTTGGGAGGAAGCAGAAGGAAGGCGGACTTCATGAGAAAGAGAGAGAGAGAAAGAGAATGATTGACAATAGCAGCTGAGGCCCGATTTAACTTTTTGGACCGGGCACAGGCAAACGGCTGTGGGACCCAAGTGGCCCTGGAGTGCGGTAAAACAAGGCCACTTAATAAGCACGTCTGCTATAAATCTAAAAATGCATGTTTGAATATAGTGCCGGTGTGCGCTTTAATCATCTTTGTGCATGTAAGACAGAGTGTGTTAAGTGGCCAGTGGTCAGATCCTTAGAAAGAGCTTCTGCTGACCGGGGTGCAGAGCACAGCCAACAAGTGCTGTCACAATTACAGGCCTCCGCTCTCAGCCAGCCGGCCACACTCAGCGACGACGTGGGAAACAGCGAGGGATGGATGACAAAGCGAAAACATAACGGAATGATAAAAAAAAATAAAAAACTTGTGCAAGGAATGTGCTTCAAGTCTCGCCAAAAACTCTGTTTTACAAGATTATATTTGAACACATCGTGATAACTTTGGTCTGAGCTTTAGGCTCCGGTGCTGCCAACATCACAGGCCGAAGATCTAAATGATTTTTCTGCAACGTTAAATATTCAAGCAACAATCAAAGTAAAGAGAAACTTTCCAAACACCACATTAAGCTCAGCTGCTGCCGGCTGCAGCTTCATATTTAATGAAAGCCATGAGAGTGGTTTTCATCTTCTCATAGAACTCGGGGCAGGAAAAATGAATAAACATAGTCCCCAAAATGTTGACCTTATCCTTAGATTTAAGCAAACCTGAAATGAATAAATATCCCCCAAAAACGGGACATAGTTCGACGGCGTCAATATAAGGTAGTGGAGAATGTGAAAAGAACCCATAAAACAACAGGAGTTTAATTATTGTACCATAGTGCGTAAACACATTTTAATATCCAACCAGAACTGGAGAAACTGTTGCTTTTAACAGGTTCAATCAATCGGTTGAGTGAAAAGGGAAATGCTCGAAATGAATTAATTAAGTGCCCTCTCTTAATCAGCGATGAAGTGAATGTTTCTAGGGCTTTTATTGTGAAAGGTAAAAGCAGAATCTTTTTCTAGTATCGGTTTTCCGGGTAAGACTAAACCGCAAAATGTCAAAGTATGCGACTATCAGCATTTCTCTTTGGAAGTTAATACAAGTGTATTCCACCGTGTTTTCTGACCGGTAGTAACCAGACGTGGGTTTTTTCTGAGCCTGTGTGAGTGGGTAAATGGTAAATGGACTGTATATCTCTTTTCTATTCTTCCGACCACACAAAATCACTTTAATATCACATGCTATCAGTCACCCATCCACACCCATTTACACACTACCATGCAAGATGCAACCTGCCCATCAGGTCTATTTCACCATCACACCCACTCACACAGCGCAGGAACCCGGCTTCAATGACACAACAGTCAGGATTGGCAGGTGTGTTGCTGAGGACCAAAGGAAGCGCATTTGAGAGCGAAGCGGTTCTCCAGAGAGCGTCAGCCCAGTTCTGAACGGTCTTGTTTTGCACGGTCACCGGAGCGGCACTGCGAATGTAGAACAACTAAATGTTTGACGCCACTATCGAATACACTGAATCCATCCAGAGCGATCACCGGAGCGGAGAAGAACGGACAAAAGAAAAATGACAGACATATAGACAGACAAAAGGCATTTGCATTCTGTCTACAAAGAGACAAAGCCAGCTGAAGCGGCTTGTCTGTGGCTAGTTTGGGGTTTGGCCATATGCTGGGATGAAGCATCACGTCATGGAGGACGCTGGCATGGTCATTGTGTGGCAGAATGCGAGAGGCGGTGGCAGTGGGACGTGCATGCGTATTCATTTGTTTGTGGACGTCTGCATACATTACCACCTACGGCTTGTACAGCCACATGTCCCGTGCGAGTCTCTCTCACACACACGGCCGCTTCTTTCACAGCGCTCAATGGCCTAAGAAAGCCCTTTGTCGTCCGTCGTTGTCGTGACGACGTGCCCGGGTCCAGTGAATAGAGAGTGAAGGTCTTGCTCCCTCAGTCTGTGGGCATTTTAATCAGCTTGTCACACTGTCTGTGGTCTGAAAACACTTGTGCTCTCCTCAGTCCCTTGTGTTTCGGCCAGTGACGCTTCTTAGCATTTTCTTTTTGGAGGAAGCTCATTTCATGATTCGGAGGGTGAAACATCAGGCCGGATTTTCTGCTCCATTTTCTAAATAGACAATGACCAACCCTCAAGACCAGCGACGGCGAACCAGAGCATTATTGCTAATAAATCCGGGGCTGAGGAAAATCTGGTCCGCTCTCCGCCAACTCTCCAGTTTATTAAGTCCCACGCTTATGAAAAATGCAGTGTGCTTTTCTCAAAACCCCTGGAATAAGTCTCAAGAAAAAAAAAACTTAAACATGTTATTTTGCGGGACGTTCCGAACTGAGAATCTGAGAACGTGATTTGTTTCATTCATGAATGAGTTTGCGGTTCGTGACCCATGGCGACCCTTTGACTCGTAACATGCTAAATGGAGGCGTCCCCTCTCGTCTTGCCCTTCACGACGAATCCTCTCGCCTGTCCCTCCCGCTCTCCCCCTCTCTGTCCGCCGTGCTCGGTAACTCGGGCGCCTCTCTGGATGCCATGCATTTTTTAAATGTTTGGTCAGGGATTCGTCTTGCGGCTGTTGTCCCTGCACACCCTGTAGTGGGAGCCGCCGCCGCATTATATCATTACATCATTCCTTAACCAGAAATATATACTCTGGAGGCTAGAATATGTGTTAGCCATTGTTAACTCAAATGAAACTGCAGCTGTTTTCCATGTCTTCTTCCATTTTTCAAATAGGGAATTTAATAGTTTGAGGACAAAATTTGAAGAAATACAACTTAGCGTTAAGCCTCTGGGTGGGTAGGCCTATTTCCCATGGCAGCGGTTGACGGCATTGCAACGTAATCTAAAAAGTAATATGTGATATTACCACGACCGCATTATGTAGCGGTGGTACATGACATGCCGCCACCACAGAATTTCTTTGGGGTTTTGGCAACAGAACTACATTCCATTAAGGAAATATAAGATCACAGTTTGGGTTGAAATCATGAGAGATGAGCAGATACTGATATAATACCGACTCCTACAGAGATCGGGTATCGGTGACAATAGGTCGATCTGTTATGGGAGCGGTTCCCAAACATTTTAGGCCTTGCACCCCCTTCTACATCCCGGCCGGGTTCACGCACCCCCAATTCCCCACACCTTAAAAAAAAAACGCAACAGAGCCTATTTATAGCCACATAAAATCGGACCAATGCGAGAACTGTTTGCTCGCGCGTGGCGTTTGTTACAAGATTTAGTCCGCTGTATAAATTTCAGTTACACAAGGCGTCACTTTTAAAGAGCATAAGGATGGCGAGGACACGCGCACAGGCTCAGAGGCAGATTGCATTTCACATGTATTTACTTAAACACAGTAAGCCACGTAAAGAACAAAGAGTGGCACATGCATAGGCTCAGAAACAGATATAAATTAAAAAAAAGGAGCAGATATGAAGCCCGCAGTGCGTTTTGTGTAGACCCAACACATGAATGAGACTGCAATTGTTTTTGGCTGTTTTGTAAGTCTTCCAATTTTGATCTAAAAAATGTAAGGGGCTTCTGACTTGCACTGGCATGCTGGTGTTCAGGTGGCGGCGCAAATAAGAGGCTTCAGACAGCTGTTAGCCAGAGCCTCACTGCACAACACGCACTGTGGCTTCGGGCAATCTGCATCGCCAATCCAAGTGAAGACCAGACCCAGATAATTATCATCATATTTCCTCTTTTTTTTTCCCCAGTCTGATGCTCACTCTCGTTTCCTCTTGTTTCACCTTGACTCCACGATGGGCCTCTGTGCTCCCGGTCTCTCCCCAACGCACCTCTCCGTTTCTCTCCCTCCGGTTCCTCCCTCTCTCTCTGTCCCTCTCCTCTTTTATGACTGATAGCTTCAGATGTCCCACCTGACAGCTTCCCCGATTTCAGCCAGTTTAACATATTTTCATGGATGTTGCTGAATGAATGAAATGACGTTAGGTGCACAAGCTAGGCTAGCTAGTGTGTAGTAAAAGACAGTCTGGCGGCCGGACCGGAAGTGCATCTATTTATTAAATTGTACGTTTTTAATTTTAAATCTTACAAAGGGAATTTTTATAATTAAAAAATCCTACTTAATAATTTTTTTTAAATTATGTTTAATATTAATTATTACACCATTAGACCACTATTACATTTTTCCTGGCTGGCACTTTGGGAGCGGTGACCTGAACTTGCTACTCTATCGGCAGCCGGATGAAAGAGCCGTTGTTGGGTCATTTCTGCTAACACATGGACCGTTCTGTCTGTCCAGTGAAAAAAATCAAAAATCAGTGTGGGCGTCTGCAGCCTTTAAGGTTTTTGTGTGCGGGGCTCAACCCTGAAAAAACTTTCTAATAGCAATTATATTATGATGAATAGCAAACACGATGGTGACTCTTTCAAAATAAAAAAAAAGGGTGCCGTGGATTTAGTATCCATCAGTGGCCGAGACATTTCTAAAAGCACCTTCTGTGTTTGTCAGCATTTGTTTCTTCCCCTTGGTTTTTGGGGGCTACCTGGCTGTTAAACCGAAGGAAAACCAATACAGCAATACTTGGCCTTAAATACCTCACATTTGGGGCTGGTCAACTCTGCTTGCATGCATGCAAAGACTACTTTCATCCCAGACGCGTTTCATCTGCAGCCAGGGCACCCATGCAGACATAATCCCACTGAATCCCTTAAAAAAGGGACCAGTGACAGGCGTTCCTAATTCACATTTCATTCTGGATCACACTCTACAGTCCTACGGGCTTTTTGCTCATTGGGTCGCTACTTCCTGGTCCCAGTGTGGTCTTTACATAAGAACGGGCTGCTTCAAAGCTTTAAAATGATGGCGCTTTCATGTTGTCACAAAACAGCTGAAAGTAGTGATATAAGTAGAGAGAGAGATCTATGTCATTTATTGAGCTGTGTTGATCAAACACTGATGTTTGAGAAAGATGCAACACCTTAGAAATATTTCAGTGATTTGCAAAAATAGGACATACTGTGTTAAACTCAAGATTGTGTCAACGCACACTATCAAAGGACACAAAACCAAGTCAACAGTTTCTCTGATGCCGAACTTGGCACTTCAGCGCTTCGATCTTTTGAGTTCGCCGGTATGATGTTTTGTTCACCGGCGACACAAAGTCAATGCAAAGAAGCAACTTCCTGCCGCAGTTTATGTAATTGTGTGACGCTGTGTCGCAAAAACTTATTAGATAGATATTGAGATTCCCCATATATTGAGATGTTACCTGCGATTGTTGAAACAGAAATGGAGAAAAAGATATATAGTGTCGCCGTCCGTAGGCACCCAGAGCTCTACAATAGAGACCGGACGACAAAAATGGGATTGTAAAAATAACAAAACAATAAATGTAATAGATATAAAATAATGTCTGCAGTATTAATGCCTACTAGTGTTGATGTGGCAGCTGCGATGTGAGCACAGCATAGCCCTGATTGAACCAAACTACATTCAGAAAACAAGCTTTTTCTTGTTTGCCTGATAAAGCATGAACTCAGACTATGAATCAGCGTCATTATGTCGTTATTTTGTCATCCCTTTCACCCGTTTCTTGCAATTAAATCAAAGCTAAATCTGCTCGTACCGCTTCGCCTCAAGTATCTCTGGAAACGACAGTCATCCAGACGCCGTTCCTGTAGACGGCGTGCGCCTCCAGATGATGTCATGAACCAAGAAACGACTTCTGAAAACGAAGCAGCGTTTTTGGTTATTTCAACCACGGTGGAGGATGTAAAGAAACGTTGTTGGTGTCAACTGCAGAGTTGAAGGGATTGAGCTAATAATGAAGCAACCAACAGACTGACCAGCCAACATATCCATCCCTAGAGCAGAGTTACAAGCATGGCTTGAGTATCGATGTTGAAAATGATTATGTTTTGTATTATTATGCCAAGATGTCACAAATTGATAAAAGAAATCCATTCGATAAGCCAAAGGAAGACTACAAAATGCTCCAATCCATTTTGATCAACTTCTCAAAATGAGCTTAGCTCATTTAGCTCCCAAACTGGTGGTTTCGGAGAGTAAGCAGGTGGGAGTGACACCCTGGCCTTCTGTCAACAAGCCTTGTGACGGACAGCTTCATTAGAAAGAAAATGGACGCCCCCTGGAGACATGCCTTTGTCCCCCCCCCCTCCCCCCACACCCCTTTGCTTCCTGGGATTGGGAGAAAGACAATCAGAGCAGGTCTTTTAGAGTGGGAGGTCTTCAATTGTCAAATGCTTAATAGACTGTGCTCTCTCCATCTTGCTCAGCAACATGCACGTGAGTGTCGGATGTACGTGCAACACACACACACACACACACACACACACACACACACACACAGTGCCTACTCGCCCACATTACCCCAGTATCTGAATCCCTGGCAGAAAATCAAAGATGATTGATGAGTGCAGCCTGGCTGTGTTGAAGGTCTGAGGTGTACGATTGTGATCTGGGGACAAAGGAGTCAATGCCAAAAGGTTAAACATGTGATACAACTCTCAGGGAGGAATTGAGAGGATTCTAGATGTCATTAATCACACGGATTTGCTCTTTTCATTGAATTGGCATCTTTTTTTTTTTTTCAATCAATAACCAACAATGGCATCGTTGTATTGTGGGCATCAGCTGTGGTGAAATTCAGAGGCGGGCCCAAATCCTTGTTTTGAGAGTCAAAAAAGCAAGTCTTTGCACTCGGGTCCAGAGACAAGTTCCAAGACATGACGGGCAAGTCAAGACTGGCACGTCCCAAGTCAAGTCCCAAGGCAAATCAAGTCTGACAAGTGCTAGGTCGAGTCTCAAGTCAAGACTGACAAATTCCAAGTCAAGTCCCAAGTCCTAAACCCTGAGTTTTGAGTCCTAAACAAGTCATTATAAGCTCTTCACCAAATGCATTGCCATTGTAATAACAGAGTAACTGGTGCCAACTGGTGCTTCGTGGTTTTCTCCTGCAACTGCATTGGATGCTGTCGGACTGGGGCAAACAAAGCGGATCTGGGTAATTTAGTGCCGACTTGCTGGGAATCAACAGCGCTAACGTTAGTTCATTCAGCAGAAGAATTGATTTGTGTTGTCGCAGATTGCAGGCCTGACTTTCATCATCAATTTACTATTTGGGATTTGTTTTTTTTAAGGTAAATATGGACACTAGGGCTGCAACAACGAATCGATAAAAATCGATTAGCAAAAGTGCTGGCAACGAATTTCATTATCGATTCGTTGTGTCGCGCGATTATTACGGCAGTCATAAAGTCGCGGAGAAAAAAAAGAAGAGAGGAGCAGAGCCGCTAGCGTGTCTGAGATTGGAGTGAGAGACTAAGAAACGCTGAGGTTGTGATCTTAGCAAAAATAGAACATCTTGGATGTGACGTGTCGAGTCTTGGCCAATCAGCGTTAAGATGTCTACAGCGGCTTCATTTCCCTCAAGCTAGCTATCACGTTAGCTAACGTGTTTGGTTGTGTATTGTCGTTAAAGTTCCGTTATGTTCCGTTACAGTTCAGTCTTGCTTGTAAAAAAACGTAACGTGACGAAACATGCCGTCACCCCCCGGTCTGGTTCAGTTCACGCTGTCACTCGCTAACGTTAAACCGGCGGATCTGGCTGCAGGTTGTTTTTTTACTCAAAGTAGACTGAATCAAATCACGTAGTTGGGCTTAGCCAACAACGTGATTTCGTGGTCGCAAGAGGCCCAGAATGAAATAGTTTAAGGAAGAGGACTCTGTATATGCAAGGCTGAGATGGAGCTGGGCCTGGAGGTTTCGGTCCAAACAGACGTGAGAGGAGCAGTACAGCTTCCCACTGTCCCAGTGTTTCATACATATTGATAAAGCAGTGTTTCATACACATTGATAAAGCAGGGTATGCTAAAGCAGCCTCTACTCCAAGGAGATCAATTACAGTAAAAAAAAAGGGCTCACATTTGGCAGATGTAAAGCATACATGTGTATGTTTTTATTGTTAGTCCATTTTAATCTAATTTGTTTAATTAACAGCTCAGGGATGTTCAAGGAGCAACCTGTTTGTGCTTTCTGAACACGTGTTGCACTGTCACTTCTGTTTTTGAACAAAGGGTTGGAAATTAATGCTTTTTTGCTTTTTTATCCGATTCATCGATTAATCGAAAAAAGAATCAACCGATTATTAAAATAATCGTTAGTTGCAGCCCTAATGGACACATGAATCAGTGCTCAATACACTCCATAACGAATCCACTTGTCTTAAAATCAGTACCACCGGTTTAATATGAGACTGGAGGTATAATGTAAAACCACACCCAACAAAAGAAAGTCTTTGTGCATAGTTTTTAGATAGCATAGCCTTTTTATCCGGTAACGATAAGTAAGGTCCGTTAATATTCACTAACGTAAACTCCACCTGGAAGACCAGTTACATATTAAATCAACCCGAAGACGGCCACCGGCGACTGCGTCTTCAAGAGGGCGTGCGGCTATATATCAGGAAATCGAGACAAATGTCAACCAAGTGGCTCCTGCAAGCATGGAGAGGTCTTTGTTCGAGAAGGGGCACGGGCACGGACCCAACACTAATATGGCTAATGGCTTAGGAAACCCCACTGCTTCTTTAATTGAAGCTGGCTCTCCTGTGTCCAGCGGACTGGGGGGAAAGAGCGAGATAAGAAATCGCCAAGAGAGAGCGAGAGATTTGGGAGAGTAGGGTTTTGCTCTGATCTAAAAAAGGAAGGGGGGGCTGTGAGGGGGGCTGCAGAAAGTGTGTGTGTGTGTGTGTGTGTGTGTGTGTGTGTGTGTGTGTGTGTGTGTGTGTGTGTGTGTGTGTGTGTGTGTATGTGTGTGTGTGTGTGTGTGTAGCCAATCCCCCCCCCCACCCCCTGAGGTTTCAGGACACCTGGGATCATCAATGATTGATACCAAACCAGAGGGTTTAACTAAGAGAGAGATGAGTGAAAAAAACAAGGACTGAGGGGCCAAGAAATACAAAGGAGTGTGTGTGTGTGTGTGTGTGTGTGTGTGTGTGTGTGTGTGTGTGTGTGTGTCACAATGAGAAAGAAAAAGAGGGAAAGTGAACAAGAGATGGAACAGAAATGGTTAGAAGAAGAAGAAAAAAAGCATCAATATTGACCAAAGAGAAAGAAAAAGCCACCCTGAACAGAAGGCTGCATAAAGGAGTGTGTTGAAACCAAAGAGAGCCGCTGTGGAAGCAAACATCTCGATCATCAAAGCCAAACCGCTGCTGCAGCTCTGCAGAGGCCGGCCCACATGGTTGTGGCTGTGCTCAGGCCAGCGAAAGACAAACAGAATCTATGAGCGATATGCACGGAGTGGAACATCATCATAAAGCCCCCCCACACACACACACACACAGCTATCTTTTAGGAAATGTAATTATTTGGACCGCCTATTTAAGATGCTTTTGTCTCCCGAACGTCTTTGAAATCTCGTCTGAAAACGCTTCTATTCTTGAAATGTTTCGGAAATGGTTGATAATCGGTTTTATTTCAAATTATCTGATCTCATTCATTTCATTGTCTCTACCTCCTCTGGGCCTTTAGTCTTATCTCATTATATCTGCCCTGTTTGGTTCTCTTTTCTTTTGTGAAGAACTCTGTAACATTGTTAATAAAAATGCTTTACAAATCAAATGTATTTGTCTACAAATCAAATGTATTTGTCTATTAACCCTTCTGATGCTTCAATATATATATATATATATATATATATATATATATATATATATATATATATATATATATATATATATATATATATATATATATATATATAAAACATACGTATACATAAATATTTACACATACAGTATGTGTACATACACATACATATTAGGGCTGGGCACGTTAACGCAGCAAACTATTAACGGCGCAAATTATCTGATCGTGCGTTAACTGTTTTTTTGTTTTTTGTGCATTGTGAGGGGCTTAATGCTGCCACACACAGGTGCTGCACTTTAAATCTCTCCCAGACATCTTACGTCTCTCACAGTCCGGCCCGCGTGAAATAAGAAATATAAAGAAATAAGATGCACGCCATAAATGCAATACAACGGCACTGCTTTTACTTTGAAGGCGATTTACATGTGCGCGCGCGCTTACGCAGCCTCAGCGATCGCAGTGTTGCCAACAGACTGAAGCACGTCTTGTTCTGTAGTTTCTGTTCTCAACCTGAAAGCACGTATTGTTATGTAGTTGCAGTCTCACAGGAGCCTCACGCTGCAGTCTCCAAGTCCAGAGTGAACATTAATCGCGCAAAGCCGCCGCTGAGATACCTGTCAGCTGTCCTTCACATCTCCACCTCATTTCAACCAGACTTCAGCACTTGTTCAAGCAACACAGACTGGACTTTTCTCACTGAGTAAGAAAAACTGAACTGAACAAGATCAAAAGCACTTATTGCTTTTGTATGAAGTTAATCAATTAATGGTTTTTAACATACATATTTAAGGTAAGCAACAAACTGAACATGACAAAAGAAGGGGTGGCTTGTCCCTCACAGGGACCCTTACTACTGAACATGACAAATGAAGGAGTGGCTTGTCCCTCACAGGGACCCTTACTACTGAACATGGACAAATGAAGGAGTGGCTTGTCCCTCACAGGGACCCTTACTACTGAACATGGACAAAAGAAGGAGTAGCTTGTCCCTCACAGGGACCCTTACTACTGAACATGGACAAAAGAAGGAGTGGCTTGTCCCTCATAGGGACCCTTACTACTGAACATGGACAAAAGAAGGAGTGGCTTGTCCCTCACAAGGACCCTTACTACTGAACATGACAAAAGAAGGAGTGGCTTGTCCCTCACAGGGACCCTTACTACTGAACATGGACAAAAGAAGGAGTGGCTTGTCCCTCACAAGGACCCTTACTACTGAACATGACAAAAGAAGGAGTGGCTTGTCCCTCACAGGGACCCTTACTACTGAACATGACAAAAGAAGGAGTGGCTTGTCCCTCACAGGGACCCTTACTACTGAACATGACAAAAGAAGGAGTGGCTTGTCCCTCACAGGGACCCTTACTACTGAACATGACAAAAGAAGGAGTGGCTTGTCCCTCACAAGGACCCTTACTAATTAACAGACGATTTATGTTGTTCCCTGATAAAAGACAAATGTTTCTTCTTCAGCATGATATTAAGCTGTTTTACATTAGAATAAAATAGTCTATAACATCTGAAAATAAATACAATATTTAATTGAATGAACAGTCATATATAAGCATTAAAAGCATTTTCTTCCCTAGTATACATTTTTGATTGATATACTGTTGTTAACTTGCTGTTGCTCCAGAGTGCCTGTTAGATTGTTCTGATAACATTACTTTAAAACAAAAGCACACAATACACTATTTTTTACTTCATTATTGAATTTGGCGGATA